>NC_134375.1:12223593-12541250 GCF_035582795.1 Mycteria americana | reverse complement strand
CAGAAGCTAGGATAGCAGAATGTTCTTCTGAATTGTCACATTTTGTCCAACAGCATATGGGCATACACCTCGTACTGTGTTTAAAAATGTTTCTTTTATCATGAAATATACTGAAATTTCCTATATCCTGCATCTTACTGAAAGAAATACAGTTCTCTCAAAGGAGGCAGACCCAGAACAGTAGTACATTTGTTTCATCTGACAGGGGGAAAAAAATACTTTTTGGTAACCAATCTTGTTTGCAACTTGTCTTAAACTGAGGGCAGCTCAGTGTTCATTCTGGGTTAACTCATTTCAGGCTCGAGCAAAAGAAACGTAACTCAGAAAAATAAAATCTGTCACTGGAGAGTGTCTTAACAGTTAGCTTGTCCGGGAAGGTTACTTACTGTATTTTCCCAGGACAGTAACAAACGTGTAAGGAGTAGGACAGGTTACACAGTAGCTGCTGAAAATGCTAAAGAGCAAAGTGAGCTAAAATAACTGAGCAGCTTTCATGTGTATATATACATGTATGCATTGCTTTATTGTTCTGTTAGATGAAATGGCCAAAAGAGAGCCTAAGAGAGCACACAGTCTCGTAAGAAGGGCAAGGGAAAAGCCTGCTGAGCTCAGGAAAGAGCCTCCTTCTGACATTGGTGGGCTTCTGTGGATCAAGCGGCTAGTAGTGTTCATCAGTGATAAACTAAAAATGTGTTATTGTTGCTTCATGATTGCAAGTCCCTGAACATTACCGCAGTAGAAATGGAGTTACTGCTTTTATTTAAAAAAAAAACCACCACAGTGTAAAATTCACATTTCGAAGTTATCTGGGTAGCAAAACTTTGCTCCCACAAAACCAGAGACTGTAATAGAGCAAATGCATTTGCCTGTGCTGACACTAAACATCTGACATCTGTTTCTACGCAGTAACATTGTAAGTTAGTAAAAAATGGACAATATGTGGTACAGGTACTTTTAGTTTTCTGCCTGTAAGAATCTAGACGGCAGTTTGTTTTATTTATTAGTGAATATTTAGTGTTCTTTGAACCAAATCCTCCTCTTCTGTAAGGTACTGTGGCTCAACTCTTGTCACACAGTGCATTAGGATCTGGGCTGCAGCGATTTCAATCACGCATTACACTGTAGCAGAAGGACTCTACAGGCTGATGATTAAATAGTTTGGACTTGCTTATCTTGGTTATACACAGGCAGCAATAAGAGAAAGAAGAAAGGCACTCAAAATAATTTTATCTACCCAGTGTTGCAAGGTTTTTCCTCCTCTTCTGTTCCCTTGATATGCTGGCAGCTGCTTTCAGAACTTCTCCCTGCCTGACCCAAACGCTGTTCTCTTGAAAGCCAAGTAGTAGTCGCACCAGGGCTTTTCTTCTTGCTGGCTAACAGGAAGAGCAAGCTTTTTTTTGCCATATAAAAGTTGAATGTTAAACAGTGTCAGCAGCAGATGTTGTAATATTTGGAAAGCGGTTTCATTTGATCTTCCGTGAGCTTCTGTTTTACCTTAGGCAAATCAAGTTATTTGGTCTTTTCACCTATTTGTGACTATTTCTGCCTTCGTAGTTCCCTACTTTTTGTCTGATGTGTTTTCTAAATTGTATTTTGTTTACTAATTATATAGGCAGATTGTAATGTTTCTTACAAATGTAACTCCCTATCAAACACCCCATTGCATCACGTGGACCAGTTTTGTTATACCTTGAAGACCAGTGTCTCACCCCAGGACGCTACACCATAACAGTCTGGGCCCTGATCCTGCAGCCAAGTGATGTCCTGGACATATGGGGACACATTTGGACCCTTAGATTTGTTTGTGTGTCTGTTTCGCAACTCAAGTAGGTGAGCTATCTACTTTTTAATGCAAGGTGTGTTTTCTTGTGACGGGAGGAGGACCAAGAATCTGACCTTTAGCGTGATGTGATATGATATAAATTGACACACCATAATTGAAATAACAGCAAATGACAGTGTAGCGTGACTTGAGTCCTTTGATGGGGTGTGAGGCAGATGACACAGCTGATGCAACACATACCTGAGTCAGCACGGTTTGCTAACTGGATTACCTGGGATGGCCTGGCTTGTGCCTGTCCCAGCACAATCAAGCTCCTTGCCTGTGGGAGTTGAAGGGACTCCTACACCTGAGCACCAGGCCAGCTTCTGTATTTTACAATTAGAAAACTGGATAAATTAAAATGTATTTTAATTCGTCTGGTTTTGAACCCATTAATATAGTACTCGGAGCTATAATCTTTATGGGCCAGCTTGTAATATTCTTTCTTACACTGAATGAGACTGTTTAAGGAGTGATGCAGCCCTGCGTCTCAGAAACAAGTCAGGATATCATAATCTAGCCCTGTGTGCTTTATGGTTATTATTATCTTTTCCTGCCAGCAATAGTAAGTTGCACACAGGTATAATTTAAAGCTAGAGATTATGTGAAATGTGTTTTGAATAATAGATGAATCTCAGTCAGCTATCATTAGCATATAATTAAAAATAAATACAACTGATATGACTGTATGCTTAGTGCATTCTCTTTTGTGGTGGTGCCTGGGGGAGGAGACACGGGGGAGAGGTTGCTCCGTTATAATCTTCCTGGCAAAGTCTCTCTGAAATCCTTCTGTGGAGATGACAGAATTTTCTCCCTGGAGTAAAGAGCTATTGTTCTGTCCCTAATAAATCCAGCTGATTTCCCAGTGTTGGGGGATATGAGGACTATACACATCCATTCTCACCCTCCTCCCGTCAGGAAGATGCATTGTCTTCTGTTCATTCCTTTTTCTTTCTTACTTTTTTGTACATCCCATCATCTTTATATGTTATTTATTCATTCTCCTCTGACCGCCTATACCCACAAATTTCCTACATGTCCATCAAGATGGTCTTCTGGCAGCAGACTAGATGGCAGTGGGGCTGCTTGGCCAAAGTGACATCCGTGCTCACGGCCCTGCGAGTCCCTGCCCTCACCAGTGAGGGAACCACTGGTACCAGCAGCAGCACCCTGATGGCCTGTGCAGTTGCCCTTTGTCCTGCAGAACATGATCAGAAAATGAAGCAAGACTCCTTCCATTCAGCTAAAAGACAGAAAGTCCTTGCTTTCTGTAGCTGTATTTAATAATGAGTATTTTTAATTTACAGAGAAAATATTTCAGTGTTTAAAAGTGAAACTAGGCATTCTGATTTGAAGTGAGCTGTGCTATCACAGTAGGATATGCCTGTTGCCCTTCGTTTGAACTTTGGATAAAGTTTCAATCTGTACTCTATTTACTGCACAAATGTTTTCCCGAATGTTGACTCCACGTGAGGTTCAATGGCTTTTGGAAAAAAACCTGGCTGTTCTTAAAAAAAAGTGTCATTATCCTATCTTTTCTAAGGCGAATGATACATGACTTCCTGCTGGTAAGGTACTATTTTATATTTTAACACTGGATACAGAGAGATTCCATCAAGTATCTGTCACATTTTTCCTCTCTTTAACACAGACGACAACACACTACATGGGCCAGTTTTCCTTCAGGAGCCCGACAGCGTGATCTTCCCCTTGGATTCAGAGGAAAAGAAAGTGAAGCTGAGCTGCGAAGTAAAAGGAAATCCCAGGCCAACCATTGGGTTTGTTGAATGTTTAACTATTCTTTAGCATGATCTCCGCGCTACAGCAGTATCCCCTAAGAGCCTCTCTCCTGCATGCGTCACGCGGTGTGACTCGGTGATGCCCCGGGAGTCCACCACAATGCTGATAACAAAACACAGGCATCAGGAAATCACTCCTTATTGCAACACAATTGCAAAAATTGGGTAAGAGTTAACAAAAAGGTTATGAAGGGATTGTAGGTAGTCTTGGCTCCCAGATTAACCATCCTTTTCCACAAACATGGAAAAAGCTCTTAATTGTTTTCAGCTTTAGTAACTGCTTTGAGATCCTTACGAAAAAGATGCTATATACTGTGGTGATGCTGTTGCTGTAAATCATTTAGGCTGCTGGTTTTTTTCCTTTAGTGCCTTTCTCATTTTGTTCACCAAAGTAAATGCCACTCTCAAACCGATTAGAGTCGTCAGACCTCAGCCACCGTGCCGTCTTCTGACACAACCAACTATTTAATGCAATAAACTGTGTTGATTCACTGGTGCAAACATACTCAAATTGTTTCTCTGTGCATTCTGGTAAAGGGAGCTGCTATGTGGCTGTGGCTCCTTCGCATGCTTCACCCAGGGCTGCTGGGGATGAGGGTTGCTATAACTGGGGCAACCTGGTGCTGGAATTTCTCAGTGCCCCATTTTGTGACAACATCTACTGCATGTGAATTTTCTTAAATTTAAAAACAAACAGCTAGCAAGTCGAGAGGGGAAAAGAAACCTCGTTGGACTTGAATGGTTTAAAGATCCTGTTTCTGGGACTTCCCCTTGCAAAATGATTAATTCCAAAGAGCAGCAGCACTAGCAACTACAGAAGCATTAATCATATCAGAGGCTGAAATACATGTCAAGGATATTGCTCTTTCAGTTAAATACTGGAATATTTCAATACTGTGCAGGAAATTTGCATTTTCACGCTTTTTTTTTTAATAAGTAGTCAAAGGTGTTTTAAATCTTTCTTTATTTACTACATGTTGTATTTTCAAATACCCAAGAGTATTCGTTAATATCAGCAGAATTTAACTTTGGCATTTTGTGCTATAGGTGGAAGTTAAATGGAACCAGTATTGACATCGGTATGGATTACCGCTACAGCATGGTGGAAGGCAACCTATTGATCAATAATCCCAATAAAACCCAAGATACTGGAACATACCAGTGTGTAGCAACAAACCCGTTTGGAACGATTGTCAGCAGAGAAGCAAAGCTTCAATTTGCTTGTAAGTAACAACGCAGCCTCCGTTCCTGCAGCATGCTAGAAAAACTGAGAGCGCAATGCCTGCTCTAATAACCTTTTCTAATGCATTATGTAGTATTCTCTGAGCTGTTCATGGAGTAGAGAAAACACCTGGATTTAGAGGGGAAATGTGAATGAGGAATAGATGCCTTGGTTAATGATTATTTAGGTAAAATTATATGTAGTATGCAGAGTAAAATGCCTTATTTCTTGAGAAAGAGGCCACCTAGGAAAGTACCTGGCAAATGGGATCTCACCATTGATTTTTCCTTTCCTTGGAGAAATAAAGCTTCAAAATATTTGAAGGAGTATACTCTTTATAAGGAATAAATTCACAATGACAGTTTTTGCAAGTCTTACATTTCAGTACTTAGGTACAAGTACTTTCAGGTGTGGGTGATATTTTGTAACTCTGTGTAAAAGGGAAAACAGGCTGCTTCATATTTATTTTGGGTTAAATTCAGAGTTGCAGCTTCTTGTCGAAAGCTAAGGATAACAAAAGACACAGGTCTTGATGTGAATTAGCATTATATGAAATTACGAAAAGCTATTTTGAGGTACAGGATAAAGTCTGTAAGAGTGGGCAAATGATAATGCAGGACCACGGGTCATCTTTTTTCTCATGTAGTTGCGAAGGTGAAGGCAGAGAATAGATACACGGGCTTGTTCATCCATCATTTCTCTGATTTCTCTGTGCTGTTGTCCTGGGAGGGGTGTACATAGCAGCTTAGTAATTACAGCAGGACCTACTATGAAGTATCCTTGCAAGCATGTGCAGGAGTTCAAGGCAATCCGTTCCCAGACATGAAGCTATCAGTAACGGTGAGCTGGGCTTTCAGTACAGCTTAATGAAAGATGCTTTTGACCGACTGGTAAGAGAAGCTGATAGAATAGAATAGACTATTTCAGATGTGCTCCAGCTACAAAAATAAAAAGGTAAAAATGCCAATAAATGCCAGGTTCACACAATATAGCGAAGTGATTTGTAATGAGAAGTATTACTGTGAGTTAAGGCAAGCCCTTTGCCTCCCTGTGTAGTTTACAATATATTATCTGTTTGCTTCTGACCTGCTTGTGTTTCTCCGTGACTGAAGGTGCATTTTCACTGTGGATGGGTAATGAACAGCTTCCTCAAGACCAATCTCATCACTCCAGATTTCAGTATGTCAAGGTGATCGCTTCATAAATATTGCGTTGGTCTGCTTCTCTGGAGACCACGTGTTTCACAGCAGGCTCTGTCCTACAAATCGTGGCCTTCTGCTAGCTATCAGGGTGAGACTGGGAAGCATCATTATTCAGAGCAAAGCACTTCAGCACCCCCTTGGCTGGGGTCGTACTGTTTGCTGAGGTCAATCGTTTAAGGACATGCTGAGTACCAGGTTGCAGCTCCTTAGACGCTGGTCCCATGCTTCGAAGTTCAGAATATGGGACTAGGAGGGAGGATCCTGGTGCTGGCAAGTGCAGTAGCCACGGACAGCTTGAGTGGAAATACATCAGCTTCCTTGCTTGTTTAAATTGTTAGGTGCCTATTAACCAAGAGCTTGCAAACATGGAGAATTCTGCACAAAAAATAAGAAACCTTTAACATTATATCTTTGCTTCAGATGCACAGTGTTTATTAAATTCTGATTAATTTATCTACCTCGATGAATGATATATCTGGCAAAAATCTTTTAAGTTTTCTAGTTGACCAAATACAAATTTAGTTTGACTGATTCTTAATTAAGAAGATTGAATTCAAAAAGAAAGCTCTTTCTTTTCCAGTTAAAATAATGATGGGGAACTTGAATAAATGTATTATTTTTGATTCCTAAAATTTATTTTAGATTGCTAAAACAGCATAATCAGATTAGAAACATTTGGATTAAATAAAAAAAATTAGCATTTATCAAGGTAGGCTCTGTGCTTTCAGTACGTTATTTTGTCTTGTATAATCAAAGGGATTGCAACCCGAATTAGCTGAATTAGGAAATACAGAGTGGTTTACATTTATTACAAAAGCTCTGCCTCTAAGAACCAATAAAAAGGGGCATCTGTATTAGTAATGTGTGTTTTTCAGCCTTGACGTCCAAGACATGTGGATGCAGTAGCACTGCTTAATATAACTACTTGCCTATATGTAGATTTATTCCAAACGAGACCATTTTTGAATGGCCTTCTGTAGGTTCTGCGTGGAATAACATAAGCACTGTATGGGGAGGACCCTTTCTAGCCACTGGAGAGCTCTTTTAAGCTTGTGTGCTCTCAGTTGGTCTCTCAGGGTTTTTCCCTTTTATCAAGTTTTTTTCCTTGAATTTACACCCTTGTCTGGCCCCTAGATAGCACGTGCAGTCTCCGACCCAGCTCCGGCACTTCAGCTTGGTCTCTTACGCCCTGCTATGTCACATGTTACGATTTAACTGTGGAAAGCCGTTTGGTTAGAGTCAGGACCGTACTGCTTAACCCGTCCATAGCTTCCCCCTTTGTCCGAGCATTCCCTTATTTTCTAGCCTGATTGGTGTGATTTTTGTGTTATCTCATTTTTATTTCTAAGGAAAGTTATTGCTGAGTCTTTTGAGACTAATGTCTGGGGTTTTGAGCTTTTTTTTTCCCCTCCTCTTAAGGGTTAAATTCTGAATCCTGGGGCATCATTAATACACATTCATTCGTTCTTCAAGGGCTGTATTATTCTTCTCCGGCGTTTTCACTGAAGATTAAACTGCGATCTAGCTATTCAACCTCCTGTGGAGGTCAGAGAGGGTCAGCAATTTAATCCTTGAAATATGTATTTAGGTTACAAACTCATTACGATAAAAGTGCTAATATTTTCCCCCAATACTTGCTTTGTGATATATCATTTGCATTTCAAATTTGTTCTTCCCCCCCCATGCTAGTTGTCTCTGAAATTGAACATATTTTTGCAAAGTAAGGAATCTGCTTTGCCACAGTAACAGAATCTGGATTATTGATACCCTAAACCCTGTGCTTATAGCAAACAGGCTCTCAGAAAATAAAAAAAGCTTTAAACTCTGAGTATGGATTCTAATAATGGCTTTTGCAAAATGACATACGAAAACACAGCTGAACTAGATTAAATTACGTGCTTTTTATTTTAGGGGATGGGGCTTAGCTTGACAATTTTATTCACTGTACCACACTTTCTGTTCAGAAATAATGCTGAAATCAATAAGAAGTTATGCCTGGAAAGAAGTGCAGCTCTGATGCTGCAGTTTAGAGATGTACCCACCCATTCAGACATGTGATTAAAGCTGTTTACTATGGCCCGGATCCTGCTTCTGTTTAAGTCGAAGATAAAACTTGTATTGATTTTTAGTGGCACCAGAGTTGGACCATACCCCTCAGAAAGTGATGAATTTGCAAGTTGTTCCGCCTGCTCAGCTCCCGTTCTCTTTGGCATGCTTTGAAGGTGCTGAGCAGCTCTTGGCTGCGGGCAGGAAAGTAGTATAGCTCAGTGCAGAGTGGCACACCGTGAGCAGGATGTGCTTTTAATGAGCGTCCTTGCCAAATTATTTCTACTGACTGTGAAATAATTTACGAAATGGAACATTAGTGCACACAGGTGCTGAAAGATGCATTTATACTCAATCTCTGTAGGCATAAAATCACAAAGTTGAGTCCCAGGAAAGGCTTCAAGAGCTTGTCTGTCCCCAGTGCGAAGCAGCATCGATGCCCTTCCTTAGAGAAGCTCGCCAGCCTGTTCTGCACAACATTTGCATACCCTTCTCAGGAGTGTGTATTTGGAGGACTATGTATTAAGATTTATTTTGGTGGCCTCTGCTAGTGCTAATCTTACTTGCTAGCAGCTACTCCTGATCATCTGGACTACGCTTGTACTCCATGCCCTGTGCAGGTAACGGCCCAAGGGCTTTCAGATCTGTTCCTCCTCCCCTTCTATTGACTGTCGAGTGTGGTAGATGTCCAAAGGATTGTGCTTTTGGGCAGCTGAGTCCCAATGGCTTCCCACCAGAAATGTCTTTGCAGAAGCCCCCAGTCTATCGCCACGTGTGGGTGACCTTGGAGAGCGCCAGCTTTCACCTGACTTGTGGCTCGTCGACTGTCTTAGGGTTTGCTTTTGCTTAACCAAAGGCTGGTAATGAAGAAAAGGGCCAGCTTGTCAAACCTGTTCAAAATGAGCAACGCTGGTGGAAATGAGTTCAGGAATAAAAAGACTAAGTTAGGTTTCCCCTTCTGTTTGTAATTTTTTGCTAAGTGATGTCCGGATGTGTTCTTTTACAGTCCCATTGGTAGGGTGGGATGAGCAAGCCGGGACTGTCCCCAGCAAAGAGAATGGCAATTCTTATCTTACCTTTCAGCTGATTTATAAGCACCTATAGAATAACATCTCTAATTAGAGATTAACTTTGATACTTATTTTACCTTGCTGAGGCTGCAGTTTGTTTTTTACCACCAAAGCTTTGAAGCCAGACATTTTTGCACGTCTCCAGGAGCAGCGCAGAGGGTCAATCTGGACACCCCTGTGCCTCCCACCCCCGGGGTCTCCAGACTGTGTCTGCTCCATCGCCGCCTCCATCCGTGGCAGCATCACCAGGATGGGGCCAAGGCTCCGCTCTGCTCTCCCAGCAGATGACCCCTGTCTTCTCCTGTGGAGCCATCCCCAATGCTGGTAGATGAAATATCCTTCCCCTGCTGTGATAACTAGACTCAATTTGGCCCTAAACTCCTCAGCAGGATTTACAGTTTAACCTGAAAATACACAAAGACAGTGCTACCTGCAGTAATGCTGGTTTAAAAATAAACCCTCTGGAGAGTGGGTGAGTAGCCGTGCACTAGCTGTTGCCTTTCTCATCAGTACCGATGTTTGTCACATGCTGTTGATTGCGAAATGAGTATCCAAAGAGGAAAATCAAGTTTAAATTGGTGTAGTTTTTCAGTCATACCATTGTTTTGCCCCCTGTTGTTATAAAAACTGCCTAAAAGTGATGTCTGTGAAACATGAGCTGTTAGAGAAATGGGATCTACTTTTCAGGGGTTTTTACCATTTTGCACATTGTCGCACCACCACGCTGGGAGGACGGTTGGTCTCCTTCCTCCCACTCTGTGCAGAGATGCTTCTCTGAAATCAGTGTCTTTCCAACCTCTAGCAATTTTCTATGAAGGAGTTGCCTTTGAATCTGTAATTTAACAGGTCCATGCTAATGCTATGGGTATTTTCTGCAGTTGGCAGAAATTATATTGAGATGTCCAGGGGCTGAGGCACCAATTTTTAGAAGAGAAATGAGGCCCTGGGAGAGGGGATGACGATGCTGAAGGGAGGTGTCCTCAGAGGATGCTATAGAGCAGCAGCAACAGCAGCAAACCATCGCTGTGCTGCCCCTGGGAGCCCTGAGATGAAATGAAAGCAGAAAGTTCTCCTCCTCCTGCAGACAGCCCCGGTCAAGCAAAATGGCATATTTTGTGTGTGGAATTTAGCCTGCACTGTTTTACTATGTTTGTGAAGACTAAACCGTGCCTGGAGGGCAGGGTTTGCAGGTGGGCTTCCCTCCACTGCTAACCGGGGCAGCAGCTTCAGACTTAGCTTTTGTACATTTTCCGTTGGATTGTTCCTTTATAGAAACTCTAACTTTCTTCTTCATTACTGTGAGCATACTCCTAACTGCAGGGAATCGCATGGTTGTTTCTGAAAACTGTTTCCCCACACACTTTATTAAAGGAATCTGTTTTAGAGAAGTGTTTCTGTTAAAATAATTGTTACGCATGAATTAGCAGCTAGGACTCAGCACTGTGCAGTGCAAATGGTAGCAGAAAATACAGTAATAATGTGGTTGTAATGAGAATACTTTGGGGCTTTGACCTACCATCCCAAAATAATTTCACTGTGGTGGTAGAAAAAGAAAATTACTCCCAACATTATACTGAAAAGGATTTTTTCCAATATTCCCATTGCTGGAATGATTCCTGTTATATCTTGTACCTGAGCAAATCCCATAATTTTTGCTATTAGTTGCTAAGAAACAAATTATAATTGCTGCTCAAATTCTTTACTATTGTACCCTCTTATTGCCCTGAAGTGCATTCATTTTCTTTTTGGAGATTAAATGATCAATGAAGTAATTCTTTCAAGAACAATTAATAATGAAAACATTTTCAGAAAACCGCCAAAGTATCTGCCTTGCCTTGCCTAAACAAACAAGCGCAACAACAATCGCATTGATTGATCAATGAAGCGATGCGCTGCCGCTTGGCTGAATGAGGCATTCGGCACGCAAATTAAATCATTTCCGCAGTGATTACTAACGTCTGAGTGTTGAGAAAAGATGATGTGTTTTAAACCTCCTGGAAATTAAGGAGACAGAGGGTTTGGGTTGTTTTTTTCACAAGTCGGACTGCAGCTGGGACGGCGGGTGCACGTGGCTCTGCTCATCCCTCAGCAGCCCGTCGGTCACCTGTGCTCATCCCCTTCGTGAAGTTTAGTTTTTCAAGGTTTTTCTGCTTGTAAAGGGCAGAAACCCAGTTCAGTGCATTTTCCTGGCTCCTTCCTTTTTCTGGTTCTGTAAGACCACTTGTGAAAAGCCCCCGCCAGGTACGTGAGGTGGGAGTCTTGAGCATCCTGGGTGGGAGCTGCCCACCTGCACTAGGATGGGGGAGGCCCCCATGCCTGCCTGCACACAGCAGCCCCTGCCTGCAGCCACCGCCGCAGGACACGGCTGCCTCTGCTCCAAGGCTGGGTTTCACCCAGATATTGAAATAGCACGCTTGGCTATTTCTTGCTCAGGTAGCCCTTCTGCTTTTTCAGAGCCTTGACTTCAAATCTGCAGCTCTTCCCATAGGTTAATTCACTTTTTCCTGGCATTTTCTTCAGCGTGCTGCCTCCCACACGTATGGTCACAATTCAGAGACAACACCCCCAGCTAGCAGCTGGAGCTTGCTTACACCCAGGGCACATGAATCTGCGTTAAATAATTTAATTTCCTTAGTTTTTCTTACATCTTCAGGAAGTGGTTTTCTTAACATGACCTACTTGCCCTGTACACACCCCAAAATCTCTTCTGCTGTCTCATTTTTTCCCTTTGAAGCCTTTCAGAGCTTCTGCACGTCCAGGCCAGACGGAGGGTTTCCTTGTGGTGCACAGGAGCAGCTCTGCGGCAGCAACAAATGACACCGTGCTGCAGAGGGTCTTCCTCTGGCTGACCTTCCTATTTCAGTTTCCAGGGAGACTAAAAAACTCACTATAACATTTCCCGGACACACAGGACACATTTTAAATTCTGGGTCCAATAAATAAATCTCTCTTGGTACAGATTCTCCAGTAAGAGAGATTTCCTAAACTTTTCATTCTTCCTAAAGGAACAGATGTTTTGTAGCTCCTGAAACTCTGCAAATAAAGCATTATTTTGGAGTTTGCATGTGCACCTCTGTCCACTGCCAGAGGCCCTGTCTTCCCAGGCTTCCCCAGTCCCAGTGAAGCGACTGGGACGTGCTAGCCGTCCCCGTTTTCCTCCATGCACTGTGATACACACGAAGCTGTCAGGTCACAGCTCATAAGAGCAGGGCACAAGCTATTTGTGGTGTCCCCATTTCTGCAAAGTTATGATGTTAAAATTGTCTAGGCCATCAGATAACATTTGGGGCTAATTATGACAAATTTGGCTCAAGAGTGTCATTTCCTGTATGCATGTAGAGTCCTTGATTCCTCCTCCAGTGTCCTTTAAAGGAAACATACCATTTATATTGATAAAAGGCCTGATGATCTTATCCAAAATCAGACACTCCTACTGCTTGGGCCCCCAGGACTGGGTTTGGTGTGATGCCAGGTATGTTCTTAACACAGGAACAAGCAAATTTATTTGAATTTTTCTACTTGCACATGTTTCCCAATGTTCCTCTCCTTTGCTGAAATCTTAACTCAGCTGTGCAAAGTGCAGTTGTCAGTGTTAGAGAACCAGCTCCCAACCTCTGCACCTTTGCCACGCAGCCTCCTATGGGTGGGAAACTAGGCTAAGCCTCACATAAGCTCTTCTTTTTTTCTTTTTTTTTTTGATGAATAGGACCAACAGGGAGTATGTAGCAGAGGATAGATATATAACCTACTTTACTTTCATCTGTGATAGAAGGACCCTTAACTTAGAACAGAAACATAGGATTTATACGTGCTTTGTTTCCACCCAAGGGTTATAAATAAGATGAATACATTATTACATGCTTTAAGCAGTGGCAGGGCATTTGTAAATAATCAGTGCACCTTCTCTCAAAGCTAGTAATCTTGTAAGCCTGCAGTGTTATTTAGGAACTGTATTTCGGTTTATATCACGCAGAAATAGTGCTGCTGAGAGCAGGGAGTGTTGCACGGGGAGGTGCTACATCCCAGCCCAGGCGCCGTGTCAGAGGGCTGTGGCTGGGAGCTGCTGTGCCGGGCAGGAGAGCTGCCACCGGCACCTCTGGGCATCGCGCCGCAACGAGCTTAAGATCACAGGTCGGTCGCAGCACCACGGTTTCTCTTGTGGTTTAGAAATTTAGGGAACAGCAAGGCGCAGGCTTGACAGTTTTTTCCTGTCTCCCTCCATATTTATTAATTTTGTCTTTAATATCTAAAATAACATATATTCAAAATACTTTTTTTTTATATCTAGGGGTTGGATTTTTAAGAACTAAATGCAGATATAGCCTTTTGTTTAAAATGAACGCTTAAATGGACCAATTTGGTCCCAGTGTGCCAAGGTCCAGTGATCTAAGCTTTCCTTGCAAAAAGCTTTGCTGTTACGTGAGGCTTTTTCTAGTCTTGACAAAATTATATTTGTGCTAAATCATGTCAGGATGCTATGGAAAACTTCAACTGGACCTGGAAGGAAATAAAAAGGGAGATTTCTTGTTTTCTCTGATGTTCTGAATGAAGCAGTAAGTATTCAGGTTCTGAGCCCAGGTATTTGGGACAATTTCACTTTAAAATGGAGTAGATCTCTCTGCCTTTGAAGATCTTCTGATCTTAGGCTTAATCAGTCACTTCGACATCTCACCTGTTAACTTAATACCACCCTTTTTATATGCTCAATGTGTAGGTCTTAAAGAAAACGGTGTAAAGCTCCCAGGGTAAGCTAAGGAGAGAGCAAGACTTTGTCTGTCTTTCCCTCCTTTCCCCGTGGCTTTGTGCAGGATCCGATACCGTGCTATTTATCAGCAAAATTTCCTGTTCTCTCTCTCACTCTTGAAGCCTTTGTAACTTGCCTCTAACTAACCACCACCAAGGTAGTTCCTGTTGGTGGCCTGTTTGGCTGCTTACCACTAGATTATTAGAGAATCAGTGCACATCATTTGACATCTATTCCACTCTTTGAAGGCTAAAAGCGAGAAGGAAAATAGTAGTATACTGTGAATATTAATGTGTCCTTAGCAGTAGTATTAATCCTCTGACTGTGACTATATTTACAGAATATTTTTCTGAGCGTTTTTTCTTAAATCAAAGCCGACGATTGGAACAGTTCAATAGCTTGTAGATGATATTAGAGTTTTATTTTGGCATAACTTCTGAATATAGCCCAGCTACCTTCATTGAGTACAATCTTACCTCTGCAAATCACTGATGTCCAGTTGGCTTATTCTGATGGGAGATAGAAGGGTGCATAAATAAGAGAGGAGAGTAAATCGCATATTTAAATTATTATTTTAACAATAAAGGGAATAGCCTGGAAATGTAGATGCCAATATAAAGCAGTATCCTCGAGAGTGCAGTGACCCTTCAGGGAACTCAGTTAGTCAACGAGATTGAACCATACATTCTTGAAAAGACAAAATGGGATATGACCAACTGAAAACTCATAAATTTAAAAGAAATCTTTCTCCCTTGACTTACAGATAATAATTAGAGTTCATAAGGATATTTCCTTCAACTGTTAATATCTTGAAATTTTGATTAGCAATCCCGTAGAGACTTTGTCTGCAATATAGTCATAAGCAGCCAAGGTAGAGGTAGGCTGTGTCCCTGTGCAGTGGTGCTTGCTTGTGATTTCACATAGGCATCTGTGGTCACCACTCATTTATCATGAAGGAGTGAATTCTGAGCATCGTTTCTGTAACAAGTAGTCTCTGCCTGCTCACTCTCTCCATTACAGACATTAGAGGTATGTCAGGTCTGTGAACCATTGCTGTCCAGGCAACATGTGATGAGCCTCAAACCATGTAAACATCTGTGGTTGACAGCTAAGGCTTCTTTTGGTCCGGGTTCTTTCCCGTTACAAATCTTTCCAAACATCTTGCAAAAACTGATCCTAGAGAGGCACAGGTGTCTGAAGAGCCATAAGCATATGTTTTTGTGGCATATTGTAATCACTGTTTTTCTGGTCTTTTATGTCCGGTGGATAGACAATAGGACAAGGAATTGAGATATTTGTTAGTTTCTCAGTTATTAGGATGCTTCTTGTAACATCTCCCCTTTTGGCTCTAAATCCCTTTGTCTGTCAAATAAAATAAAGCTATTTACCTATTTTGAAGAAATAATTATAATCCTTAGGTTGATCCTTAACTGATTCTATATCAATGCAAATCAGTATTGTCTTTAAATGTATGGAAAATAGCAGTTACAGGACCCCCTGGTCAAGCGCAGACTATACCCAGAGGCCAGAGGTGGACTCTGCTTTGTAAGAAAATTTCTGTTCCTGTTGATGGGATGTAAGGCCAATGCAGAACAATTTTATGCTAGTGGCTGCTCTTTCATTGTTTTATTTTTTCTTTCCTATTTTCCTTCTGGAAAGCAAAATCAGGGAGTCAGTGTTGGCATGCAAAGGACAGCAGAGCTTTAAATATGTTCGTCAAAAGTTGTCCCATGTCAGTTTTCCTGTCTGCAACAAATGTGACTGCCATTTCATAATTCGTTAGACGTGAGAGATGAACAGAATGAAAAAAAATCTCCTCTTTAAGTGGTGCTGCCTAGCATAATAATGTATGTTTCCGTAGGCAAGCTGAACCACCAGATACCCTCTGAGGACCAGAATCTCTGTGGGGTCTTTTTCATTTGTGTTTCTATCAAGTAAAGGGAAATTGTTCTTTGAAACTTCTAGCTCAGCGAGCTTGTGTCACATTATTTTACATTATTTGGGGTCTGAATTTGCATTCATTTAGCTGCACAAAGTAAGAAGGTGCAGCAGAGCATGCTCCGGTGGGGAACGCATGGGGCATTTGCAATGTTAATGCTCGGCTATGAAGGGAGAGCGAGTTGTGCAGTATCTCCTACTGCCAATAGAAGTACTTATTTCTGGCTATTGCAGAATCATCTGTGCTGAAAGAAAGTGTGTAAATAACACATTGTTTTGCTAAGGAAATATAAAAAAATTCTGAGAGTGAAGTAACTCCAGTCAAGTCAACCCAAGGGGAAATGTCTGCCCAGATTTTTCAGATTAAAGTAATAAAATAAAATTTTCTGAGTCCTCAGCATTTTGTGTCAAGTAGGAGAGTGGCTTCAAAATGAATGTTTGAAATATTTCCTATAGAAGGATAGTAAACAGGCAGTTTTTATGAAATGGAACGTAAAGTCGAGGAAGATTTTTTCTTTTTTTGGTAACATCATAGAAAGAGTGATTTGATTTGGGAGGAGAACAGCGGGTGCCTTGCAGATACTGCTGAGAGCCTCTGTTCCCCAGTAAGATGAGTGGCATGAAGGCAGGCAAAAAAGGCACTGAGGCTGTCTTGTTGCCTATTTGGAAGCAAGGATCAAATCCCAGCGAGATGCTGAAGATACAGTGTGCCAGGAGGAGCCATCCTGGTGGGGACAAACAGCTCGTGCTCAGTGTGACAGAGGAAGGAGAAAGCAGTCTGAGCGTGGCACGAGGATCCATGACTACCGCAGCTACGTGTTGGCCAGTGGCATTGGTAACGCTCGAGGAAAAGCTGTCACAGTCTTTGGGATGCAAGGTAAAAGCCTGAGGAGGAATTTTAGCCATGCGGGTAGACAGATCAGTCTGCCTTTGATAGATGGTGGTCAGAAAGACTTGGCAGGATTTAAACATAGTCTCAATATGAGAACCCAGATAGAGATGTCAAAGTCCATGATGATACATAGGTCAGAGATGTGAGTGACAGGGAGAGCAGGGAGGGCTTGGGAGAAAAACGAGGTCTTGGCTTGCATACCAACACACCAGCTTTCTCCTTTCCTAATGCCAGCGTGGCCATTTGCAGCTTGCTGCTGGCTCAGACAGGAGGAGCTGTGGGCCCTTCTCCCTGGCAGGAGGCAGCATGCCTCCTCTGAGAACGCCTGGTTTGAGTTCAAACCTGCGACTCCTCCAGCTACATATCTCTTCTCATCGCGTAGCTAAATTGAGCCTTCAGAGCAAACCCCACTGTGAAAATCCTCCAGTTGCAGATGCCCCCACAGCAAAGGCTCATCTGGGAATTTTTGCATCTTGTGAGAACAATAGCAGTTTCTGTGCAGGAAAGATCAGGGACAGGAAAGGTCTAGAAGTCCAAACTGGACCTGGCCACTTGGTAAAGGTGCACAGGCAGTACGTTATTTAATGCCTACAGTAATAAAGTCCAAGCAAAAATATTTTCCAAAGGAAAGGCAGGGTAAGGGAAATGGCAAGATGTTTACCTCTAAAACTTTTTTTTTTTTCAGTGAAGTAGAAATCCCAGTGAAATTTCTGTTCTAAAGGTCAAATTAGAAAGCTTTCATCCCCAGACTTGTAAACTATTTCTGAAATCAGTGACTCTAAAATTGTTCATTAGAACACCGGCTCTTAAACTAAAATTCTATTAAGCTCCGTATCAAAGGGGGTTTTATTCCGAGTTGCACAGCCCACTGTGTAGTCTTGACACAACAGCAAGGACATGGGCAGAAGAACTTAATCTTTGTGTATTTGTGAAAGGGATGACATAAAACCCTGCTTTTAAAAAGTCAGGCACAGGTTTTATAGAGACAGTGTTTAGAGATATTAGAGCCATAAATATCAGGAGGCGAATCTTGTCAAGTGTTTCGAGAGCAAAAAGCTTTAATGCTTTTGTGGGTGCTAGTCATCAGTTAAAGTGCTTTCAGCCTGCCTTCATATAGACGGGCTACGATTTCTTCAAACCAATGTCCTCTAAAATCTGAAATTGATTGAGATGCACTAGAATCTCATCTTCAAGACTGTTTTATGGGCCAAATTAGCATAGTTTATAGTCTACAGCCAGTGAAGTCATATTATTCCATGGGCAGCAATGCAAATGACTTCTGTCTCCATCTGGTTGTGTATTTTGTCCAGGATATGAAAGTATGCTCTGTTGTATGTTGAGAGTTATGCAAATGTGATGAAGACAATTTGGAAGAGGGCATACAAGCTATCTCTTGGTAGAAGGTTCTTTATTCAGTCTGAACCAGGAAGACTTGGCCAAAGTCCATGGTCGCTTTTTTCTTTTGTTCAACAAGGTGTCATTGCCAACCTATTCAGAATACCCTTGAGATAAGTCATATGGTCTCTAATAATAAAAATATCCCATTGACTTTGATTCAAGGACTGCATATGACCTTAAATTGCTGGGATCATCTTAAAATTATAGAAGGGTATGAGAAGGCAAACCCCGTTATGCTCCATAAATCTCTTTAAGTCATGCTTGAAAATTGACTTTAATTTCTTGGCTGTATCTGTGTACATAAGTGGATTGTGAGTCTCACATATATGAAGATGTAACTACCCCTTACCTATATCATTAATTTACTTCCTTTTGTATGGGTGCTTCGAAGTTCATTTAATATATGTAGTAAAGGTCAATTCTTACCAAATTCATTTTTAACCGTTCAAGTTTCTTGTATCCAAATTACGACCAAGCCTCAAGGGTGAAATACCAAACCAAAGAGCCTGTGTAATTTACGTGGGCTAAAACCCCCCTTTTTTAAAAACCCTGATCAAAGGATTTGTTGATAATCTAACTGAAGTATTAGTAACCTAAGGGAAGACGTATTTTTAGTACAGTTACAATGATACTAAGGCTAGAGTGCATAGTGTCCAGTTACTGCTAATTCCCAGTAATTACACAGTTGCAGTGGTGCAGACGGTCTCGCGTGTGTGGGAAGCATGGACCCTTTTCCCTTGCTGCGCTCCTCCTGGACATAACTGGGGGGTGTCAGCCTTCCCAGGAGGAGGCAGTTGCAGCCCCTGCCTGCCTCTGGAGTTGCTTGCTTTGGAGAGCATGATGGGGCGGGGGCGGCTTCTTCCTCCTGGCTGGGACTGACTGTGGATGTTCTTATACATTTGCTACTCCTGCTGTATTAACTGCTCGCTCTTCATTGATTCCCGCCTCTGGTGTGTCTGAGTTTTACTATATGTGTTTTATATAGGTTGCGTTCTCGCTCGCGGTTCTCTGTGTTCCTCCCAAACCCGCTTCTGCTCAGTCGCGGGTTGCGTTCCTTTGGTGAGGAGGAGCCGCGGGTTGTGCTTACGGCTTGCAGGCGTCTGTTTCCATCCTGCGGCTGCACCAGCAAGGCCTGTGCAGTTACCTTGTGGTTGTATTCTCGGGGTCCCATGTTACAATGCCTTGTTTTTCTTTCAAGCACGTACATCCTCTGTCAGGGTTCATTGAATAGCTCACTCTGTAGGGATAATGATCCATTTGAAGATACAGATAGACATATAGATACAGGTATTATGCTTTGGTAGCTACTTGCTGTTAACATCAACTCAGTAGAGGAATATCACTGATGTGTTATCAAATTCATTTTACAAAAGTCTCTAGAGATAGACTTTGAGTAAAATATAGCAGCATAAAAGCCACTAACATTTTTTTTCTCTAAGCCTGAATATTAGTCATGTTTTCTTTCGGAAATTAAAATTCAGTGATGTATAAAGAAGTGATTGATGTATGTATGTTTTCGTTAGGATATAGTAAAAGGAGAAACAGTTTCATATCAGTTAAACAAGAATAATAGATAAAAATAGCATAGACACTGCTTTTCTAATCATTAGGAAAAAACCCTTAAATGTAACGACACAGGGTTCACTAATGGTGTATGAGTTTTTGACAGTATGCCATTCAAGGCAATGTACAGCAGTGCTTCCTTCTACATGATATAGTCACATAAATTGGCTTTCTAAAAGTCATGCAGACACCTGTCACCATCAATTTGAATCATTTACTATTCATGTAATTTTCTATAATATTTTTGGTTTTGTTTAATAGTTCTGAAATAGCCCTTTTGCACAGAGAGTTCTCTCTTAATTTCAGAACCAGCATAATTAAGGATTTTGGATTCTAAAATTACGCTATGCATTTAAAAAAAAAAAAAAAAAGGAAAAGGCAAACCATGCAAACCATCCTCTGGTAAGCAAAGGCAAAACAGAGCTTAGCTCTCCTAAAATATAGGGATCTCTCTGTCAAATCACCAATGACCTGAGACTTGCAGCCTCCTGAGGGAAGCCTCCTTGTTTCGGTCTGGTTTCCAGGGCACGGTGAGTTCAGCAGCTGAGTTATTTCCACGTTGCAGCCAATAACGGGAACAAAGTGGGCCTCATATACAAACACCGTAACCACTCTGCTTGGGCAGAGGTCCTAACAATAGAACAATCAGTGGAGCAGTAAATGAGAAGGGATATAAATACAAAAAGCAGAGGTCAAATATGACACTGCCGCTGCCAGTGGGAACTTGCAGGGAAGTGAGCTGATCTGGTCTTGCTTGCTTGCTCGTACTTCAATGTCATCTGTGAAGTATTTCATTTAAAGAGCAAACTTTGATTTCCAGGACTTATCTAGTGGTCGCTCAGAAAAAGAATTACCAAATTTCATAAATAAAGTACAAACCCGAGTAGGTCCTAATAAAGGATAAAAAGCTACAGCTCTTTTGCTTATAATTGAATCTTCTTTGCTATAAAGACTGATTTTTTTTTTTTTTTTTTTTTTTTACATAAAACTTCGGGAAATTTTTCATTACTCTAGCCAAAGTTGGATAATTGTAACTGTGAAAAGCCATATGTTTTTGATTAAAATTTCCATATGCCATTTACTGAGACAAACTACCCAGTCTTAAGGGGCTTTGGATCATTTCAGATTGTTTAAGCTGTTATTAAACCGATTTGAGGTTTTGGAAGGAGGTCATTCAATGCAATACCCTACCCAAACTGAAAAGCTGATTGGATTGACAGCTGCTGCTGGCACCTTCTGGGCTTTTGAGCATATTTGAGGAATAAGCATCTCTATCAGACTGGCATCACTTACCAGTACCTGCATAAGTTGTGTCACTAAATGTTAAGGCAGAGTTTTAAATGGAGGCTACAGAAAAATCTAGTAATGCAAGAAAAGGCATTCAAGTTCATATTAAAGGGTGCACATGCTAATAGCATGTTGCACTCTAGTGCCTTTCAGCATCAGATGACAAGTTTTTGTGCAAATATTAGCTAATTAAGTCTCTTTTGAGCCACACAGTTTAAGTATTCATGCTTAAAGATGTGCGAACTTTGACACAGAGAACTTAAATGACTTTCCCAAAGTCATGCCATCGCTAGTACGGTGGTGTCGGTAGTACAAATCAATGTATTTTTCACACGTTAAATGCATACAGCTTTATACTCACGTGGGTCTGTTAAGTCTGATTTAGAATTGATACTGTGGAGATGATGAAGTTCAAATGGCATCCTCACTCATTCATTAAATAAGGTCTGAGTAACAGTGTTAATCGTGATAACCTGTCTGCATTCCTCTTAAACCTCCCTGTTATATTCTCCTCTTTGCACTGAAAACATTACTAATCACATCCTCATGTGATGCTGGACTTACTGGAGCTTGTACAATATCTTTCTGTTTTCAGTGGAGTCATCGGTTTAGTGTTGTGTGCTCCCAATAAGCTTTGGCAGGACATTGACCTCCAGAATTGGAAAGCATTAATATTTTCTTCCTCAGTGGTTTCTCTTAATCAGTTTTGACAATTGCTTTCTAAATAGAGAATGTCCAAGTTAAATAGGCCAAAAACTAATATGCAAGTGTATTCTTTTCTTAACAGTCATACAAATACTTGATCTTGATTATTTGAAATCACGCATTTAAAATAAAAGCCTGATCTGCGAGTTATTCATTGGTGCAAGTGACCTAGGATTTCTCATGCAGATGTATGCTGCTTTGATTAGTTAGGGTAAGCTTGCATCCTTCTTGCATCTGCTATCATTTTTGATCCTGTGAATAGAAACCGTATTTTTTCATGGTCTGCCTGGTGCCACAAATCCCTGAGTTGGTGACATATTTTCACCAAAAACACATGTGGGAGTCCTGGCTCCAACAAGAAGCAGTTTCTATTCATGTAAGCAGTTCTCAATTCTGGTCATGTTTTGTTTGTTTCATGTATAAGTATTTTTTATTGAAATTAAAGCTCCTTTCTTTTTTGATCTGTGCAGTGATAGATCACTGTAATTGAAGCAATTCACACCCTAAAAACTTTAATTAAGTCACAAAGATGCCTGCATGCTAAAACTTAATGAACTTACCACTTCCAGGCATTGTTTTGCTTCATCTTGTTCTCTCTCTTCTTTTGCCAATGTTCATTGCATTATGTCTAACATTTAACTGTAAACTCTTTGAATGACCATGTCTTTTATTTTTATTATAAGGTATTTAGTACCCTGTGGGGTACTTAATTAATCATAATGTGATTATTTTCAGAATTCTTACATACTATGTTGCCAGGTCCCAGGAAGCAAACCTCTGGGATTCTCAGGTCTGTTAGTGGCCATCAGGCCACCAGATGACCACACTGGCTTCCAGACCTCCTCCTCCTTCCCAGTATTTCATGCATCTGAAGGCTAGATGGGTGTAGTGCCCTGTAATGTGGCTTCCTGTTTATGACGGTCTGTATTTTCTGCCAGTTTATCCCTAACTGAACCTGGCTGCTTAAGTGTGATTAAAGCATAGTTAATATTTGTACATGTTCTAGAAAAGTGGTCTTGATCTCCAGGCATCAAGGATGCTGAACCCACTGCTCTCTGTTGTAGTTTATTCCAGCAGCTGATCATCATCACTCATAGTAAGTGTAATTTCTCGTCTCCGTTTCCATGACTTCAGCTTCATACCACTGGTTTTTGTTACGTCCTCCACTGGGTTAGCAAACACTTGAAGAGATGGCGTTGTCTCCTCGTGATGGTGCTTCTACATGTAAAACCAGAAATGTCTCACTTCTCTTTGAGAAAGTAGTGACCTGTTCAAGGCTTTCACCGCCTCCCTCCCAAATCTGAAATTGTTTTCTTTTCTTTTAACCTACATACTCAACTGTTTTTCAAGAACTTGTGGAGGATTTTGTTGTGAGGGTGATTTTTTGTTTGTTTCTTTGTTTTGGTTGGGGTTGTTTTTTTTTTTTTTCCCCAAAATGTGGGCAAAAGATTTTGTGTCAGGAGTCGGTGATCTCATTGACAATGTACTCAGGAGAAATTGATGAAGAATAAAGTGTGGAAGAATATAACAAGAAGGAGTAGGAAACAAAAGAAAAAGGTAAACTATGACGTAGTGAGAAAAACATGAGTAGAGGCCAGCCCTGTAGCTGAACAGCCATGCTGAATGGCCATTGCTGTGTCATGGGGGTCATCTGCTCGGGCACAGTGGCACGTCCAGCAGCTGGACACCTGCAAACCTCAGATTTCCAAGGTCATCTAGTTCTGCTCAGGTGCAATTTCCATTGGAAAGAGAGCTGGTATTGAGGTACGGAGGTATGATAGTCCTGCTTCAAACCTTCTTCCAAAACAATAAGTGTGCCAAGAAATAATTGACCTTGCTGGCTTCATAAGTTTTCTGGCATTTTTGTGGGTTTGGGGTTTTTTATTGGCAAATAAGAACAAAAATCCTCATATGTTAGCCAGGGTCTTTGGGCGTAGGGACAAGGCAAAATGGAACTTAATGCTCTCATCAGGGGAGACGCATACAGCCAAACCATTTACGCTGTAATTCAGAGTCATTCTGCAGCTGTGAGGGTTATTTTTTTCTTCTTCTTCTGCTGTCCCATTGATTTTTAATGTCAAAAGAATAGAGAATAGTTTCTTACCTACTCTGCGGGCAGGGGTAGAGGGGCACTACACAGCTGTGTTTCCCTTGGAGGAAGATAACAAACATGAGGAAAGAAGTGTTGGAGTGCTACTTCTGCGTTAAAGCTTCCTGCAGGGTGGTTTTCAGCAAGTGTGTTTAACTTTTGTTTAGCAAGTGGTCTTGTCTCCGTGTATGGGGAATTCAGTGGTACAGAATTTCAGTGCAATATTCTGTACCCGTTTGAGCAGAAGTTTGTAGGAAAGGTGTTTGTCCACTTTGCACAGCATGTGAAAGCAGAGGAGAACCTCTCGAATCTGCTCCTCGCTAATCTGTACACTTTGTAACTGTTCAACAATACTAATATTGTTCCTAATTTCCTGGGAAAGATTGCAAGGTGGTCTTTAAATGAAGTTTCTTATTAATAAAATCTTAATGATATTATTGTTAATTCAAGTTATTATTTAGGTATTGCAAAAATAAATTTGAAGTGTGGATTTCAGAATGCATGAGTGTAATCAGCCTAATCAGTTTGATGATACATTAGCCTTTCTTATAATTATCTTAATCTTGTTAGTTTACTCGGAGCCAGATTTTAAGTACATGCATGAGGCTTTTCGGAATTGACAGTTGACTTTGAAAGCTTGCTAGTTTGCACTACGAGCAATAGTGATGAATGCTGTGCTTTATTTGCTGCCTCCATTTGATTTTGACCATTCTTCCATTGTTTCCTAGTCATTCATCCAAGCAGAGACTTCTTTTCCGGGTAGCAATCCTTTTCTTGTCATAAATTATATAGCTGTCTGTCAACAAATAGGGTTCTTTCTTCCTTGCAAAAAAAGTTAGAGGACTAGATTTGTGTTTAAACTATTGAGTCATGCATTTTCTCTCCATACTATCATAATCAAGAGTTGCTGGGTTACCAAGCAGGTGGCTGTTCCTTATTATTAGTAATGAAAGACCATTCCCATTCCCTCCCCTGTGATTAACAGAAGAATTACCTAGAGCACTGTATAAGTAGGCTTAAACACGCAGGCTCAGAGTTGATGCAATTTTTCTTTCCTGTGTTCCAAAGCAGACCTGCATATGACTTTTTTTAGGATTCAGGCTGAAAAGTGAATTCTATATAATCTCTAAGATGTTTTGTGTGTGTGTGTATGTATGTATATGCATATGGCATAGTGTGTTAGTTCTGTCAATGTGGAGGAAGATATAAATAGCTAAATAGAGATATGAAGAATCTTCCATTATATATAATTTGAGACTCTTACAAATACTTCTGCAATTTTTTTCTAATGCATCTGTATGTGGATGTGTGTATATACATGTATAGAAAGCATCTGCTTTGGTGATTGGGACTTGTTTTGCTTTTACTTTACTTTTTCATTTATTGGAAATAATATTCATGTAAAAACGTTTCCTTGTACCACATTTATTCCTCCAGGCATCATTTTGGTTTTAGGCTATTATTCCTTATGCAACTGTCCTCGGTGAGGATGAGATCCAATCTTGTGCCTGTATGCAGTCAAAATATATTTAAATCTATGGGACTGGCAGGTGGCCAGAGGAATGTAATAGTGGTTCCTGAAAAGTGCCATTCCACCTTTTTTATAGAACTTAGGACATAAAAATTACATCTATTTTCATTGACAGTGGGTTTTCTTCTGTTTACCTTCTGTCTTTTTTCCTAGGCCAAAAAAAGGCAGAAGGACAAAGAAGATCACCCTGCTCAAAGTTATAGACTCAGACTATGACTTGAGGCTGGGAAACTCCATGCTTCCTTGTCTCCCTGTACCTACACAGAGTCTGAACAAACAGCTCACACTGGTGAATCTGCTGATGAATTGATACCCAGGTTAAATTTGGACCTGTTTTAAACTCGGGAGTAGTTCTGAACCTCCTGTGTGAACCCATTTTGCCCAAAGGGTGTGATAATGCAATGGCCTCAGCACCTAATGCAAACGCAGCTCCACCTGGGTTCGGTAGGCATTGCTTCTGTCCGTGGACTTGGGCAGAAGAAAGGTGGGAGGGTGGCAGGTTCGGACTCGTTTTGTTTTCACAAATAATTCACTGCAGTGCAGCAGGCTTCTTAAGTCCCCACAATATTTATCCACTAAAATGCAAATGAAAAAAATGGAAATAATATAATAATAAGATCCTTGGAATGATGTAACATACAGCATAAGAGTATGGCAGAACTGTGCTGGAAATCTCACAATGACTACTAGCACTATAACAAATTGTTACTCACTACTTCCACTGTAGTTCCCCTTTTGCCTGGATTTTGTCCTGACTTTGGCTTTAGCAGGAAGGGTCCATGAAGAAGGTTTCTAAAATGAAGCAGTGACTTCTGATTTTCTTTATTTAATTTTTCTTTCAGTATGCATGCCAGTGCTTCCAGAAAACATTTTCAAGAGAGGATAAAAATCAAGGCTTAATTTTTCATCCTTGTAACCTTATAATGATGTTCCTACCAGTTCCTGCTGTTAAATATTTATCACCTGTGTGTTTTCTCTGGTTCCCAACTGCACTGACAACAGGTTTGTAATCACCAAACCACGGCTCAGCTACACTGAAAGCAAAAAAATGAAAATTGAAATTCAAGGGACTGTTAAAGATAAAAGGCTCCCAAAGCGATTCAGTGTATTAGTGCTCCCACGCAGCAGCCGCTGGTGCTGATCAATACCTGGTGCCACCGCTCGGCTCACAGAGAGTCGCCTCGTCACTTAATAGCAGGTTTCCTGAATTCAGTGTGCAAGGAGAGAAGAAGAGAGTGAGTTGCATTTTTGCAGTGCATGGCCCCTGAAGGAGAGGAAAAAGAGAGAGGTGGAAGGAGGAATTTAATTTAATTAAAGCACTGTGTGGCTAACATACAGCTATTACAAGACACTTCCTTATGGGAAAGGAAGGGTTTCTACACATGGGTTGCAAGGGCATTGGTAACAAGTCTCCAAAAGGGAAACAGACTGGGTTATAACATAATTGATTAAGGCAGTACTTCTTCATAAATTCATAAAACAAAACTCTACAGCATTACAGTTTGCTGGATTTTTCTCTAGGTCTGTCTTCTGCCCTGGGTAAATCAGCACCTTTTCCCCCTTACCAGCCTTGCAGCCTGTGGAGACGTTGGAGACATTTACTGATCCTTTTGATGCACATCAGCCTCCTACTGCCCCACATTCCACCCAGGTTCCACCAACCTGCCCTCCAAGCTGATGTTCGCTTTGTTTCTATGTCATGCAGCAAAGTCCTAATGAACCTTCTGTCCTTCTCATGAGGAGAAACCATTAAACTCCTTTAATTGAGTTCTTTCTCTCTTGGCAGATCTTGAGAACTTCAAAACCAGAACAAGAAGCACGGTGTCCGTCCGCCAGGGCCAGGGCATGGTGCTGCTGTGTGGACCACCACCACATTCTGGAGGTAAAGTGGTTTCCTTCTCTTGCTTTCAGCACTCAGCAGCAATTTGCAAGGTTTTCATTCTCAGGCTATGTTTCAGGAAGTTTAAAATGGCACACCTTAAAGGAGAAGGCTATGGCGGTGCCAGCCTGACTGAATGGGTCATGCTGGGTGGTCCTATTGACTAAATGCAGTGGAAGATCTCCAGCTGGGTGTAAATGCAGAAAAAGAGCCCGATTTTACTGCATACAAGTATGCACTTAGGAGATGAACGGATGGAAACTAAAGCAATGTGTGTATATATAGAAGACATGGCCAAGATCTTGTGCAACTTTTAGAAGCCTTTCTGTATGTGGCCTAGGTGTGTCTTCTGCAAAAAGGTTGAAGATTGCTGACAGAGCTACTTTTGTGCATCATCTTCTCATTATTATTCATTGTTTTCAAACACTCATTGTCACTGTTTTTGTGTCCTGGGTACTTGGGATCCATTAGCAATTGCCCAGGTCTCATATGGTGATTTATTTCTGGAATGGCAATACATATTCTTCCTACTGTTTTTATGGGAGGGAGAGGCAAGGGAGAGTGTTGTAGGAGAGGAGGAAATAACATGCCAGCAAGTTACATAGGGATGCTGAAGACACCTCTGTATTCTCTGCTGGTGTTCACACCTACACCTAGTTTTCTGGAAACCATAATCTGAAGGTCCAGACAGAATGATGGAGAAACTCTGCTACTGAAAGTCCCTGAAGGTTTGCCACTGTGTGCACTATTGTTTATGTCTGGTGATACATTTAAATCCATTATTATTACAGAGACAGGTACTAACTGTAACTCAGGGCTCATTGAGTGTCCAAAAATACAGACTGCGCAGAAAAGGACATAACCTGTCTTGACAGTCACTGGTATCTGTGACACCTCAGAAAAGGGCAGATTTCTGACTTTCATGGAGAAATGGAAAAGCTGTAGTAGCAGACAGGCAAAAAAAAATAACCTGTGGTGTTAGAGTGGTCTTATTGACATGTACTCTGTAGAGTGTACTGTAGTTGTATTATAAAATGATTGATCCCCTCTTAAAATCTTACTGATTTGTCATTTTTGCACCTGGCACGTGTTATACTCGCTGTTTAGAGCAGGGGCAATGGCATGCATGTCCCCATATGGTTATGGAAACTGGCACCCATGGCAATTACTGGATCTGTCCCACCCCATGCCTGGCCACAATAGAGGTGTGCAGATATCATTGCGTTGCGTTGCCCCCGTTCCTCGGTCACTGACCCAGGCGGCACCTTGGGTCTCACGCTGTGCTTGAGCAGATAGGATCTGGGGAATATGCTGCAGGCACCTGACCGGCTCGTCAAGCATCACCGGGGGTTCAATGAGGGATATAGGTTTCAGATCTAGCCAAGCTGGCTGGATCAGCCCTGAATCCTTCAGGCATGTGTCACGCTCTTCTGTATTCCCTGGGCATTTTCCGTAGCCACGTTGCTAACCTGCGTTATCCTGGGGAGTGCAGAGTCAATGCACAGTGCACCCGCCCAGGGGAGGGAGGGGTGGGAGGGAAAGGAGGTCAGCTCTCATTGACACAAAGGGTATTTGCAACCTTTTACTCTAGATTGTCTTAAGATTTTAAGTACAGCAAAAGGACTGTATTATATTCACATAGCTTCTGAATTTTAACACCAGAGTGTTTAGTGTTCTCCAGATTCTCAATCTATTTCTTCATGTTAGGAAGTAGTTAACGAGGAGATGAAAGGGAAGACTACAGTAGCTGCTGTCTGTGTCTGCCCTGCAATGATCTCTTCTGGCAGCGTGTGGTACCTGCCAAAGGCCCCTCTCTGAGAAGAGCCAGCAACATTGACTCTGGAGTTCCTGGGGGGAGGTTTATGAGCAATTTGTATTAATGGCACTAAGAAAGCCACCATTTTCTCAGTGGCAAAGTCAAAATTTGGTAGGGGAAAAAACAGATTCAAAGCAGAGTTTACAAATAGCCAATTATAATAAATAATGTAACAAGTACTTTGGTGCAGTTTGTTTCAAAGAGGATGGTATAAGTGTTTAGAAAATACAAAGCAATTCTTTCAATTTAGCACAAATTTGTTTTAAATGTTCCAGTCCTGCGTTTGTTGGCTGACTTCCTGAACATGTGTTGCACTGTTAGATTTATATTAAAAAAACCCAAACAAACAAAAAAAACCAACCAAACAAAAAAAAAACGTTAGAAAGGGCGTCAGTGAGTCATCTCTTCTCACCGGACACCGTTTCAGTCATGGCCTGTGTGTGCCCAACAAGCGCCGTGTGTCGTGCCGCTACCCCCCCCGACCAACAACCAGCCATTGCGGCTGGCTCTTTCATCGGGGGGTTGTTCGGTATGTCGCAAACAAGCGGTCATCTTTTATGGATCTGTGTCCCTTTTAAAGAAATTTGCAGTTCTGCTTTGAAATCTGTCTGTCCTCATCAGCAGGATGAAAATTGCCTGGCGAGCCGTTTGCTGTTAGGCTGCTTTTATTGCTCAGATAGGAGGAGACAAGTGCTTACGGAGCTGCTTCTGCTTGCGTCTGACCAGCTGGAGGGCAGAGCAACAGGAAACCTTGCTTTGACATACTGTGAGGAAGGAGCTATGTGGCAAACGTACCTACCCACTTAATTTATTCAGCTAGGGCCTCTCTCACCTTTTGGCTTCAGATGCCATTTTTCCTTTTAGTTCAGAGATTATCACAGGAGTTTCAGTATCTCAGATATCTGATGTTACTTGAAGGTGATTCTTGCACCTGTGATATCAAGTCCACAAAATTACTCATTATCACAGCATCTAACTTTTATGCTCCTATAGTGTTAACTATACCCCATAATTACGTGCCCTCTGGTCTGCATGGATGGAGCTTGCCCCTCAGCCCCTTCAGGTGGGTGTCATTGCCGCATCTGATAAGGAAGCTGCCAAAGCTAGATATTAAAAACCACTGAAGGCAGGTTGTGGGTCAGCCACGAACTCATTTGCAGTGTGCAGTGCTATGGGTGAAGCATCATTTTTAGCTTCATTTCTATAGCAAAAAAAAAGGAGGAGGGGAGATTTGAGAGAGAAATGCTTCATGATCCATAAACCCCATTCATCCCAGTGCCTTGAACGTGAGGCTGAAGAGCAGTGCTTGCGCTCATCCTATCCCAAACTAATTGTGCTGCACAAAGGTGGATAGTGTCAACAGGCTGAGTTCCAGAAGGCCTGGGGTGGCTGGGTACTGAGCTGCACTGCTCTGGAGAGCTGAGGCATGAGTTTTTATGCCCTTTTCCAGTTAGAAGAACCTACCCCACCCTCACAGCCCGCTCCTGCTGGCACCAGTGGCCACGCGGTGCTGCCTCCCATTTCTCCCCAGGCGAGTAGGCTGCCGTCTCCTAGAGGGACACGGGGAGTGTGCAGACAGCGCAGAGACGAGGCAGGAATCATGCACATTTGTCTTTGTCTCCTTAGCAAAGCTTCGCTCTGCGGTTACTGAGAGTTTTCTGTTTAAGAAGCCTTTGCAGCATGAACACCTTGTGTGGAGCCGCAGCGGCCGGTGGTGGTTCATGTAGGCAGTGAGAAGGAAATTGTACATTTGTTCAGGTGATTCAGGAGAAAGATTTGGTCTGGGTGTATGTACTGATGATACAAAAGCATTCCAGAAAGGTGCTGGCCTTTTCTCCAGTTTGGGTTCAGTATGTGGGAAAGAGCATGTTACGGTGACCAGGAGGTAGGCGCGTTTCCGGTGCCCAGAAAGGCAGAAAACTGAAGGGTAGTTATTTCCCTCAATCATTTGGATGAGAGATTACTTCCTACCTGACCACTATCTATGACCTACTCTATTCCAGCTAGAAAATCATCTTAATTGTAGCCAGATCCACAATTAGTCTAAATTGATACTATTACCGTTTTGTAACTAAGCTGGGCTGGAGATATGCTGGTTGTTGTTTTCTGGTTTGCATAGAAATTATTTAATGGAAAGTCAAAATAGGTCCAGTTAATTCAGACTGAGACCTTTGTTCTGCAGGAATTAACCTTCTCTGTGGCAATATTTTCTTTTACTTTTCCTTCCTCCTAAGGTTAGAAATAAGGATGAGTTTTAAAAGTCGCAACTGCAAAGTTAATGCTTTTCAGTCGTGTGCATTGCGTTTCTGTTAGCCAACTGCATGTTTCCCAGTGTAATCGAAGCTATTTGGTCTCTAGCAGTCACTGCACAATTACCACAGCTATCTCCTGTTCCAGCTCTGGGCAGATGGAGGTTCATAAGAGAATATCAGATATCACTGGGAAGTCGCTGCACGTCAGAAAACCGCCGTGTTTCATGGGCAGCTTCTATCCCCAGGGTCCAAGGCAGGGTTGGCAAAGCAAAGCTGTAGAGATCTGTTCCTTCCTATACCCCGATATGCCACCACTGGGATATAACATTGCAAGTATTTAACGTTGTAGTGCAACAGTAAAAAACATTCAGGTTAGAAGTGAAAAATAATACATCTCGTTGAAAGTGCAAGTGGCGTTAAGATAGAGAAAATTCAATTACTTATTTTGGAATTTGATTAGGACAGCAAACCTAACTTCATCATCCTTGCAAAAAGTGCCTGGGGACATTAATGACCAACGCTGAAGTGTAGGACCGTCTGGGGAAAAAAAAATACTTTTATATTATTATTATTTTTTACTTTTGTTTCTGATCTGCATTGAAAATGAAATCTTAAAAAAAAAAAATGTAAAAAAGCAAAACCGTTCAGAGAATAGCTGTTGCTTTGAGGATGAGGGTATTCACTAGAATAGTAGAAGCCTGGAAAAAACCATCCTGGCCAGTTCCTGAGCAGAGAGCTTAGGATATCCTTCTGGGTATCAGAGACACAGGCTCAAGAATTGTTGCCTGTTGGGGAAGATTTCCCAGTGTCTGAGGAGCGCTCAGTGCCAGTGTCTCCTCCATTTTGAGGTGGCTCAGGTGGCAAGGCTTAGAGCCCCCCTTAACTGAAGAGATTTGATAAAAGAAAAATAGTAAATTAGAAGGGAATTATTTCCTGTCACTGGTCATCTTGGTCCTATAATTGTGGATTTTACTACAAAAATGTCAATCTGCCTCCAGACCTTTATCCTTCCAACTGTAGTTCACTCTAATACTTTGCTACTTGGAAACGTCCATATTTAAAGAGCTGGCAGCTAAAAGTGAAATTATGTTGGCCTACATACATTAGTTGTTGAGGGTTTCTTTTTTTTTTCTTCTTAATGATGCCAAATAAAGAGCTTCCTACTGTTCAAATGTTGCAAGAAATTCATCCTGAAAATGCGTCCAAATGATTAACAAGTATTTTCAGCATCATAAAATGGGCTGCATACAGCTTGCACAGAACAATTTGGGCATCACCATGTATTGTCCCAATTTTTAGCTGATATGAGTTGGAGATTCAGCATATGAATCTAGGCTTCCCCCCGTGTGTCGTCCCCCCCGTCCCCCAAGATGAAAATGAAATGTGTATTTCTTGCAGCATGGTTTCAGCAGGGAGTCGCTATTTTGTCAGGTCAGTGCATCCTGGTGTTACATTTTGTTAAGCAGCATAATGATGCGATTGCCTCCTGTGATGAAGTGCTTGCTGAGTGCTGGAAATTTGGAAAATAAGTGTTCATCTGGAGCTCAGAAAGTCGCTGGACTGAAAACCAGAATAAATGCAAATCAAACGTTTGCTTCTGTCGTATTTTCTGCTCTTGGAGCAGTGGATGCCTGAGGCCCCGAAGCCAGTCCTGCCGTATTTATGGTGCCTTGTCTGTTAGAAGTTTTCAGTTCTTTTTCTTTTTTTTTTTTTTTCCCCTTTCCCATTTGTTCACTTACATGCACTAATCAGTGTAAAAACTAGTAGAAACCTACCTGGGTTGTTAGCATTTTTCTGAGATAATTACCCTGTGTGTGATGGGTTTTCCCCTCATTATTTCCACTGCTTTTTTAATCAAAAGCCTAACAATGGACATGCGTCGACCATTCTACCTATGAAGATCTATGGAAAAAACACAAGAAACACATGAGAGTCCTCATCGCAGCTGCTGGCCGCTACCGCAGTGTTAACTGGGCAGTCCGCAGTAACTGAACCACAATAAAGGGTCTGGAAATGGGAGGAACATCAAAAAGTTTTCATTACTTTTTTGATGAGACTAGTTAAGGTATCTCAGCATGTTTTAGGATGAGCTCTATAATTTGGATGCCGTAAAAACAATGCTATCTTGCTTTACATTTTCAAAGCCCTGCTAGATCAATACCATCTGCTGTTGCACTTCAGAGGAGCTGTAGGAGTAATCGACTGGGGGGGAGGGTTGCTAGCCAAAATGAAAAAAGAAAAACCAAAACAACCTTTGGTTTGTCCAAAGCGTTCCATACCATTGTATTTTTAAGCCTTTTTATTACATTTAGATACATTTAGAAACCTTGAAGCATTTCAAAACATAAAACAGAGTGTTCAGTTGAAGCTGTTGGTGAAAATGTTTTCCTTCCGAGAGGACATTTGTAGGGGGAAACACGTTAGCTTTTCTTGTTTGCATTTTTTCAGTATTGTTAATCAAATTTGGCAAGATAAAGTTAGTCCGAAACACAAAACAAAACAAAAAATCTTCCCAAAAAATTAAGCAAGCACTTGCTTGTGTTTCTCAGGGCTCTGAATATAAGTTGCGTTCCATAGGGGATATGTCTGGGAAGTATTTGGAGGTCACTGTCCTTTTAACTTTATCTCCAAATTTTAAGACCAAAATATTCCTTTGTGCCAAATAGTTCTTTTCATTTATGTTTGTGGGAACGGAGTCATTTAGCTGCCACTTTTACTAGATTTATTTGATAGTCAGGGCAGGGTTAGTTAATATTTTAACAACTATAGTTTTCAAATACCTTGTAACATCCCTGGCATTTCATTGTGAGTCTAGCGATTAAAAAAATACAATCCTAGAAAGGTATGCACATTTCACTTGATGGGTTGGTAGCACACCCATAAGCATGCAGAACAAACGAGTCTGTAAATCCTTCCCCCTCCCTTCTCTGGGAAGATAAATGAACTTGTCTTAGGATTTCCTTCACTCCCCCCACCCATCTTCTCTTGGTTCATCTTTAGAAAGATCTATGTACGCGATGTTCTCATGACATTTGCCTTCCTGCCCTCGCAGGAAAACCCTATAGAGTTAGAGATTGAGATTTCCAAGTGCTGTGAGAAATGGTGAATGTACAGAGAACTGGTGAAAATGATCTCTCAATTACTTGATTATTTAAATTTCACATTCCCTTTGCCATTCCCTAGAGGTATGTCTTATTCTGAGATCTCTCTGTCCATAGCCCATACCACCACTCATCACATCTGTTAATGTATTTATTCTCACTCCTCCTAATTTATCTCAGTAATCTGTGGAAGAAATAAGTCAGCTGACAGCTTTTTTTTTAGATAGCAAAGTGGAAAACGCAGATGGAAACTTGCTGACATTTCTACAAAATGTGTCTCCTCCTGCCCACTTGCTTAGGGCCACTAATGATGTTCCTGGTGACCCAGGAACTGAACCTTCCCAACGTGATTTCTAGTCCTGAACCTCAATTCCCCAGACACTTTGTCCCTCTGCTCCTTGCTGCAGAGTCAGGCAACTTTCCTGAGCATCTGGGAACCGCATCTCTGACTGAACAAAGGCAAGAGTTAAAGGAAAGTAAGTTTTCTGTCTCTCTGCAGTGCTCATGTTCTCAATGCGCTTGTGAAAGTCCATCTTCCCAAAGAGGAGGGGATTCATTAAAGCTCAGTTGTTCAAATAACTCTTTCCCATCTGATGCCATTACTCCTGTTGGAAACACAGCCGTGTAGTCTGTGTCTGTGAGCTGAAATGTTGACAGAGAATTATTCTCACATCTTTTCACATAATGGATGTGTTCAGGTTTTCTCGTTCTCTCCTGCCCTTTTTTTTCCCAGTAGCTAGGAGAACTTTTAGTTCTGTTGCACAGCTTAATCAAGTAGAACTAACTAAATTTTAGCATTTGACAGAAGAGATGGCAATTCTGATTTCATCTCAATCTCCGCCTTTCATGCTGTATGGTAGGTAGTGAAGCGTAGACACCAGACATGTTTTCAGAAAGCACTTTACTGATTAAAGTGGTGCTAAGACCACTTCTGTGCTCTGCAGAAAAATGATTAGTGTGTGCTTACTCGTCTGGTCAGTTTTTCTCTCCTTTTATTTTTTTTTTTTTTTTGAAGTGATGATGGGCACTTCATGGGCTGGAAACAGTGAAAATGTTTTGGCTGTAAGTATGGCTGATGGCCTCTATTACGTGATGAAAGGTTTGAGGAGTTTGTCTCGTAAATAATCGGTCGCACAAATCGCATCTCATATTCTCTCATGCTTATACACCCCCCGCTGCATAGTACAAGGAGGAAGGGGAGAAAAACTGGGAAAACTAAGCAGAACAGTGCAGAAGGGAAAAGGCAATTATCAGGCATTTTTTATACTATCAGAGGATCAACGTATGGGGCTTTCACCCCCCGAGCAGCGCTGCTCAGCAGGGAGCGCTTTGGACAGAGTTTTCTTCAGTTGCTGTCAAGTATTTTTGCCCTTTTACTCCCTGTCCTGTAGTGCCATCCTTACAGTTGTTTCTCTCTCCTCTTTGAAAACTGTCACACTGCCTTTTCATTTGTCACTTATAAAGAATTAATACATTATTAATAAATGTTTAGAGCCACCGTTGTAACAACGGGAACAAACATTTGGAGTACTCTCCTCTAGTGCCCTTACAGTCAACGTTAAGCAAAGTTTATGTTAAAACTTTGGAAGACAGTCAACCTTGAAAGAAGTAACGGAAAGGGAAGAAATTACTCTAGAAATAGCACATAGCCAAAGAGGCCAAGGACATTTCCACCTAATGTCTACCTAAAAGCAGGGGATTATTTCATTCTGTCCAGGCAGCATCAGCCTGGTCTGCGTACTCTGCAATGTCCATACCACTATGTGAACGCATCTAGCATTTCTGCTGGATGACCAGCTCAGAATGGCTTTCGGCAAGAGCCTTGAAGCACATGTTCCCCTAAGTGTTAAATCAGCTTCTCAGTACCAGATCTTTTTCTTATGGCACATTCCCATTAATATGAAATCTTTAGAGGAATGGAAAGTTGAATCCTAGAAGTTCTATCACTTTTCTGTACTTGTTAGAATGAGAATGCTTCTCTTGCCATATTTCTTACATAGCAGGTGACCTGGAACATTTTATGTCCCCCGCACCTTTTCACTACAGTAACCTTAATATTCAGCCTTTATTTTCCTGCAGTTTCTTCCCATGTGGTATGCCCAGAGCTTTTTAAAAATGTGCTTCTTGCACAACCCACATGCCCAGGACTGGGCAGTTGCCTCTTGCCAAGCAGATTGCCAAAGTGCTGAACTACCCCTGCTTTCTCTTTATTGAGGCATTAATAGTTTCTCCTCTTTCTCTCCTATCTTAATGTCTTCCTAAGCCTTTGCTGCTTGGTCAGATTTGGTTCCAATTAGTGAAAAACTAATTTAGAGAGGAGTATCTCACAGATGGGTGGGCAACGTGGTTGTAAAAGTTCCATTTCTCTAGGAAACCAAGCAAAAAACCTGCTAAGCTGGTTGCAGGTTGGTTCAACTATTTGTCAACATGCTGCAAGGTCATTGAGCAGCCTTTCATGGATTGCTCCAAAGGTTGGAGCAAAAATATGAGCAGGTAAACTGTCCCTTGGAGCTGGGAAAGAAAAAGAAGAAAAAGTCAGAGAAGTATTTTGCTTTAGCACTGGTCAGTGATGCTTTCAGCACGTTTGAATGTGGCAGTGGCGGTGGGGTCAGTCGTTGGCAAACGTGGTGCATGCAGCACCAGGAGGTACCGCAGACCTCTCTGGGTCACGAGGCAGGAGTTAAACTGTGTCACGCGCATCAGTTCTGCTTGCAGGATGCAGGGAATGGCGGAGGGAAGGCTCGGTTTCTGAACAAACTGGAAAATGCCACAACTGGAAAATTAGGGTGGTGGTCCCCACGAGCTGGATCTAAGCAGTGTGGCAGCATTTCTTCTTGACAGCCCAAAATTCACTTGAGGTATCTTTTTCCGTAGCAGCTTTAGGGAGAGCAGGTGAGTCAGACATGGCTCTGGGAGCTGCAGGAGAGAGTAATTCTTCTGTGTCTGGTTCCACGTGTTGAAGATTATTACAGTTCAGCAAAAACGGGTTTCATTACACTTAAAATCAGGCATATGAAACTCTCATTTAAATAAGAAGTGATTAAGAGTTGTAACTTCCACTTAAAGTGCATCTCCCATCATTTATTTTTTATACTATGCCACAGTCACTGTTTAAATTATTAAAAGCAAGAAGTAAAAAGCTTCTCAGGAGATAGAAATGGATTAGATTAAAATTAATCTGACATAATCCTTTCTCTAAAACTGCTGATTCAGTTTGTGCACAAGTTTATCAACATATTTGAGGATAAGGGATAAGGATAAATTCTTCCCTAATTTGGGAATGCTTTGGCTTGATATTTCTGACAGCACAGAGAACATGCAGTGCTGTTTTAATTGAGAAATTTATGAAATGACAAATATTTCCAATAACACAAATGCCAAGCTCATATTAGATTGACACTAATTTAAGCACCAGAGTTGATGTGTGTGATCTGCCTCATTTCAGCAGGGATGGGTTTTGTGAGCAGTAGTTGCAAAATAAGGTCGCAGTCGAGAAGAGACTTCAGCACAGGCGTTCAGACCCAAATTTTCAACTGGTATATGTCATATATCACCTTTGGTGCCAGCACCACTGCAGGCTTCCTACCAACCATCTACCATTATATGTTTGTGCCCCAGCTGGGCTGTCACAGACAGGCAGTGAGGTAGGACGTCTGGGGGTTGTAACGCATGCTGCCCTCCTGGAGAACTAAAAAGAAAGAGGCTCAACTCTTCAGTAAAGACCTTGGAAATAATAAAGAACATGACATTAATGGATTTTTTTATTTATCAGTGACAGCTCATGACATCTTTAAAAAGAAATCATCTGTGAGCTAGTCATGTGGTTTATTCCCCTGCTCAGTTGCAGTCTCCACTAAATGAAGATTGAAATCGTATTGAAAAGGGGGTAGAGCCAGCAGGGGCTGGCTAAAGATGAGTGAAGTCTGTTGTCTGACAGAATTCAGTCAATAGGCATTTATTGAAAGTTGTAACATCTTGTGATCTCTTTATAAAATAAATTAGAGATCTGAGTCCAGCTCCCAGGCTCTGCTAACCCCGTTGCAACCACCCTACCCTCCAAACCCAGCCTGAGCTGGCCCCTTCAGACAAAGCTCTCAGAAGTGGCCAGGGAGGCTGATCTACGTTCAGCTCCCTTGAGATGGTCATAGCAGAAAGCGTGTTAATACAAACACAGCATTGATGTGTCTCCGCTTTTGCAATCAAATTTGGTTTTCCAGGTCCCTGAATGCATATACTGCTTCATGTAAGTCAATAGTCCTGGCTGTGTGAGCACCGCTTCCTATGGGGGTGATATTTTGTTGTTGGAAAATAAATGGAGGTATTGGTTCTGGCATTTTCTGTTACCTGATACATATGTCTAAACGTGCAACCGTGATGTTGTTTTCAGCTGGTATATATCAAAACACTGTTTTTCTATCGAGTATGTGAACAGAGTGGTTTTTTCCTGTGTACTACAGGCAGGTGCCACGGCGTCACGTAGCAGTGCCTGTCTGTGCAGAGATCTCCCCTAAAGGACATACCACCCACACTGCTTGGCCAGATATTTCAACCTTGGAGTTGATCATAATATTAATTCACTGCAGTAAGAAAATTCTCCACAACCAGCTTTCTTTTTTTAAAGGTTTGATCTAATCTCTTATAGCTACAGTAAGAGGCTGATCAAAGGTAGTGAAAGCTGGTATTAAAGGATTAGCTAGGTCACATTGAAATATGTTTTAAAACAAGCCCAGGGACCTTTAGCTTTACTGAAGCAAGTGCACAAAAAAAAGATTTTTAGGCTAACTCTCTCTGACTTTAGACAGAAAACAAACTGACAGATTAAATCTGTGAGTCATTCCTTAAGGTGGTATGTGTAGCACTTTACATAGAACAAGCCTGGAAAATATTAGCAACGACTGAATCTCACAGAGCAAAAATACAGTGCAGAATTAAAAATCTGTGTAAGCATCATTTATCACAGAATCACAGAATCGTATAGGTTGGAAAAAACCTTTAAGCTCATCGAGTCCAACCGTAAACCTAACACTACCAAGACCACCACTACACCATGTCCCTAAGCACCTCATCCAAACGTCTTTTAAATACCTCCAGGGATGGCGACTCACAACAACTTATGCACATGCCCAGCTTACAGTGTGTTTATTCTCATTTCATGTTTGCCCATAAGTCATTAGCAGCTTCAGTCCAGCCCCCTTTATCTTTTTCTCTGGCCGATCTCTCCTCTCTCTCCTTTCCATTTGCTACTGACAGTGTCTGCCATGGAGGTACTTTATCTCTGGCTGTCAGGTGAAGATGAGTGTTTCTTTGGAAGGATATTGATGCCACTCTGTGGACCATATCAAGCTATTATTCTTGTTTTTAACTGGAATTTCCTCATTGAAATCAACTTACAAACAGAGCGCGCATCATACAGATCTATACATTGCTCAGTGGGAAAAGCTGTGAAATCACCTAGGCTTGAATCAGTGTCACAGAGAACAAGCGTGCATCTCCTGGTTTCCAGAAGTAATATGTTGCGTGATTAGTAGGGGTAAAGGTTGTAGCAAATATATAGCTATTTACCGACTTGTGAGTGCTTTCTGCATTGTTGCTCATTTTTAAGGTTGGCTGATGTAGTTACATGGCACGATACATTCCACGCTTGGTAAGATTTTTCCATAATCTTTATTTCACCATGAATCAGCTGCCACAACTACCTGCTGCCACAACTACCCTAATCCTTAATGCCAGGGGTGGTAGTGTTTCATTCCAGGATTGCCCATCTGATAATTTCCCATTCCTTAGCAGATTAGCAGAAGTAAGCTTCCAATTCATAATTGTCTTCTTCAGTGGACCAGTATTTCTCTTGGTGGGCCCAGCAACCCAACTTTTCAAGTGTCCGAAGCATCTTCTTTGGCTGGTGCAGTTCAGGGTTGCATCTCCGTTGGAAAGGGGCATGGCTGGGGGAACTGGCCCTTTCCACAGAGTCCAAGGGCAGCTGCGTCACTACTGGGTTGAGCCTGACTCCAAAAATTTAAATTTAAACCAGAGGTGCATGAAATTGAGTGGCATCAAATCTAATCCTGGGCAAGATTCACCAGTTTCAGTAAAAGCTGAACCTGGTTCCCCAAAGGTATCATAAGCCCTTTTGGCAAATACAGGTCGGGTGGGGTTGTGGGGGGTTTTTTCAGGCAAGTCCAGGTTGAGCTGTAAATTTCTATAAGACAGTTTATGAAGTTTGTCAGACAAAAAACCATATTGTTTCTTCCAAAACCTGCCAGCCTGCATGCTAGATTGGTGGGGGTGCAGGAGGATGTCTGCTGCCCATAAGACAATTTTGAAATAGGTTTGTGTATTTCACTGTAGTAAATACAACAGCACGGGACTCTCCATCTCACAACATTCTCCGTTCAGTCATAGATAAAGGCTGCTGTTGATTTTTCTCCCTGAGGGAACTTCAAGTTAAAATTTCATCAAAATCCCCGATGGCACGGTGCGGTAGTCATTAATGTTCCCGGTGCCACGGCAGCCAGCGTAGCCAGCCATCGACTGGGGCTGGAAGCTGTTTGCAAGAGATAAGCCAGGTCAATTGTGTACAGCCATAAAATTTTTAACTATTTTAGAGATACAGAAAAACGGAGATGCAACAGATACAGGTGATTATTGATTAGGCTTCAGGTAATGAAGACCTCTCACCTTTTTAATTACCCATACATAAAGCTCTACATACTGGGCAAATATGGAGTCAAGGGGTTGGGAAGCAACCACAGCCCTGCACACATTGCAAATTGCTGTGAGGATGTCTGACACAGAACTTGGCTGATTTATACATTTTCCTCATTCTTACACACTTCTGACTCGTTAATGTACGTGCCACGTACATGGGTATCCAGCTTTTCTGTTACTATAAGCCAGCACTAAAAAACACACGGGCACAGTTACGTTTACAAGAATAATTACCTCCCCCCAAGTAGAAAGGGGCCACTTGCCGTTACCGTTAGTGCGTGGTCAGGAGATGCCAGCAACGCAGCCTGTGGTACAGCCCCATTTCTCCGCTGGTGTGTGTTGTACCCTGCTAGACCATATCAGAAGGTGTATACTGTCATCATCGGAGGTTTGTAAGAAAAAGTCTGAAAAACCTCAGAGGTGTCATAGTTATCATGCCTCAGGTTGGAGAGATGACCTCTCAAATCTGTTCATTGCCTTCCGTGATTTCACATCTTTATGATGATTCCCATCGTCACCCTACTGACACTGGCAACAGTGACTAGTGGCATTTCAATACTGTTCTAAGTTAAATTCTGCAAACCAATTCATTAATATTAGCAAAGACGAAGGGCACGTGCTTTTTTCCTGTCCCATCTGGCAAGGACAGCACATTTCTTTGTGTGCAAATGGTTGACTGGCTGACTGCTGAGTAACCGCATTGTCAGGGTTAGCATAGATGAGGCTTCATCCAAAAATGTGTGGTTAACTTTAGATTAATCTTGTTCATTAGTCATTATTCTTCTTATTAAAACCCGCATTTGAGACACAGAAGCTGTGGTGTGAGGTAGCTGGGCGGCCCTGTGTGATGGAGAGGGCAGAGCATGGAGTCAAGGGGAGAATTACTGAGTGATGTTTGCATCCAGGTTGACTCCTTTAAATTATTCGGCAATTATTTAAGAAGAGAAGATAAAAAATTGATCCAAAGTGCTAGCAGGGCAATGAAATTGTCTGTAGGCCCACAAAAAAATGTGTACAGTGCATAATTCATGTAGCTTTACTATTAAAATAAAACTGTGAAAGAGAAAAATGGTCCAAAACTCCAGAAACCACAGTGCAGTTGCCAGCAGACGACTGGTATGGGCGGACAGAAGCCTCGGGGGTTTGGGTAGGGCCACATACATGGGATATTGTGCCAGGGATTCGTCTTCCCTGATAATCCTCTTTCCTCTTCCCAGTGCACTCTCAGACAGCATGTTGTGGTGCATCGAGCTTCCTTTCCAGCTTGTGTTATGTTATTCATGGGGCTATGGATGTTGATTGCTTAATCAAATTGGAGTGAAGTTTGAAATTATGAATATCCCCTACAAGCAGGCAGCAAAATGTAGTGAGCAAGATGAGAATACAGAATGAATTCACAGGACACTCATCAGATAATCAGTTATGCTTTATCATTGCCCAAATTTACCGTAACCATCAAAACACCCCGTCAGTACCACTTCAGAGAAATGTGAACACCAAGGAATGCAAGCAATCAGAGCAAAAAAAGAGAAATCCACAAATCGTTCACCAAAAATGGGTCTGTTATGAAGTTTATACAACATTGCTATTGACAGACATTACCCACTCAAGCCCGTCACAGGGTGCAGTCACAGAGGTGTAGGAAGGTGGTATTAACGGGGCATTAGCTGCGTGTGCCGGGGTTTGTATCACAGTCGTGTTCTGCCAGGGTGAAATCCTGCACCAAGCTTCATCGCAGGCGACTGAAGCTACAGGTGGCCAGGTACTTCCCTCACTCCATTCAGGGCAACATTATCCTATTTCTGTTTAAGTGAAAATTACGCCTTGGCCAGACTTACATATGGTGTTGCGATGTCAATGGCTTTTATGAACTGGATGGGGGGGAATATGGGGTATGGTTGGTGTTTTGTACAGTAAAATGTTGCTACAGTATCTGAATACATAAAATAAATAGCAGGGGTGAACGCTTGGCACTTCCTAGCCTGGAGTGCAGCAAATGCTGGAAGGTGAAGAAGGGCTGGGCTCACGTGTGCATCAGCTTCTCTAACGGAAACCCGGATTGCGGCAGGCACAGACGGTGACACACACGGTAACACACACAGAGCCGAGAAATGTGGGTCTGTACTAAATCATATAAAAGCATAATGCTACATCCAGTTCCTGCTGCCGCCAGTTGCAGTGCAGTAGCTGAGGGCTGAAGGGAATAGCTTCTCTCCAGGAAAAACTTCCTGTGACTTCGCTGTTGCTGTCGGCTGTATCAGGAAGGGCCCCATCTATGACAGGGAAAGCAGAGGTATGGAGTAAAATAGAGAGCAAAACTCCAGCGCTTCCCATACTTAAGAATAAATTGCATTTGAAAAAATAAAAAAGCAATCATAATTTTATGGAACTGCATGATCAAAGAAAGTCCAAACGTAACTCATGGAGCTGTATTCACCGTATCTGGATTTAAATTGTCGTTGTTTACAACATACCGGGATGAGCCTCACCTTTCATTTCAAAATGTCTCAAAATTATGTACTGCTCTTCCAAAATGCTATACTACTGCAATTATAGTTTGGGTTGCTTGGGACTGTTATGAAGGGAGGATTTTCTTTGTTTCCCTAATTTCGTATTTGTTTCTTGCCATGCGCAATGAAGCCTAATTTTTGTGCATCAAGATCTACAGGAAATGCTGCAAATCTTTTGTTTCACACTGAGAAACAGTTCCCACCTGTCCAACTTGAGAGTGACATAGTAGGCGATAATATAGAAATTATAGGAATCATTAAAGATTGGATTAATCTCTGTAACTTTCAGTAAAGCCTATAAAAAATAATAGTGTATTGTACCACACTGTTCTTATTAAAAATGATAAATGGTCGCCATTTTTTTAGCTAATATTAATTTCAAAATTTCATTCTTCTATTCAGCTTTATGGTTACCATAATCTTGATGTTTTAATAGCTTTTCCCATAATAGCTACAGAGACCTTTTTAAGTGGCAGCCCTGACTTTATGGAAGAGACTTTAAAAAAAAAAAAAATCAAGAAAAGAGTTTCTTGTACTAAAAAGCAAAGACATGGCAAAGACAAAATAGTAGGCATGTGACAAGACAGAAGACCAGAGAACGTTATTTTGGCAAACCATATGGTCTAATTATAATAATTACTCATAGCAGAATTTCTGTTCAGCTTTCAGTAACTTTTTTCACCACTTGCGATCATTTAGAGAAAGTTTAAGATCTACAGTGTCTTTAGCTTTGTTTCTTGTCTTGAGCAGAGAGTATTCTGGGGGCAGCACAGGAGAGACTCGTGCTTTAATAGAGTTTATCATTGAATGCTTTAGAAAAATGACGAGCTCTGAATGTGATCAGGCAAAGCAGACCCAGGAGGGCTGCGTGCTTTGCTGAGCAAAAAAAAACCCAGACAAAAACCATGCAGCAAGGCAAAGTGATGCAACTTCTACTACTTTGTGTCTCTCATTTTCCCGGGGTGAGCGAAGGTGCTGGGCTCTGCAGCAGCACCTCCAGCCCTGCGGTGCAGCACAGGGCTGCCAGGTTTCTCTGCTGGTGCCCTGGCAAGCGGCTCAGAACATTTCTTCTTGGGGGAAAAAAAGGGTTTGCACTCTGGTAATAAAATTGAAAAGGCGTATCTTAAAACGTCCAAAATCTATACTCAGGTGTCTTGAATAATTTATTTCCTTTGTAATTGCTAAAGTCGATGGCAACTGCTGGCTGCTCTAAATTTTGTTAAACAATGGCATTTAGTCATGCAATAGTGGCAGAGGCCTTGGGTTCTATTTTTAAATATTCATTGGTATTTGTATGTGATACAGGGTATGTGTTTGTGGTTAGCACGCTTGGTCCTGAAACACAGAGGTAACCTGAGCATCAGGGTTCATGGTAGTGCATGGGGGGAGCAACTGGTGTCAGATAGTCTCTGAAAGGGATAAAACGAGCAAAGAAAAAGGCTTCTGGCTTCTTTTTTGATATTGCTGCCATGAACATCTAAGTAAAACAATTTTGCAAATAGCAACTTGAGTAAAAGGCTGTCGGTGGAGCTTTGAATCAAGACTGTTCCTATCTGATGTTGCATAGACGGATGTTTGACGCATATTGCCTGCCTGCCATGTACTGCCTATCATGTTCTCCTACTGATGACTAGCCCAGAGACATAAATATTAATGGTAAGTGTACTGTGTTATCTCTGTGTGATTGAGCTTCTCCTGAAAGCCTCTACTGCAGTAGCAGGGGAGGGAGCGCGGCGAAGAGGTTAATGGTCTGCTGGTGTGCAGTGGGCTTTCCTGCCACATGTCTGATCTGGGAGTGATTCGCAGCTCTGCATGTTTGTGCCCATCACTTCCACCATCCATCTTGGCTAAAGTCAAATCAAGCTTCTGCTAACATGCCTGTGTGGTCCCCACCTTTACCTCCTCTGCTCTTCACAAGCCCAAATTTTCCATAGGCTCCTTTGCAATAGGTGAGTGATGTTAACTATTTTAGGACACTCTTCCCCATCTCTGTTGTCTTTGCTCTGGACCAGTAGAGCAGATACCTAGCAACTTGGGACCTTTGCACAGAAACCTGCATTCTTTTGACAAAAAGAAATCCACTTTCCTCATTCTAGCATGTGCCTGCAGTGGTTGTGTGGGTATTCCAAGTACCCAAGTGCATGTAACCCGTCAGCATGGATTTGTGTAGATAAAATACGCTCTTTATGTAGTTGGTAGAGCAAGACAAGATTTGGGATTTAATGTCTTCCACCTGATGATGGCTTGAGCCAGGGTGCATAGACCATCTGTACCAAAAACATACAAGTAACTTCTCCATCCTCCTGTCCTTGCTGATAATCATTACAGAAGTGAATATTTGCCACCCAAAAATCTTCATCTCGTTCTGCTCTATCACGGAAATCCAGGCCATCAGGGCAATGAAGAAAAGTGCAGTATCAAAGTGCAAGATAGGTCTTTGCAGTGGATAACCAGGTGCTCTGCTGCTGGTGGTGGGATCGCAGCTAGAGGAGTTTCTGCTTGTCTTTAAAAACAGCAAACATGGGTCAGAAATCTTCTGATAATATTCTGTGTTTGAGACACCTACTTCAGTGTGCTTTAAAGGGGAAATTAAAAGTGTTGTAAATTAAGCAAAATTACATGAAAAGGGCCCCAAATTAGAACAGAGAAGTTTGTAATAAATTCCTCAAGGATGTAGAGTCTAATGTGTAATTAGAGAACCATGAATTGCCTGTTCCTGCTCATTCTTTGTACTGGAAGACTCCATGTCTGTAACTTCAGTAAACGTTTCAATCACGCGCAGTCACCAGGAGCCGTCTCAGGCTGTATTTTAAGTGTCTGTTTACACAGTTGTTACAAATTGCCTATGGGATGTGAACTGTCTATCATTTCCAGAGCAATTAGTATGTGAAACCTTATCAAAAGAAACCCGTCAAGTTTGAAAAGCCATAAATATTGTACTAGGATCTCTAAGGAAATCAAAGTGAGTTTGATATAGTATTTATTTACATGTTGCTACACAAGCAAATGCACTTACAGATGCTCCAGTCTGCGTTATTCCCTGTGCTCTATATTCCATCAGTCCCATGTTATTTGAGAGAGAGAATTATCCAGTTGTTTTAATTATTATATAGCAATAATGGACTGCTCCTAATATCGAAGGCTGTGTAATTCGGGCAGTTGTGTTTTTCTGGACAATGATTTGTTGTAATGAAAGGACAGCAGAGCTGTAACATCAGATCATTATGTTCCTCAGTTTTATGTAGCCAAATTAATAGAGTTTGAAGATGGCTTTTGGGGACATTTTGATGTTTTGCACTCCAGAAATAGGTCTCCTTTAGTTCCCCCTGTGTTGGGTTCCTCTGTGTGGAGGAATCCCGGATCATCACCATTTGGTACTCGCTTTGATCAGACCTCTTCACTATTGCACAACTTCACATTTGCGTTCTGCTTTCCTGTGACCTGCTTACCTAGGATTTCCAACCTAGCACTCAGCTCAAATGACGCAAATACTCAAGACTTTTAACTAAGGCAGAGGCTAGGAAAAGCTACTACAACGATCATAAGATTGGAAAGCCTGGCTTGAAAATGAAGGCAGAAGGGCTCTTGATGGCTCTCACCAGCGACGAGGCAAGAACTCTTTAAGCTAAAGGCCTCATTAGCCCAGAAGCACATAGCTATAGACTAGTAATGAAAATATTTAACCTGGAAATTAGAGGGTTCTTAGCAATTAAAGTAATACCAACTTAAAACTGAAAAGTAGGAGCCAAAAACCTTGCTGCTTCTAGGGTATATTTATGAATAGGACTACGTAACCTCCCAGGGAAGGATAGGGTGGGAAGGGGGTTGTTGATTCAGAAAGACCCTCCCAGTTCTGTGTTTTTCTGAGGAATGTGTGGTCAATTTGCCATTCCACAGTCAATGCAAAATGTTGTTTTACTGCAGGGCTCGGGGGGCTTTGGTGGAAACCTGCTGTGTGAAGATTCACTCAAATTTAAATGCCTCTGTACATTCCAGGGCAGTGATGTTTGTTTGCCTATTGCTGGATGTTTCTGGAGGAACAAGATAATTGTTCACCAAGAGTAAATTAAAAAAAAAAAAAACTTTACTACTAAGCCAGCTGAGAAGTGGTACCTTGTTTGCTCTGAGTATCCTCTTGACATCAGCATGAGGTTACTTATAATTAGATGCACATGTGTAAATATGATTATTAGATATTCCCACATAAACATAATTATCATATCTTCCTAAAAGTCTAAGCAGGCATTTTATAATCCTGTTGTTAAAAATAAATAAATAAAAGCCAACAATCTGCATTCAGCCTCTTATGTATGTAAACAGTGGAACATGAGGGCAGAATATATTTTCCAAAGTACCTAATGGTAGTTGAGGTCAATTACAGTTATGACTCATTAGAGTATTAAACTAAGAATACGCTTTTTAGTATAATTAGTGTTCCCTTAGAAAACTACAGCAATCTTGTATTCACTTTAGTTCTTCAAGCATTTTCAGGGTGTTTGGGAATTAGTCTTCAGCAAATATAATAGGGTTATATTGCATTAACCTCAGTTACAAACTCTGCAACCACTTGCAGCATCTCTCTCTCTTATTTTTTTATTATGCAAATAACTTCCAAAGATGCCTTATAAAACACAGAGTACTATCTAATTAGTCATATAGAAGATTACAGCTGCTTAATTTAGTGTTCAGTTTTTTGCTGATTCAGAAATTCCGAAGAAATAAAACATACAGTGTGTGATAACACGGCTCGGCAGATCCTCCTCCAAACTGTCTTTGAAGGGAAAAAAATTAATAAGAAAGAATAAAAGAAAAGTCATGAGTCAGGCTGAAATGTTCATGACAAAAAGGTGAGATTCTTGTAAAATGCATTATATTCTGGATTGGAAGAACTTGAAGGAGCAACGAGAATATTAGATCCGTGTGCAGGCTCAGAAGTGTCACAGTTGGAAATTTATATTTGTAGCCATAAAGATGAGAAATTGCAAAATGTTAGCCTTTTTATCATTTCATGGGCTGTGATATATCCAATTTTCCTAACCAGAGGGGGCAGGGAGAAAATTATTTTCAGGGCTTTAGCTCCGACTTGAGGTGGAGCCCAGCATCAGACAGTGCCCCATGGGGATGTGCACCCTGTCCCTAATGCTCCTGGTACTTTGTGCTTCCAGAGCTCACCTACGCGTGGATCTTCAATGAGTACCCAACCTTCGTACACCAGGACAATCGCCGCTTTGTTTCACAAGAGACTGGGAATTTGTACATCGCGAAGGTGGAAGCTTCAGACGTGGGCAACTACACGTGCGTGGTGACAAACACGGTGACCAACAGCAGGGTCCTGGGACCCCCCACCCCACTCATCCTCAGGAACGACGGTAGGATTTAGAGGAGGGGAATTGGGGGCTGGGGTTGGAGAGTTTGTTTTGTTTTCTTTGACTGGCTGTCACCCAGAAATTCAGAAATGGCCTGAAATAATTATGTCAGAGTAAAGGGAGAGATTTTCTGCTTCGCAGAGATTCAGTGGGACTGGAGGCCTCTGCTTTAACCATGGTTCAAAGTTACAGACAGTGGTGGGGTTTATGATGCTGTGCCCAAGGTTGCTCTTCGCACCACTGGAACAACTCTCAGTATCAGGCAATAATTTCAAAAGAAAAACCTGGCGACACTTGGCTGAAGACAGGAAATAAAATAGATTTTAGAGTTTGGATATACTGCAGTTTTGCTCATTTTATGCAGCCCAAAAGTGAACAAAAGCACTTTGTTGTTTCGGTAACTGTTAGCTCAGGCTGTATTTCCGAGCAGAATTAGTGCTATTTTTAGTAGTCTGTGGAATAATACAAAAAAGCGAGAAGAAACCAAAAGAGGATTTCTAAATTTATACAGACGATTTATATCATCGTCATTTTTGAGTAGATAAGAAAAATAAATTTGCATGTTAATTTGCAATTAAAATTAATTAAAATTTGTCTGTTGAAAGGATAACAGTTAGGACATTTGTTCCAGAAATAGAAATGCGTTATTAGAAACTTCTTCTAGAGGAAGATCCATTGTCACCTAGTGGTATTTGACAAAAATTCCTCGCTTGTAAAATACGGGCTCGTTGCTGCCAGCCTCCTGCCCATAGCGGTTCCTTTCACATTAACACGGTTCCTGCGGACAGGCCGTTTGGAAACGTTGTTGGTGATGGGAAAGCACCGCGGTTAGGCTGGGAGGGGTGAAGACGGCTGCTTTTGCAGGTCTGTGCCAGATCTGTTCTCTGTTACAGGGAGGCTGCATTTCTGTAAACACAGTGGCTGTAAATCTGTCCCTCTGAGTCCAGAGTAGGTCATCTAATTTATGAAAGATAAAGAGGAATATTTAAATTTGTCTCATACTAACATTTTCAGCATTGAAGAAGAAATATTTTTAAGTACTACATTAACAGGACTTTTATGCAAACCTTACCTAGCTGGAAGTGCTTCCATTTATCGCAGTCAAGCTCAATATCTGCTTCTGTTCTGAGATGGGGCTGACGCTGGGCTGATTGCTAGGCGGCCCAATTGTAAAGCATCTCGCCAAGGGCTTTACCTCAGTGCATCGCTCTTCCGTGCACTCCGCTTTATTCACAGGGACCGATTGCCTTCCTGAGGTAATTCACAGGAGTGTTCTCCGATTCCTTTGAAGTGCACGCTGCTGTTCATTAAAGATATGAAACTTTAGTTGAACCTCTGAGGTGCTGGGGAATACATTCCTGAGGTAAACAGGAAAGGTGCTGTAGTATCTGTAGAGCCCGAGATGGCTGTACTCAAAAGCTGAATATGGGCTAAATGTGTATTTTAAAATAGGACTGCACTAAACGTGTATTTTAAAAGAGGATTACACTAGTATTACAGGCAAACTTCATTTTAAAAATCAGCAGATCTCAATTTTTCATTCTACATAGAGTAACCCTAAAAAATCCAAATATAACGCACTATCACACTTGAAAAGAGAAATTATATATGTTGCTTCAGAAGCGTGAACAACAGAAGTGAGTAAAATACAAGGCACGTCGTATTTCCACTGGCAAAGTGGTCTTGTTTGTCTTTTGTATTCGTATCTGACATGTCCAGTATATCTTAATATACACGACATGTTATATTCCTTACAACACTTTATCATTAAATTAGTAGGCTTGGAGGCTAGCTCATCAACAATTAATGTTTCAGTTCCATTTAATTTCAATTAGTGAGTTAAGTGGAAAAAAATTCATAATGTACCTCTCCCAGTTGATTTAGAGGTCCTGAGCTGCTCCTCTGGCTGCCCCCCGGGCGGGCAGGAAGGTACCGCGGCTGCGGGGCCCTTGTGCAGCTCGGAAGAAGGGGTGGGGGTCCCCCGTCCCCCTGGCAGCTCCCGAGCTACAGAGGGGTTGATGCAGCTCTGAGGCCCCTCAGCCCTGGGCTGGAGGGCTGGCGTCCCAGCCAGGATAGTCCAGCCTCCTCCAATGCATCCTTCGTAAAATTGTCTTTGCTAAAAGTTTCTAAGTTATTGCCTGGTTGGCTTCATTTTGATGTACTTTTTGTGAATGCTGGAAAAATCCAGGTACTTCACAACAATCTCCTTGTGAAATTTTTGTTTTTCTCAAAAATCAAAGTTATTTTTAAACTGCAAAACATTTTTGCTGTCATGCAGAATTAATTACGGGTCCCTGTAGTTTATACATAGCTCCATTACTTTGAAAGAAACAAATGGTGGAGTAAGATACTATCCAAAAGGAATACTGGTCACACAGAACTAAGAATAGCACCTATATTTTGTTTTTTAATTATTTCACACTGAGTTGAAAAGAGAAGACTCTTTCCTTTTGTGCTGATGATAATCTGTCACTCGAAAACTTTTAAAATTCGCAATTCCGGAGCTGTAGGAAGAAAACAGAGTTTGGATGCTCACAGTTTGGCTGACCCTATGCTGTTCGATATCAAGAATTTCAATTGTTTTAATAGATATGTGTATGAATTACGTGGTGGTATTCTTCCTGTAGGCAATGTTCAAACTGCTCATCGAAATAATGAACAGTCCTTGTTCCCCCAGAGCGGCTCGCCGCTGCAGATCTGGGTATGCGGAACGGCATGCGCTGGGCTGAAATCTCGCCCGCGAGAGCCCCGAGGTTTCTTTCCACATTTCTTCTTCAATTTATGGCAGTAATTTTTCTAGACTCAGTTGTGAATCATTTAGGCTTTTTACATCAAATACCTGCTGTCTTTGTCGTGGTTACTTGAATGTAATCATCCTAGAAAAACAGCTTTTCAACATGTTTTTTTTCAAGCGCTGCTTGCTTTACAATACCAGGCTGTTGAGCTGTAATCGGTAAAGGGAAGAGATACAGGTGTAGGGGATGAAATCAGATCCTGTAGGCAGATTGCTTTCCCCACCTGTGCCTTTTGTGCTTCTCTTTTGCTTGTTTTCAGCTGCGAGGCTCCGGAGTTATAGATGTCCTGATGTTTGCAGCTACTTTTTGTAACCAGCGGTACATGCTCTTGGTGACAGAAATCGAGTTCCTTCCCTGTTGCTGTGCTGTGGAAGCAGAAGGTGCCTCTTATCCCATTAGTTACCCTCAGACAGCTTTTCCTCCTTGGAGAGATAAATATCATAGAAAGTTACGGGATGGCGGTAGGAACAGACCGTGCTGAGGCAGCTGTCGCGGTCACTGAGAGCTCAAGCTCTCTGCTTCTATGGACAGAGGTTATCTGGGAATGATAAATACAGTGTACAAAGTACAGTGCCTGCTGGGAAAAGGGTATTTTTCCTCTGTCCCTCTTAAAAATTCCCTCCCACAAATGCATGCCATCACCCCCTATTTAAATAGTTTCATGTAGCTGTGTGGATTTCTGGCGGCAAGGATGCTTGCAGTGCAGGTGGATAAAAGATTTGAATACAATATTATGTAAGTGCAGCAAAACTGCACATTTATGGTTTGGGACCTGTCCTCCTAAAATGTGCACCCATATTCCAGCACAGGCGTCCAGGAATGAAGCAGCTCTCCCTTTCACATCATGTAAGTGCTAGTGTATAAAAGGAAAAAATAAAAGATACTATGGTTTTCTAGATTTCCCAAGGTATTGAGGTTTGGTTTTGGCTTGGGTTCTGCAAGGGTGGGAGTTAGTCCTGACACTACCAGCTGGTACCTCCCATTGTGGAGAAAGGGCTCTCTGAGCTATTTTCATGGTGGGAAATATAATAAATAGCTAAATATATATGGCACCGAAGAATAATGGTCCTAAAGCCTGAAGTTAAGGTGTCCGCTAGGATTGTAGCACTTATTGCAGCTCAGAAGAAAAGGGATTTAAATTTGAGTGCCAGACTAGCCTTCTGGCAGCTCGCTGGGGGATATGGACTGGAAGAGAGGAGGAAAGAGAACAAACCTGCAACACTGTCTCCTCCGTTTAATAAAAACATGTCTGTCATCTGGCTGCCCCATCCCCATCGAGGCCACAGTCTCTGCAGCGTGCTGCCCGGAAGGGCAGCGGATACCCAGGGGTGCCATCCCCACCACCGCACCTTTGGGACCCTCTAGGCCATCCTGACCCTGCAGCAAACACCAGCCAAAGCCTGTTAGGAGCACCCAGGGGTTCACAGCCACCGCGCTTGCAGTACTTTACTTCTTCTCTTTAAAATGCACTTCGGATTTTTTACATCAGAATTAAAACAGTAATAGTAGGAAAGAACTGAAATAGTCCTGGAATAAAATTACCATCGGCAGCAGCTGTATGGGCCAATTAAACTTTAACATTTCACAGGTGTTGTCAGGAAATGCATATCATATCCTCAGACAAATTAGCTTGCTTCTGAATTCCTGGGACTTTCATCCAAAAGTACATTTTTAAGCCTTGAAATTGGAAGAAAAATACAAAAGCCTCTGAAATGCAAACACGTAGAGCATCTGATGTGCCATGACACTGGAAGCATTCTCCAAGCTACAAACCCGGTGTCTATTTTAGTCTTTTATTTTATCCCCCATCCCTTCCACCTGCATGGCTAAGTCAGATGTTAAATCGCCCAGGAACAGCAGGAAAAATAAGGACTGTCTGCGTGGAAATGGTCTTGGATTCAGGACAGAGATATCTCAACTGCACTGATGTTTCTCCTATAAAGCGGAGATGGCAGGACTCGCAGCATACCCTATATATATGTGTAGGTAGGTTATAATTGCAGTGGGAGCCTTGTGATTTTTCCAGGTATGAGTCCTGATTTTTAAGTGGTTAGAGTTTGCAGTAATGCTGGTAAAACAGCTGCCCTTGCAGTTGTAAGAGGCAGCAGCGGTTGCCAGAGCTGCAGGGCCATGGGTAACAGTGGCCGGAGCCGATGTCCTGTGGCCCCAGGTAGCCTTCCCATCCCGATCTGGGGTTTTGTCACCCCTGGGATTACAGCTCTCCAGTCCCAGCCCAAGGCAAAGAAACAGGAACAGTAAAAGAAATGAGTGAAGAGAAGGCAAAAAAAGCCATTTTTCCTCCCTCCCATTCCTGTCTCCTGCTCTGTCAGGTGAATAACGTATTAATAATACATTCTGCCTTAATATCCTAAATAGCCCGTTAGTGTCACACAATACTTTACAGCCTGCTTTGCCTAAGGGGACCAAGTTCCTGCTTCAGGAGTGGAGGAGGCACAGAAGAAGGAGCTGTTCTCGTGGATTTTGCTTTTTGAGGACTGGTTTGTAGCTGGCTTGTCAGTGGGCAGGTGGCTCTTCGGGCCGGCTCCCTTTCTCCCGTGTTACTTGGCCACCGCATCGTCTCCCACCCTCCAGCTGGCTGCCAGCGGAGCCGGTGGAGTGGTTTTGGGGGGAGCTGCATTGCCTCTGCTCATGTGCCTGGGCTGTGGTGGGGCTGGGGGTGACTGGTGGCACAGGCACCGAGGAGCTCTTCAACCACCTTGGGAAGGGTGGTGGAAACCATAATTTCTCCAGGTAAGTCTCCAATCTGAAAGCCAGCATCTTCCAAAGTGAGGCAGCCGCCTGATCCGGTCAGGCTTTCGTAGGATGCATATCCTCAAAAGCTCTTCCTCTGCCAAATCTGTGGTCTTCATTGCAGAACGTGGAAATGCTCTTCTGGGAAAAGCTCTCAGTAAGTTCTAGTATCAGCAAATCAGCAAAACTGCTCCCAAGCATTCACACCCAGCCTTGCTCTTGAACACTGCTGGGCAGTAGCTGTTCTTGTCTCGGCTGAAGCTTGCCCAGCAAACGTTTAGCACGGAGTCTGGAGAAATTTAGGCAAGATTGCAAAGATTTGGCAAGTCGCAATCAGGAGAACAGAGAGGATTTTCCACGTTAATTGTAACAGACGCTTCCCAGCCCTTCAGGGCTGCCGTGTTAACATGCAGAGGGCTAAGGAAGTAGCGTGGTCCATAATTCTTATTTGTATAGTATGTAAATGCTGGAGCATTGACACAGACTTGTGAGTTTTCTGCTGTATGTGTTGGCCAGGACATGTCTATGGAGAGAGTATTTGTATTGTTAACAAATGCATTTAATTTTGATGACTGATGTTGTGCAACAGCTACTCTTTATATAATGTAGCAGCAATGATTATGTGCAATTAACGGGTTGGAAGAAAGATGATGTAATCTGCTATTGCACCAGAACAGGTAATATACAGGTCAGCAAGTAAAGGTAGGCTTGGTGTAAGCCTCATACTGAGCATTTTCAGCTTTAAAACTCTAGCTGTGAAACAGTAAAGAAAAAAAGGCTTTTCTTGCATCCTCTTTGCCAAGCAGCAGGACAGGAAGCAGCACTGCAATCACGGGCCCCCATAAGCAGTCCTGACTTACCTGAACATCTCTGCAGATTTGTGCTATCTCATTTCTGTATTACTCGTGCTAACTCATTTCTGTATTTGTGCCTACTGGTGGCATTCATGTGGCCTGATCCAGCACCGCTCCCGCCTCACAGCCCACGTGCTCCTCACCTGCTCCGCGCTTGGCCAACGTCCGGGAAGCACCGGGCAGTTAAGATTTAAACGGCAATCATCAATTAGCTGATAATCACTATTGGTGAAATGATATGTGCCGGTTTTAAGACAGTACAGTGACTAGAAGTGTAGCCATTTATCATGAATATAATGGCCTTTTTATGTGCACAAATTTTTAAACACAGTTTCATAAAGAGGCTGCCACAATACATGATTTACTGGGGCAGTAAAAATAAAGAAATTACCTGAAGAGTATATGTTCTCTGTGCATCTAATTCCTTGAAGTTAATAGAAGCCTTGATTAGCTCCAGTGCTTTTAAAACTTTTCGTAGTGGCTATTTGTTCCGCATTTCATTTTCTAGAAGATGGTGAACCTCCCTTATTATTGCTTTCCTTATTTCACAAGTTACCTGCAAAAATCCTGAATATTCAAAAGCAAAAAGTAACAGAGCCATGAAGAAATTTTAATCTTTGGCAGATGGTGTGGAGCGCTGGTTCAGATTTTCCTCTGGCAGTAAATGGGAAAAGAGCCCACACTACACGGCTGTTAGAAACAGGCCATGTTTAAAATGAATGAATTAATTGGGCAAGTAATGATGTATAGAACAGCTCTGTGCTAGCACGGGAACACTTGCGAATTTATGGCAAAAATTCAACCAAGCCTTAGCATCTATTTTATGTTCACAGGGGTGATGGGAGAGTATGAGCCGAAAATAGAAGTGCAGTTCCCAGAAACGGTTCCATCTGCAAAAGGAACAACGGTGAAACTGGAGTGCTTTGCCTTGGGGAAGTAAGTTTTGATCCATTATTATTATTATTCCTCCGGCTTCTCACTTTCATAATGCTGTGTTGTAGAGTTTGCAGGATTTCCTAACCATTCACTTTCCTCAGCAGGAGTTACTTACTGCCAGCATTCGTAACAGGCAAAGGACTTGGGGAACAGGGGCTTTGCTCACCAAAAATAGGAACCGCCAAGGAAGACAGAAGATGTAACTTATTTTGTAAAGATGTGTTTGTGCATCTCCTGTTTTGAGGTCTCATGCAACACTTAAAACACACCTGTTGTTTCTAGAGTAAACACTGGCAACACTTCCAAAATCAAAATGTGGGACTGGTAGGAAAATGGATGTATTGTCACAGCAGAACCCCAGATTCAACTTTGTCAAAACAGCATTTTAATAATATAGAGTCTCCTGCTTTTAAGACTATGTGAGCAATACACCATTGTTATACATATGTAGATTTATATTATATATAAGCCACCCGTAATAAAATTGCTCCAGATCCTGTGCTAGAGTCTTCAGGCTGACCATGTCTTCATCATCCTCAAACATGAAACAGTGTTAAACTGATCAGACAAGTGCTTATCAGGACAAGACCCATAGCTTTTTCTGTGAGTCTTATTTTGCTTTATTTTTCTTATTTAGCCCCGTTCCTACGATTAGCTGGAGGAGAGCGGATGGGAAACAGATACCCAGAAAAGCCAGGAGACACAGATCAAGTGGACTTCTTGAAATCCCAAATTTTCAGCAAGAAGATGCTGGGCTCTATGAGTGTGTAGCTGAAAATGTGAGAGGCAAAAACGTGGCACGAGGACAACTGACATTTTATGGTAAGCAGACTGCCTGCTTTCAGGGGGTTTTATTGTATCAAGTGCAATATGCAGTAAATATTTTGAGAAGGTCATTTTGGGGGGTATTTTTAAAATTACTTTCTTTTACAAACAGCCCATCTCAAAAAGGGTGTAATTTGAAATAAAACCTGTCTGAATGGTGCATATTAATTGAGAATCAGAGCAGTTGGAACAAAAGCACTTCGCTGGAAGGACATTGGCATGGTAACATGCAGAAAACACTTGCAAACGGCTCATTTGCCTTCTTGTGGCTGTGAGGGTAAAGCACATATTCTGGTGGAGCATCGTTGTGGTTACAACTCGGGATTTATTATGTATGTGTTGCCCCAGCTTGTATTAATAAATGTTAATTGCTTATAACTAATTAAGGACTGCTTTCAAGAGGGGTCACTGGTTGCACAGCCTGGAAAGTTGGGATTTAACCCTGTCAGAGCCGGCAGATTCGTCTTCACCCAAAGACTTTCTACATCTCCTCTTCTTACACTGAAATCAGAGCCATTGATCCAGGCACAATAAAAAACTTCAGCTTCATAGGCCTTTTGTGTTAAGTAGAAGATGCATTAGTACCTCTAATGCTGATACAAGTGTCTGCCCACCCCCAAATTTCTGCTGGAAACAGCCCTGTCTTGCAAAGCAAATTAAATGCTTCTAGGAGGTGAACCAAGCTTGCCAGGGGAAAGCTTTACCTGTTCGGAGTTGCTGTGGATTTACCCGCATAGAGGTGAACGAAAGTCACAGAGAGGGATTTTAGAGGTACGAGTGGGCTGTTGGTTTGGAACTTACTTTCTGTGTGGTATTTTTTGGAGGGGAGAAGGCTGCAGGTTACATACCCCGCACACAGGCGTGCAGGGACCTCCCCACCATCATAAAAATCTTTGTTTTGTTGCTGCTCTGTTATCATCCTAAGGAGCATAATAGAGTGTCGTTCTTTATCGAACACATGGAGAGAAATTCAGTGTTTTCTCCCCCAAATACTCCTGAGGGCCCAACTTCTGTCAGCAGGGAAGATTGGGTTGAACTCCAGAGATGAGAAGAATGTTTTTGATTTGTAGTAAATTTGCCGCAGAAAAAGAGTTTGGGAACTAACCCTCCTGGCAAAACTGGATTGAATTTGGTGAGTAATGTAATTTTTTTTTTTTTTTAAGGCATATATAGGGATGTTTTAAAATTGGAAATATTTCTAAAAGACATTTCATTTAGAAATCAGAACTTTTGGGGCTTCCATTTCAAATGAACGCTTCTCCTTTTAAAATTTAGTAAAATATAAAATGAGAAAACATTACAAAGGAGTGAAATAGCAAGAACAAAGTGAAATCTTTCATGTTAAGGAAAGAATCTGGGGTTGATTCAAACTGGTTTTTCATTTTTTTAATTAAAAGATTTGAAGATTTCTTTTTCTGTTCATCAAACAATGCATGTTTCTCCTGATTTTTCCCATGTGGGCAGTAAATGAAAAGACTCATCGGTTGTACAGTTTTGCTCAACCCACGGCCAAACCTGCCTTCCTTGCAAAGCAGTGAATCGAGCCTTTGGTATACTCCCACCATAGCATATATTAAGTTACCTAATTGCGGTAATGAATTTACCAGTCTGGATCCCATTCCTGGAGGACTGCAGATCCTACACAAAAGCTGCCACCATGGCTAGTGCTGGTTTTCACACTCAAGATGGCATTTCAGCAAAGCAGCTCAAGATTTTATGGGAAGAGGAGTGTCCTCCTCTCTCTCTGTGATGCTGGGAACTATCTTTACATCCACTTTTCTTCATGTGAGCAGAGGAGTTCCTTATGGAGAGGTGTTAGCCTGCCTCCTCTGCTGGTTACTGGTTTTAAAGATAATTGACTAAAATATCATCCTTGTTGTCTTGAGGATGATGAGTTACTAGCTTATAAGTATTCAGTTTTCAAGGATAGCTTGTGTTTTGGCAGCCATTTAGTACTGAAAACGGATGTCTTAAAAAAAAATTGCTTTCTGTAAGCTAGGCTCTGGAGTTTCACGTGGCAAGCGAAATTTTTTTAGGGAAAGTAACTTACTGTAAACATTATATACGAATAGCTGAAACTGAACGGAAGTCATTTTCCTTAATCATTTTTCTTTTTAAAGCGGAGAAGTGTTATGTCGTTATTGAAATACAACTGTAATGTTGGCAGAGCTTTTCAGGTTGCTTTTGGCAGGTTGGGGCTGGCGCCCAGAGAAGGGAACGCTCCAGAGGATGCGATACGGGCGGTCAGATGTGCCGCCTGCGCGCGATGACGTGCTCTGTAACGATGCGTGCCCTGGAGATTGCAATCTGGCTCTAACGGCGTGACTCCTTTAAACCCAGTTATCTGCCTCTCTGCATAGTATAAAATAAAAGAAAGAAGAAAAAGAAAATGAAATTCAAATTTGCCTGCTCACTGTAGATAACCCAGTGTTGCCTCTGTTGTCAGGTTCTTTCAGTGCTCCTAGAAGTTGTCAGGGAAGGTTGACTTTTGCTGTATTTCATTCTTGTATCAATGTTTATTTTTTCCTCTGTTAGCATATCAGTGACACTGAAGTTGTTTGACATTCTCATTGCAGCAGGAAAGGTTAATTAAACGTGCAAGATCTGTTCTTCCTCCATTTTCTGTGCTTTGAGCTCCTGCAACAGGCTGTTTTTATTGCTCTCCAAAAGCATTTGTTCTGAGTGCTATATGTCCTACTTGATAGATAGACCTACACAATAGAAAACATGTTAATGTTAATGCAATTACAGTGACTTATACCTCTTTCCTTGACTATTATAACTCTGAATGACATACCACTTGTTTTCTTGCCGTACATCTCTTGTTCTGTCTGCCGTTCCTAACCAGATACCACGTACCTCAAATTGGCTCCTGAGAACTAGCAAATTAAAACTGCAGAATCTCTTTTTTTCCACCCTCATTTAGCAGCCATAAATGCACGTCGCACTGTGTTCCTGACTTTGCAGCTTGTTCCCCGCAGACCTTGTGCCTATGTGAGTGTGCCTATGTGCCAGGCCAGGTCAATCCCTGTGGCCGAGGCAGGTGAGGTCCCCAGCGGGAGCCGGCGTCGGCACGGCCGGAGCACATCACTGCCACGGCGCTGGCTGCACTGACGCCTCTGCTTCAAGTGCCTGCTTCTCCATTGAACTCGGCAGCAAGGGTCCGCCACGCCGTCATCTGTGTCTTTTGATCCGCAGCATTTCGGAAGCACTCCCATTGACCTGATTCTATTTTTAATCTGGCTGCTCATAAATTTTAAATTTGATAAGCCTCCATGAGGCTAAGATTTATATCCGGAGCAAAAAGCAATGCCAACAATTTTTTTTTTTTGGCAGAAGTACAGTAAACAGATTACCTTAGCTACCTAATTTAAAAAGAAATTGCCTTTTCGTTCATAAAACGAGCATCAAGGAGATGCTTATTTATTATCATCACGGATGTTGTTCCATTCATGTTAAGTTTAGATGCCATTTCGGTCAGATCGTCCTTTGTCAGACAGACAGTTGCAACCCAAAGGTTGTCGTGAGCAGAGGACAAGAGGCAACGGTCAGATGCACAAGCACAATGAACTCCTAAGGCGTTGTTGTGGCTGCTCATCCCTGTGCTCAAAGCCTTTCCCACAATGGACAAGAGCCTCGCGCCCCTCTACAGCTCCACTAATGTGCCTTGGCTGGGTTCTCCCTCCTGGCCATCGTCAAAGGTCTCTGTACCACCACACCAGCATATTGCTCTCCTGGACTTCTTAAAAATATGAGTGTATTGTTTTATGCAAAGTGTGAAATAAGATGGTTGTGCCAGTGCTTACTCCTTGGGCTCCACTTCAGCATGCATTTCAGCTTTCCTATATTGGCTCTGTCTGATGAGACAATACAACATCTTGATATCCCCCACCCCAACGACACGTATAATCTGAGTAACAGAAAACAGGAACAACAGCCATCAGTCAAAGTGATCCAAATATAAGCACATCCAATGGGGCTGGTAGCGACAGCAGTAGGAAAGCAGCACCGGGGGAGGCTGCTCCGCCACGCAGGCAGGGCTGCTAGGCTGGGACCAGGCACCCCAGTACAGGCAGGGGTGCTTGGGGCTGAGGAGCTGCACCACCACTGGGAACGGTTGTCTGCCAGAATTATGACCAAAACCATGCAATTTGGAATTGCGCTTTCTAGTTGGATCAACGCTGTCTTACATGGCCTGGAAAAGAGGGAAAATATCCCGGTACCAAACTGGCTCAGTTTCAGCCGGCATTGATGCGGGTGCTGACGTGGCATCGCCTGTGTTGCTCCGGGGTCCTCCAGCATCTCTCTTGCCTGAGCTCATCAGCTCCCTGCCCAGCACCTTGCTGGCAAGCCAAGGCGAGGAGGAAAAAATTGCAGTTAAAATGGTTTCTAAAAGTGTCAGCGCAGCAGCATCCGCATTAGCAGAGAGACAGACTTATTTGTAACTAATTACAGTACTTTGCAGCATTTTGTAAGATATTCAGCAGAAGCCATTTAATTGGCTGGACTGCTTTTCAGATGAAATACTTCTCAAATCAAAGTCCCACCAGGAATTTATGTGGCTCCTTAATTTTGCAGTGAAAAGAGTCCCCCTTTCATCGGTGGGCCCGTGTTTTATTTGTGCAAAAGCTACTTTATGCCGCTCTGTAAAACAACCTCAAATGTAAACCATATTATGCTCTTCATTATGGTTAGAGGTCTAAAAAGAAAATTTGCATAAGTGAAAATCAGGCAGTTGTATGTCTCTACTCCATTTAGGTCCCAGATCACAAATAATTCACTGAAAATTCAAAGCCACTTGAAATAAAATGAGTTTCTGGACTGATAAAAATAAAAATAAAAAAAAAATCACATAAATAGGACAAGTATATATTATTAATTATAATTGACATGCCTCAGTAGAAAACCCAGTTTGCTACCTGTTACACAGATACATTGCCAATTGATTTCTCACCTTCAAGCATCTATGTGTTCATTTTATTTAAAGTTCTCAAATCCTGTGTTGTTTCAGAATATTGTGCCAATTTAACTTTTGGTTAACCACCACTTAAAGACTTGGCAGCAGCCAAATCCATCCTTCCAGAAAGGGGCGGTTGGCCGTGGGAGCAATCGTTGCAGTGCCCAGTCTCGGTTGGTTACACTCGCCCTGGGGAAAATCACTGCTCGGCGGGAGGATGTCTTGACTCCTGCCAGTGGAATATGTATTTTCTCAGACTTTAGTGCAGGCGGGAGTAACCCTGAGTTTTGAATAATTTGCTGCCCAAGGGAAGTCTTGCATCCAGAACAAGTTTCTGCACAGAGAACAGGCATGTTTCTCCTCCACTTTTCCTTTTCCAAGGGATTGCTGGAAACCTGCTTATAGAGAAATCATTTTTTAGGAGATTCAGCAAAAGTGCTCAAATTATTATCGTTTTGGCTTGGAAAAATAGCTCTCTAGCAGGAGAAGCAAAAATACAAATAGGTATGAGAAATGAAGTGTGAAGGCTATTCATAGAGCACCCCACACCTCCTTTACTCCCCTGGGTAGCCTCAGTCTAGAGAATCAGGGATAAAAAATAGCTAAATCCCAGAGGACTGGTCTTTATGAACGTGCCTGTAACACCTACAGTGATTTGGTGCCCAGCGTAACTGGGGAGAAAGTCATGTAATGGTGCAGAATAGCTTATGGAACAGGAGGTAAATAAGAGGTAGGGACAATTTAAGTATTTTTACCAGCTAGGTTAACTCCTTCAAATTTTCCTCTGTTTCTTTTCCTCTGATGTTTAATATTTTGGTCCCAAGCAGAACTCCCAGGTTGGTTCATTATGGGCAGTCTTCTAGAGAGGCAGAAAGGAGACATCCTGCCCAGGTGGCAGTATCTGGTGAACTTTGCAAAGACGCAGACAAACGGAGATCGTTTAGGTGCAACGTTCAAGCAAATGACTTTGGTGGAGGATTTGCACAGCTTTGAGAGTTGTATAGATTTCAAATAGTCCTTAATTGGCAGTAGAGGTCAGGAGGAAGAGATTAAGAGGAGGAAAGGAAGAGAAGAGGAAAAGTGATAACTCGAAGTCTGGTTTCACATTCCTGTGATCATTGGGAAAGATAACAAATTAGGGACATACGGGTTTTGTTTACAGAAGCTATATCCCCATTTGGACCAAGATGACGCGTGCACTTGTCTGCACAAACCTTATACACTGGATGCATTCTTTATTTTTAATTACTCATGTATTTTTCCCATCTGTTTTTCTTACTTCTTATGCTTGGCTTTCTGGTCTTTAGACTTTTCTGATCCTGGGCTCAGTCTCAATCTCCTTAGAATAGATATAGTAATGGACAAGTCATTCAGCCTTTCATCTGCCATTAATGATGAATTGCACAGCCTGCACTAGGTCATCAGCTGCTATAAATTGGCTTAGGAACACTGAAATCAATATATACCGACCGAGAATTGGATTCTGTATATGTATTAGTACCTCATTTGCTTTAGTCTTTTTGGTTGTTTTGAACTCACAGACGATTGCAAAGTCCTACAGATTTATTTCTGGTTTATTTCTCACATTGCTCCTATAATACTTTGGTTTTGTTACTCATTTCTGATGCGATGCATCATCACCAGCTGTGTCCTTTCATTTTCAAATGCCTTTTAGGACATGATTTCTGGTCCAGCTTTCCAGTGCCTACTTTTGCCTTTCAGTTTATTACAATGAAGGACAGACTCATTCTGGATTTTTTTGGTCTTAGAGAAGTAGGAGTATATTTGGGCATACTTTCCTAATCACCTGGTTGAAAATGCCCCACTTTGCGTTGGAGAAGACTGGAAGGTAATCAAAGGTAAACAGGTTTTTTTCTAACTGCTGCCATAATTTTTCTCCTGTCCCCCTGAGTACAAATTCCAGACAGCTCTCATCACCTAGGAGAGGAATATTTTTCATTAAAGCTATCCTTACGTAAGAGTCATGCTTATATTTCTAAGCTTTCTCTTCCACTTTATAGATTTAGCATGTGAATTTTTCTTGCGACTCAGATGAATTCTTAATCAGCTTCCGTGTAATCTTTTTCTTTAGTACCAGATTTTTCCTCCGCAATGTTTCCAAGGCCAGTAATATCTAAGTACTCCAAATAGGGCCAAAATATTTCCAGACCCATCATATGAAAGAATTAGTCTTTGGTCAGCACCACTGAAATGATCCGAAGGACTTTTTCTAGAACACGACTACCAGTCACAAATTAAACCTTGTCATTATCTCAAATAATGTTGCTATACCAGAAAATGTTGTAGCATGGAGCTGGTTTCATATCCTTATTTGAATTATTTTAATTATCGTGCTTGAAATCTTGTGTCACATTACCATGTCCTGGTGTGATCCCCAATGGGAGGCTGTCAGATTTCATTATATTATGGCGACTCTCATTTGGTGGCTCAAACATATTTGCTGCATGAACCAACCCTTGTGTATTACTCAAGATTAAGTCAAGAGCGTGCCTGTTATTCTCTGAAATGAACTGTTGAAAGGAGAGGTTGACCTAATTGGAAAAGTCTCCCAAAGAGCAGCAGAGAACGAAGCTCCTATGAAACAAAGGACTCCTCCGGTTTTCACTGCGATTTATTTTTTGACCTATTATGCTCATTCTGTAGTTGTCTGCATCATAAATGGCTTTAGGATAGACAGCTTAACCAGTTAAAATGACTGGAGGGGGTGAAGAGTGGCACGCGGTGCAAGGCTGTGGCTCGCGGGTGCTGCACTAAAGAGTGAAATGAGTAGCGGGGGTGGCAGCTCCCAGCGCTTCCAGCACCACACATTTAAACCTCAGCACCGTTGCTTAGAGCAGGAGTTGAGATGTGCAACCTGCAAAGTACAGCAGAAAGACTGGACAGGTAAAGTCTTTTGCTGGGTTGGGTGAGCATTTTCCTTGTTTGGGGAGTCTGCCTGAAATAAGGATAAATACTGAATTTTCTTTCCTCCTCACATGAGAGCTATCTTTCTTTTTACATAGCATACATTTATGTGTTATAGAACCCACCTTACCTTTCATGGGTTTTCTTGTTTTACAGGTTACTTTCCGTTGTTTTGTCTGAATGTTTTTTGTTTACATGTGGGAAATCAGTAAAACGTTCAGTACTGCAAAAAAGGCAAATGGATCTGTTTGGTTTTATAGAGCTCCTTTTATGGTATCATAAGACTCTCTTCAAAATTATGAGTTGGATACTGTTAGAATAGTAAATATGTAAATTCATGAGTAATTTGCAAATGTCCTTGAGCCGCTGAACCCATTGCAGTTGCGCAGGGTGTCTCAGTTCGATGGAATTGTTCAAGTTCTTACTCCAGATGACAGAATTGACTTTTGTCTTCCTACATTTAAAAGCTTTCCCTTTCATATCTCTTTAGATACAGATAATAAGCAAGCTTAAAATATTACGGGGGCAGGAGGGGCAGTCAGAGAAGTAAACACTGCTTGCCTCTCCTTTTCAGCTACTTCTTTTGCTTCTGCATTGTCATTACGTTCAGTTCGCCTTTCTTCTTTTTTTGCAAGTCCCTTGGAGTTAAGATGCTGTGCAAAATTTCTTCAGCTTTCTTCTGTACTTTGTAGGCACCGTGAGAAGTGTGCAGTGTGGTAGGTGTGGGATTAAGCACACATCTGTCACAGCCTGAACACAGTTTTAAAAGGCACTCAGCTCTCTGAGTGTGTATATCCAGCATCACATCATGGTAGACATACCAATATTTTGGGTATAATCATGCCAACTGTATGTTGAACTTACCATTTTGATATGATATTTTTTAATTTATCCTTTCAGACCTTTTTCTGGCCCCTGTCCCTGTCCAAAGGAGATATATAAAGTTGTTACCTGTCTTAGAGTAATCTTAATTTTTTTTTATCTGATTACATGGGAAAAAGTATTAACCAGGTTCTTGGAGACCTCTGCTGGTAATATCTTCCTACTAAGTCTCTCAGATTTTCTTGTGTCAAAATAGGGCAAATGACCCTTAAAAAAATCTGGACTCACTCTCTTTTTTAACGGGACTTTCTGAAAAGTATTGTAGGTATATCTGGACAGATAGGGTTTATGAACGTAACATAAGAAAGTCAGAGGTTTTGTATGGTCTCCAAAAATACGTGGCAGTTTTAGCAGAATTTAATTTGTATGTGGAGTCTGGCTAAACTTAAGCTGTATTTAAAAAAAAGGCAATAAACAACAAACTCTGATAAAAATATGTGAAACACAACTAAAAATATAATCTCATAAGTGTCTGAAAACTGCCAGTGCTAGTTTTCACCAAATTCTAGCAAAATATATCTCCTATATCTGCTTTTGGACTTTCTAGGGTTGTTCAGTGTCATTAATGCAATTATTGAGTCCAAAGATTTTTCATACACATGGAACATCTTCCTGTGGCAGTACTTGTAGATATGGCCCTAATCTAAGAAAAGACCAAGAATTTGGACCTGAAGTAGTGCCTATAACCATGCAGGCCTAAATTACTGGAATAACCTTAATTTCAATGCAGAGGTACTTCTAAATTACAAGTTTTGAAGTTGGATGCTAAATTTTAGAGCTTTGAAACCTAAGCCATATAGATCCTGAAGAAGAAAATGTCTCTATTTGAAGGACCAGGGGTCTAACAGCGCCATTTATTCCACTGGGACAGCACATGACTTGTTGCTTTGGTTTTGTACAATGATCAGGATTTCTGAAACAACTCTTTTTCATTACGTGTTTTTATTAAAAATAAAACAAAAACAGGTTCTGATCTTGCACGTGCCACCTTCAGAAAGCAGAACTGGACTCAGGGAAAAAAAATAATCTTTAGCAATTATTAAGCATGTTATTAAATCCAACTCTTAAATGTGCTGATAAAGAAAGAAATGGCCATTTGCTTGCACCTAGAGAGCACGCTGTTGGTTACAGACACAAGGCTTTAGTCATTACTTCTGCATTGCAGCTCAGCCCAACTGGATTCAGAAAATCAGCGATGCACACGCAGCCATAGAGGAAAGCGTCATCTGGGAATGCCGAGCAAGCGGGAGACCGAAGCCCTCGTACCGCTGGCTGAAGGACGGGGAGCCGCTGCTGCCCCAGGTAGGCACTGCTGGAGCCCTTCACCGGGGAGGAGGGTCACAGGCTCTGCAAGTGCTTTCACGCTCCACCAGCTTTCTCATCTCTGCCTGTTTTATTACTTTTGGAATGGAGATAGAAAGGACAGCGGTGCTCTGAAATCCCCCCTCTGGGTAGGCAATTCCTTGCAACGCCTGGTGGGCACCTCTGTCCGGCTTCAGGAGAGCTGCTGTTAGTGACAAGTGGGACACACGACAGCTCTGCGTTCAGAGGTCCTCCCTGAAGTGAAGGATCCATGATAGAAACCTAAGGGTGGAGAGACCCTTGTGAAGAAGAGGGAATGGCTGAATGGGACTGTGGAGCCTGCAGCCAGAAAATGATCGCCCCGGATTAATTTTTTTTTTTAGTTCATGATATTCAGGTGAACTTCAGCTGCTAATGAAAGCTTAGCATTTCTGCTGGTCTTTAATGGTGTTCCCACTCCTCCTGCCGAGCTCTGTGCCTGTGCAGGCGACCAGGAGCGTGCCCTGCCATTGCCAGGGACACGAAGAGCTGCCTAAAGAAGGGTGATGCGCAGGAGCTGGGGAAATGCACCCCCTCCCACCGCCCTGTCTGCCCAGCCTCTCGCTGGCGGGTCATCGCTCAGTCCCATGATCCCCCCCATTATAATCACAAACTAAAACAAGTCACCAAAGCATCCGTTTCACAGTAAGCCAGCATTTTCTTCCCTTCACTTATTGTGAAAGAATATGGCAGCCCAGATTTGATCAAACCCTGATAAAGATTGCACAAACATTAAATTTCTGCCCTACGGCCAAGTAGAAAGCAAATAGCTCTTTATATTACTATTTTTTTAGATGGTGAAACTCCTGGGGAGGGAGGGAACACTTTGCTGTACTTATTAAAATTGATAACACGAGCTCCATATCCTTAGGCTGACAAATGATACCCTGGTCTTTTGTTCCACACGCTAATTTTGCTTGCTTCACGCTGGTCACTAGCAGATGGTCCTGTACTTACATCACGTTAGTGGCTGGTATGAAGTAAAGGATCATTAAATTATTAACATCTATATTGTTTTCAGTAAACTGCAGAGGATTTTAAGTATTTCTGTCTGTGCTAGCTGAGATGGGAACCAGTCTTACTAGCCTTCATTGCCATATATACTCATAATACCATTGTTTTAAATGTTTTAAAGAATACGGTTGGCTGTGATATGCTACTATGGAACAAAAGTGTATTTTTTGATTCAAGTTTATCTGTTTGAAAGGGATATTATTCTAAATGGTTCGGGTATTAAATCAATGAGGAGTCAAGGGAAAGTCCTCCAATTTAAGTTGCATTTACCACTACTGTATTGGTTTTACCATTTAGTATCTAACCTGACATAAATTTAGCTGGCAGACAAATAGATTGGAGCATGCAAATTCTTCCCATTACTGCTACTTTTTTTTGTCCACCTTGGTATAAAATACAGCACAACCGCTGGGTTTATGTTCCAGGGAAGGATCTCCTTATTTACTTTTTTGTTTTACTGTTTCCTACAGGGCAGAGTTCAGCTAGAGCAGGGCTCGCTCACGATAATGAACGTCAGCCTGTCGGATGCCGGCATGTATCAGTGTGTAGCAGAAAACAGACATGGCATCATTTTTGCCAGTGCAGAACTAAGTGTCATAGGTAAGTTTACTTTCCTGAACACTGCAAACCTTCCGAAACCGGCAAAGCCTTCACCCAAGCTGGTTTTGCCAAGTTTCAGCATCTGAAGGGCTACTGAGGATCTTTGACAAGTTTTTGTTTTTAAGTAAGGCATGAAATGAAAACTTGAGAAAGTGGATAGACATAGAACAGATTTTTTTACATCATCCCATCTTCCCATATTCATCCAGGTGACTGAGCACGGAGAGCTGGCAAGCTCACTCAAACTCTTGCTGGTTAGAAACGTTTATGGAGAAACCCGACTATTGCAGTTCAGAGCATACTGGACAGTAACTGCCTGCTCGTGGGCTGCAGAGGCTGACTCTCTTGAGGAAATGTTGAAAAACCACTTGTCTGAATAGACCTTTCACCATTCTAATGGCAAGTGTAATGCTCCCGTCCCAAACCCTTGCCAAGAAAAACAACTTCTGCCCCACCCGTTTTGTGTACACCTACTTTACTTGTCCCAGTTAATATCAGGAGAAGCTCCTGTGAATCCAGGTGGTTAAATACCTGGTGGGAGGGAGTAGAGATTACAGAGCCAGGCTTTTCTCAGTGGTGCCCAGTGCAGGACAAGAGGTAATGGGCACAAACTGAAGCACAGGAAATGCCATTTAAACATAAGAAAAACTTCTTTACTATGAGGTTGGTTGAACGCTAGAACAGCTTGCCCAGAGAGATTGTGGCATCTCTGTCCTTGGAGATACTCAACATCCAACTGGACATGGCCCCGGGCAACCTGCTGTAGCTGCTCCTGCTTGAGCAGGGGTGGCATGGGACCATCTCCAGAGATCCCTGCCAGCCTCAGCTGTCCTGCAAGTTTGTACTTCATTCACAAACGTTGCTCTTGTATGAGTGGCAGGCCTGGAAACTGATATGTCAGCATGGATATGTAGTTTCAAAGGGTTAAATAGAATTCAGGATTACAAAATAGTGGTTTAGTTGTTTTCAAAGTGAACGTTCAATAGCATCATTCCCCACTTTATCCTGAAGAACAAAGCATGAGGTCTTTTCTGATTATGACATTTCCAATTATCGGTCATTTTTTATCAGCAGCGATAGATGCCTGCATAGAAAAAAAACTCATTTGAAAAATTGTCAGTGTTGCTGTTCAGGAAAAGTACAATAAAGCTCAATAAATTAGACTTCACAGTGCTAAGATTTATTGGATGTGTTACTGCGTGAAAGAAAGAAATAAACCCACTGATGCTTTTCCTGTCTATTCAAAACCCTGGTAAAAATGAGCCTTTTGGAGGAAGGCATATCTTCTCAGAAGACAGAGACTTAGCCCTTGTTGATGGGTACCTCCAGTGCCTCCCCGTGCCTGGTAGTCCCACAGCACCCAGGAGCCGACCTCGTGTCTCCACAAAAAGCAAAGACCTTGGAGAGCCTGCTCTTAAAAACCTGCCAGATAACGTGGTTTTGGCTGACTTCTCATCTGGATTATGCAATTGTGCTTCTGTATGTCACATGAAAAGTACCAGAATGGTGTGCTGCAGATTAATTTCTATGGACCTGTGATTTAATTTGGCATATTTTTAAAGAAAAACAGCATGTTTTCCTTTTCACTAGGGTTTTCAAAGGAGGTCAATATTCTGAGCTCTCACTGAGAAATGTTAACTTTTAAACAGATCTTTCTGAGTATAAAAATGGTTATTTTAAAAGGTCCTGAAGTTAAGCACTTGGCATGATTAAACACCACTAATAGCAAGTGAGACTTACAGCAAAATTAAGTGAAAAAGAGAAATGGAAAATTACAGACAGAGCTTTTCTCAGAGTGATTCTTCTCTATTATTGTTGCCAATTATATTGCCTGGAGTCTTCAGCTAAAACCGGGATCCTGTTGTGCTGGGCATTGTAAAAACGTAAGATACAGTCATTGCCTTAAAGAGTTTTCAGGCTAAATGTTTAAAAAAAAAAAAAGGTGGGCTTAGAGTGAAAAAAAGTAATTAAAATCCTCATTTTACAAACAAGGTGTGAAGAAATTAAATGCATTACCCCTGAAGTGGCACAGGGAAGCTGTGGTAGCGCTGACAACTGAGCCCAGAGTTTCTAAATGTCAGATGACAACATTTTGAATGTCGCAGAATAAAACCTGTATTGTGCAACTCCTCTACCTCACGCAGGACCAAGAAGGAAATAGTAAATGACTTGTAAAAAAACGATTCTAAACCATTCACTACAGAGCTGGAAATAACAGGATTATTCAAAAATCTGTTTTGCTCATAAACTTTGGACAATCATCTGAGAAATTATTTCCAGAAGTGATAATGTATTAATTATGATAATACGATATAAATAATAATCCATCTGGTTCTGACTGCATTGGTGGGAAGTGAGCCTCAGGATGCTTACTTTAATTTTGAAATGGTTTACATCACCGGTGTTGGTTTTCAGATGGCTCTTTTATAGACTTTAATAACATACATGTTTTCCTCTATGCTAAAATGAAGTCAGCCATCTGTGATTAGACATAGAAGACAAGACAGCTCAGACATTAGTGAACTCTGATTCATGAAAGCGGAAGATGAGATCTATTCGATCATAAAGCCCATCCCATTATCAGTGTAGGATTATGTTTTATTCAACTCTTTTGCGACAGGAATGATATCCAAAGGAATTGAGGCGGACGAGATGCCCTAAGAAAAATTAATTTGCTTTCTGTATCACATGGTAGATTTTGTCTCCCAGATGCTTCAGGTGAGCTTTAGATCATTTTATGGAGCATCAAGCAGATGCAATGCACAGTGATCTAAACTCTCACCTCCCAGGGTGCAGCAAGAAAGTAAGTTGAGGAAAATGCTGCAAGCTGGGGAGATATGGGGATGGGGCAGGAGGCACAGGGTGCAGGCACGCAGCTAGCAAAGGGGATGGAGAGAATTAGAGGGGACTGGGCAGAGTTTGCTGCCACTGATCTGTCAGAAAGCAAGCTCCTGTCAGCAAAGATGTAATGAGCAGGGCAAGAGTTGTTCATGAAACCCTTAAGCTGCCTCACCTATTTGCTCAGAGCTTTCTATATTGAAAAAATTAATTGTCCTACTTTGATATAAGTAAAACCTTCTGGTCGTCTTTGGGGAGTTCACTACCAGAGTCAGTCTAGAGGCAGCCGCCTCAAAGCTCTGCTTGTCATCGGGTCCCATCAAATAAATAATTAAAAATCCTTTGAGGCAGGAATCAGAAACCAAACCATCTCCTCCTTCCCAGGCCTGCCTTACAGCCAGGCTGCAGACTGTCTGCAGGGCTTTGGTGTTTGCTTCAATGAATATCTGACTGTTTTTCACAAAACAGAAGAGCGTGCCCTGGAGGGACTAAGAAAGATGATTCGAGAGTACCTTGTACCCTGGTGCCTACTTAGGTCTTGCTTTGTTTTGCTTGGTTCAGGATCTGGCCATGTCAAGGTGTCCCACCCTTACAGCATGAAAATAAAAGACCCTGTTTATGCAACAATTGTGAATATAAAGCATAAAAATGTCAATTCTGATTAATTGTATGGGTTCTGTGTTTGTGACAATTTTCCTGCATGCTGTTGCTCTGCGCATAGCAATGTTCAACAAAATTATGATCACGCTGTTATGACACAAAAAAGGAAATACATTATACAGTTCATGCAGACATAGTTCTTAGGGGTGCTCCCCCAAATGAGATATGTGTGGCACCGGGTTTCTGCTGCTTGCTGAGGTTACTGGTTTCTGAAATTTGTAGCTGAACATGCAGTTCTAAACAAGTAAAGAGCTGAAGCATTCAGGTGTCTGTTTGCCCCATCCGTATGTACATATAGTTCATAAAGTCAGATCATTTAGGAATTGCAGGTGAGAAGCAGCCCTGGAATATTGTAATGTTCAAAAGAGCCTGACTTCGGTTTTTCCGGGGGGAATTCTGATTTTTTTTTTTTTTTCCTTTCAGCCATCGGTCCAGACTTTTCCAAAACACTCTTGAAAAAGTTAACGCTTGTTAAAGTGGGTGGTGAAGTAATCATTGAGTGTAAGCCGAAAGCTTCCCCCAGACCTACTTATTCTTGGAAGAAAGGAAAAGACATCCTAAGAGAAAATGAGAGGTAATGTCTTAAAGTAACCATTTCTTTCATTAGCTTGCTCCAACCCAGGGGCTTTCAGCAATGAAAGCTAAATTTGTCATTAATAGCTTCCCAAAATTGACTTGCAAATACATGTGAAAACAGCTAGTGTTCAGTCTCAAGGAGCTGGGGGTGAGATTTCTATTCCCATTGTGTTCATCCCACTCTCTGTGTACTATTATAGCATCCCTGCCAAGAAGCTGATAAAGATACATTCTAAAAAGCAAATATTTTGCCTCCGCATTGCTCTAAATAGCCATTGTTTTTCAGAAAATTTCCCAGGAGATAAAAACCTCCACTGCAAATTATACTGCTCTGGTACATTACTCAATGTCCCACAAACAGGAATTATTTGGGGTTAGTAATTAATTTGGCAGTCCTGATGCCCAACTTGGACACAGCTTTCTCAGACTGTCCCAGTCTTTTTTTTTTTTTTTTTATTGTAATTTAAAAGGAGAGTATTAGGAGGAAGTAGGAGCCTACCTTTCAAATTTGCATGCATGGTTTTGAGTGATTTGTTGTTGACTGTGTGGAGGTGCAGTAGTGTTACCTGTCCCACTTGTGCAGCACCTGAGAGCAGGACCTGGAGAGCTGTCCTTGACAGTCCTCCAAAATATGATGTGCCACTTGGATTGATGGGAAAAATCCTGTCCTGTTAGTAAAGGTCAAGAAGCCAGAAATTACAGGAAATTGTTATTTTTAAAAGCTTAAACGTGTTAGAGCTGTTCTTTTATCTTGGAAAGTCTAGTCTTGCTCTAGCCAACCTGCCTGCCTGTAATGGGCACTGAAATATATACTGTCGTGGTGTATACGAGTATGCGAAAAGCTATAGTTCATTTAGAGCCAGATGAGTAAAATAATGAACAACCTATTTCTGACTTATTCAGCTCCTGTTACCTGGTCTTTACAAAGCTATTGTCTGTGGACTGTTCGACTTCGCCTCTTGGGATAAAAAGAGTTGGGTGATCAATTACACAGAGCTTCCTCTAGCAGCCGGGGTGCAAAGCTGTGCGAGGTCGAACTTATAATAGATCAAGGTATATTGATTTTTAAAACTGAAATAACTTGTTCCTCTGGTGAAGATTGTGCAAAGCATGGGAAGTATTAAATACTGGAAGTTTTGGAGTGTCAGCCTGTGAGCTTCCATCCGTCCCCCTGTCCTCGCTGGCGCAGTCCGTAGCTGATATGTGCTGTTTTCTCTGACGCTGTTCTCCTAGGCATGGCACAGTCCTCATTTTAATTTAGGAGTGAGAGAGAAAGCATTAGTTTATTTGAGCAAGGGCTTAGGAAAGGAAAGAAATGTGAGTGACTGTGTTTCTTGCTTGGTCACTACTGTCCAATGCTGACAACAAAGTGATTTTTTTTTTTTTAAGCACTACTTTTTCATCTGCAAACTTACCTAAAAGTTGGATGCTTTAATACAACAGAAACCCCTGTATCCTGATTTCCCAAGGGAATGTGGCTCATGCACTGGTAGCATAAGGCTAGGTGGAAGCTCGGTTGCCGGTGTGTTTACTTCCAAATAATTTTTGAACTGTTTATTTAAACTGGCTGTAGATGTTTCAGCTGGTTTCCGCCAAGGTTAAGCGAGGAAGACATACACCTCAAAAATAGCAGGTTTCTTCAAAGCTTTGTGAAAATAGGCAACTGGGAAAAGGAGACACTATTATTTCCCCTCAGTGAAACCCTGTCACCTAAAGTCGTGCCATGGTAGACATGAGGGAGTCCGCACCAGAGCACCCTGAAGGGTGCACACATCTGTGTAAGTAGTGTAAGGCTGTACCCACAGCGTTTTCCTGACCGATCTTCTGCTGAGGCATATAGGCAAGAGGCAGGTATAATCATAAAAACTTGCTAAATAGTATATACCTTGCTATCTGCTGGTCATAGTCCCCATGCCCAGGCAGACTTTAGGCAGTGGCTGGGAGGACAAGGTGTGAGTACAACACAGTCCTCCGAGCAGCTCAGTGTTGAGCTCAAACGCAAACCGAAGCAAGACCAAGGTGTTGGTGCTCGGGTCAGCAGCAGGCTCGCCGCCACGCTCCTCCTGCTCCTGCCGAGCACACCGTGCCAGAACCGGGAGCCTCCCACCTGGGCACCAAGCCCTGGATGGGAAACCAGACGTAAAATGTGCCCAAGCAGGTGTGAAATTTTCTGCTACTTCAGCCCAGGGTTTTTTCTGCCGGCCAGATCATCCAGTGGGGCCTATCTGGCAAAATGTCTTAATGAACACCTCTCCGTTGACTTGGCAGTTGGACCTATTTAGTTCTTATACGCAGTTGGTTATGTCTCCCGTGGGGACAAGGGTGTTGAATCCTCGCCATTGCCTTTATTAACCACACCGTCCTTGCAGTCTGTGCCTGGAGACTGTGTGAAATGTGCAATTAGGAAATTATATTGTCTTATATGATCATGGCATTGTTCATCAGCACTGTCTGACTTCACGGGCAGGAGAGGCCAAGTGCCTGGTCCTCTGCTTAACGTTGCTGTATTTCTGGTTTCTTCAGTTGCTGAAATGTTATCTCCTTCCTGCCATCCCAGGGGACAGCAGCATTGACTGGAGTCCAGTCCTAGTACATCCCTACACCCACGCTTATGTGTGGGCTTCAAATGAGAACTTTCTTGGCTGTTGAAAAAATCTGTTGAAATATAGAAAGAAAGATGCCAAGAAAAGCTGTTGCTGAAATCTCCTCATCTCGGGCAGAAAACAGAACTTTTAGACAGGCGTGGGAGAAGAAACTTAAATGAAATCTCTGGTTAAACTGACGTTAAAGAGTCCTTCAAGTTTCAGGGAGGCACCTGAACATCTGGATACTTCTCCAAACTGAACTTGATCATGTGAAGGTTAATCAATATAGATGGTCCTTCCAATTCCAGGCGGAGTTAAAAGCAACGTTAATGTGTCAGTCCTTGCTCTGAATTCTGATGTACAGCCTGACGGCTGCCATGGCAATCACTCAGGCATTTCTCCTGGGGCTTGTGTGACTTTTCAGATGGAATGTAATATTAGGGACTCCTTGCTGGAGACAGAAATAGTGTGCATCAGATTTTGCTGCCAGGACTCTTGCTCTGGAGGCTACTGCTGTCCAGGAGGCAAAACTAAGTGTGGTGTTCAATGTTTGCCCAGAGGGCAGAAACTACCATGGAAGAAAAGAGCTTTATTGGCTTAGGTTTCATATTCTGCTCTGGAGGCTGAGGCAGTGTGTACCGCACCCCTAATGAGTAACATGCCCTGAAGGTATCTCTTACTGGTGGTTGAGAACTGTGCAATTGTGTTATTAGAAATTCTGCCCTGGGGTACAATTATATTATTGCAGTCATTAAAGGCAGTTCATCTCCATAATAATGGAAATCCTGCCTTGGAGGCCTAACTGAGTCAAAATAATGTTAGTAGCCTGACTCCAGAAGGTAAATTTTATATAGAAACAGCTATAGCACAGATATAGATATATTGCAAATGCTGCTTGGAAACAAAGACTACTTCTATATAGGTAAAGATACAGAGATCATTTTCTACCCTTGCTCTTCCCTTCACATTTCAATGCAAAACGGCTGTTACACTCTGTGGGAAAGGTCTTCAGTCCTATTAATGCCACTCTGTACAAATCAGCCTCATAGGGCCACTGGTGGAGTAAGAGCAGGTGAGCCTGCTGCCTGTCACAGTATCTCCCACCTTCCGCAGCATCGGGACAGGAGACGTGACTAAAAAACACCTATGCTCTGGGAAACCCTCGCTCAGGAGCAGGGGATACCTTTTAGATAGGTCTCCATAAAGCTGTGCAGGCTGCATCATCAGAGAGACAGTAGTATACAAGCAGTGTTTAGGACCCATTTGCCCCAGCACACTCCTCAGGCAGAAGTCGTTTTACCCTTTCAATATACAGTTACGTATATAACCTGGAAGTTTGAGCCAGTTGTGGAGCTCTGCAGCTGGTAGGGAGTTGTTCCAGAAGCCAACAAGCACTGGGAGCTCAGGGTGGAAGTAAATCCTGTCTTCTGGTCATTGCAAAACTGCGATGTGTCTTTGGGACATGTCAGATCATTCATCAGACAGAAAGATTTGAGTTGAGTTCAGAAAGTTTTTCACTTGCCATTTGGTTCTCTTATATTCATATTTTCAGATATGTTTAACCTCCAATTTCTTTATTCTGACTCAACAATAGCAGAAAAGAGATTTTGGAGAGCTGGAATCCCATTACATAGGTTCTCTTTTCTCATGTCCCAACTCTGTTGGTGTGACTCAGAAGTGACGCTGGACTCAAGCCTGTGAGATCGAGATGGAGAATGTTACTGCCCAGCTGCCTGAGGAGGGCTGGCATCCAAAACCAGACAAAAACTCCTCGAGTCAGGAGGGCACAGACTGTAGAAGCCAGAACCTATGGTTCTTATTTAAATCTCAGTGGCACGTTGGTCTTATAATCTTATGTCTTCATCCCCCTGATTTTGTGAAATAACAGTCAATGACAAGAGAGTTTTTGGATATAAATACATAGCATCTATGGCATCATATACATAGCTTATAGGCATCATACAGGCATTATATAGAGACACGGTCTTCTGCAATTATTGCACTATGCGAAAGACATGATTCGAACTGTGCTTATACTTCGCTCCAAAGCTGTATCAGAAACCAAATCAATCGTTTCTAGGTGTCAGTGGGAGTTACAGAGGTAGAGGGTAACTTAATGTCAGATTTACCAATATAAAACAGAAATCCATAGTTACCCATAAGTTTGGAAAAATTTCTGTGAATTGATGGTCCCTGTATAACGCTGAAGTGAATGAAAGCAAGTCCTTAATGGAGAGTCTTTCCTTTAAACTCCTGAACTCCTAAAGCCAAGCATCCTCCAGGCCACAGTATTTCCCATTTGTGAAAATTATTTCCTGGCATTATGTAGTATATATTATTCATCGGCAGGAGTTAGGAGGGGAAGTCACAGCAGTCAGATTGTTCTTGCAGGATTTTGTTAATCCTTTCATAATAATTCAATTACATCTAATGCCACAACATTAGATAAATTTGTTACTGGGACTAGTGCTTTAAAACCTTTATTTTCAGGTGATCTTATCACAGAAACCTTTCAATTTCTTCATAATTACGGCGCAGCTCCCACGGAGAGCTGCGCTCGGTTGCAAGCGTGAGCGGTTCATCCTCACAGTGGTGGAAATCAGAAGTCACTGTAGTTGCCGGCTCATTCGTTCAGGTTTCCTGGGTGCAGGAGGGAGAATCAGGCTGTGCGTGATTAGAGACAAATCCTGGAGCTACGCAGAGCGCTGCCAGCTGAAATTAAAATAAGCCTCCGTCACAGCTGCTCCCACGGTCCAAACTGTTGGGCAAACGTCCTGCAATGGAACTGTAATACTCTTTGAACTATAGATCAGGAAGCATTTTTAAAATAATTTAAACCAGTTAATTCAGCAGTTAATTTAAAACAGTTCATTTTAAAACAATTAAATGTCCCTTAATTTTCATATGGTTTTCTGTAGCCCACGAAAGAACAACTTTGCAGCCCAACAAATCTGCAGGTGCTGTCACGTACGCACGCACGCACGCAGCGTCCAAGGGCTCGGCCGTGGGAGCACTGGGGTTTAACGTTAGAGCTGAGACTCGTCCTGTGATCTGTGTCGACAAACTGGGGCATTTTGTCACTCCACTGCACAGATTGAACTGTCTTTTAATAATTTACCACCAGAGGCCATTTTGTTAGAGTATCTTAAGAAAATTTCTCATGGAATTGGTCAAGGGATACATTTTGCTGTTGGCATGGAATGATTTTGCTGGAGTAGCATTGGAAGGGGTTGTTAGGCACTGCTTTGTAAGGCAAGATTTGCATAACTTTCCCTGCAAGTCTTTCCTCTTCTCAGGTGCTTGTTTTGGACTTACGGAAATGACTTTTAATTTACATGCCATTAATAATTACATTTATTTATTTATTTCTCACAGAGTGTCTCATTTTAGATATCAGTCTGTCAGAGAGACATACTGTCATTTCCCAGAGGTGAAGCTGTAGCGTTGTGTGGTTCAAGAGCAGATGAGGGAGATGTCATGGTTCAGTCTCTTGGTCTACCATGGCTTCCTGCTGCGCTCGTTCTCCTTTGCTCCCCAACTGTAGATGGTGTGCAGGAAAACCAAGATAGCTTTTTTTTTAGGGAAATACTATATTTCTGCCAGTCTTGTGGTTTGTTACCAGCCGCCTGCTGATGTGTCGATCAGGCAAAGCATGGGGACAGGCCGTGGTACAGCAGCGGGGTGAAGCATTTAGGTCTGGGCTAGTGCTGGCTCTAGCGGCTGCCCCGTGTTGGAGAGCCCTGCCCTGGGGTGCTTCGGGGCATCGCTGCGAAGAGGGGAGCGGGGCTGCAGTGTTGTTAGCTATCTATCTGATGCGCTTGGTAAGAGCTTGCATGTGTCAAAATCTGATGTGTATTCCCTTGAAATAATGAATGTTTAAAATATGTACACAATGGTCTTCATTCCTAATGTTTTCCTAAAGCCACGTTTACCCTGCCACCAGACGTGTACTCAGTCTGGGACAGAAAAATAATAGTACTTTTAAGCCCCAAAACAAATTGCTCTTCTCCCGTTCTTGTTCATGTAAAGCCCTTACATCATTAGAGCTGTTTCTTTTCTATGAATATACAGTGCATGCATTGTTTATACAGTTTAATTGTAAGGAAAGAAATTCATAAAAAACAAATGATGTTCTATGCTGGTAGCAAAGAATATGAAAGTGTCCAATTAAACAGCCACTCACTATGACTTGTATAATAGCAACATCTGTTATCTTAATTAAACAAGTTTCTGTATAAAGGGGCCCTCATAGTGCACTTTGTTAGAGCAGGATGTGACCTAGATACTCCAGGCACGCTCACTGTCTTCATGGAAATTTTCCCAGTTGGTCCCATTATCTTGCAGTCTTGACAAGCTTCATGATACATGAGCACACTCTTGCACACACAAAGCCATACTGCTTAAAGCAGGAAGATTTTTTTTTTTTTTAAGCTGGAAACCAATAAAAGCGCAGAAAAGCAGCATATAGTGGCATTTACCCATTGAGTTCAGTCACAGCAGCATTTGGAAGTGTAAAGAGTGCCCAGCTAACTTAGACCTCGTCAGATAACGTTCAGGAGAGAGAACTGCGCTTCCAGAAAGTGCTTCAATTTGTTTTCAAAACTGGCTTATGTGCTTCAGGATTTAAGTAATTTAGGTCCAGATTTTTCCAGGTATTTCATTGCTGCTCTCCACCGTAGCCTAGAGTCAGAGATGATCTAGAAGGCTAAGTTCAGTTTTGAACTGGTAACTTCAGAAAAGAAGATGAGGACTTGAGATTGGGAAGAGTCTCATGAGGACTCGGGGCTTTGTACCCATCCACGAACAAAAACACAAACAGAGCCACCCCGAAATCCCAGCCTCGTCAGGAGGAGACCCAGTCTGCTGCTTGGGGCCTGCCGGGAAGATCAGGAGCCCCATGCCCAGGGCTGCAGGACACCAGGCAGCCGTGGCTGAAAAGCCTCTTGGATACATTAATACACAGCTGTGCCTGCAGGCTTATTAATATGGGCAGTGAATGTTAATTTGTTCATAAAGAAGAATGTTTGAGACAAAGAAAGAAGAGAGAGAGAAGAGTTTGGAGATGAAGCTGAAGCCCTGTCCTGGGGGAAGCCGAGCCTCTCTGTCCTGTCCTTAGTGCCCAGGCCAGCACAAAGTCGGCAGGAGTCATAGGGTAAAGCCCAAAGCAGCAGTCTCTCCTCCCAGGAGCTGGAGTGATTGTGGCCAAGGAAAAGCAGAAAGCTCTCACCTAATTTTTTTGTTGTCTTCTGCACTTCAAAACTGTTCAGAAAGACTTTTCTCTCTGGAAGAGGTTAGCCATGGTTTTCTCGAGAGTTCACATCCTAAGGACCTCCTCACAAGGGTTGTTGATTTACAGACCCCCTCAGGTATTATTTTTGTAACAGGAATTTTAACATATTCACTTCGATGCTATGTCATTTTGAGAAGGAAAAATTGTGAAATCAGACAAGAAAAGAAAGGCTTTTCTCTTATTCTTTCAGTATCTCTTGAGCTTAAAAAGTTGTATAAATTCCAATTTCTTATTTGTTGCCTCAGACTTCCTAATTAGCTGTTAATTACTTTAAACAGCCAGAAAGAAAATGGCAATAGGACAGACAGCACATCTTTCCCAGTCTGGTGCCAGGATACAAACCATGGTAATATTTTTATACTGATTACTTGAGAGATAAATTGCCAGCAGTGGCTTTTGGAGACACAGTCTAGTGACACTTCAGCAGAAAATAAAACCTCAAAGGATGCTTCCTACCGTTGTTTTGCATTAATTGTGTTGACTGTCTTTTTTTTTTAAATAAAGCACCTGTGCAATTTCTTTAAGGCAGACAGGTAACCAAACCATCAATAACTTGTCGGGCTTTCATTACATCCTGCCTAGGCAAAATGAAAAATGACACCCTGCAAATAGCTTTTTGAAGTTTGAATCGACAATGCAGCATTCATCTTAGTTTTCAAAGACAATGGCAGAAGATGGCTCTACTTCATTGGAACATCTGAAATAACTGGCGTGTCAACTTACTTTAACCAATTTTCTGCAAAGTAGAACTAAAATGAACCAGGAAATCACTTGATTCAGTGGTCAGAGGTCTTGGAAAGCAGTCGTTCTAGGCTTGATGGCCTTGTGTTCATGGACCATTTGTTTCCCAGCAGAAGCTGGCTTTAGCCCTGTGCTGTTCTGGAGGATCACAGTGTGTTTTAACATAAGCTCGTCATGGCTACGGGTCTGTCAACTCACCACTAAACACTTGTAGTTTAGTGTGTGCTAACACTAAAAACCACTGATTTGTGTGATCTGAAATCCATTGGTGAAAACCACTCAGTTTTGCCATAGTTCTCTTTAGGAGTAGGTCACTAACTTTTCCTTGCTTCTTAAGGATAGTTACATGGACCTGTTTTCTTTCCTTTGTGTGTGTCTGGCAAATATAATAAATCCTGTTGCTTCTGTAGTTCAAGATATCTATTGTATGCTTGTATGCATAACTCTATAAGTGGTATCTCCACAAAGCTTAGCTGTCCATCTGTTTCACTTTAGCAGCTTTCTGATGATTGAACCTTTCATTAGTAAGTCAGCGACTCCAGTTCATTCTTGTATTGTCTTGTCCTGCTGTTTTTGAACAACTGTTTCTAGCAAAAGGTTATCTGAGAAGGTTTAGAGAGTTATCAAGAATCCAGATTCAGTGCCGGTTTCTTTTGTATGTGTAAAGTAATTAGGCTGATCCCTAAAATTTGCAAGTTCATTTATCTGCTCCTGTAGAGCTAGGAAATTGTTTCGTATAACCAGCCACAAACTGTTGTCGAGCATACTTGAGACACCGATGAACATAATCCCGACCTATGCCAAGTTTCAGCTGGTGTTCCAGAAATGAGACTCTCTCTCTCACACCTTGACACAGTCTCCTGTAACATCAGCAATCTGTTCCTGTTTTCCCAGCAGATTATTTTCAGCGTGGTGTTATTGTAGTATTCAGTGATACACATGTAGGACATCATTGCTACCACTGCTACTGCTGGAACAAGCTTGCGACCACAGCCCAGCCATGGTTTGACCAAACTCGCAGTGCTGCTGTGACCCAAGATATCTAGAGAAGTCAACGGGCTTTTACCTTGGGGCCTGTGTATTAATTTTAAAAGTAGAGCCCAGCTTGCAGAGGCAGGCAAAAGGAGAGGATGAAGCATCCAGAGACCCCCATCTCAGAGGCATTAGATCTCCAAAGCATGGTAGGACACGTCCCGTGTTTACACACCCTTAACGGAAACACTGTCACTCGCTGCATGCTGTTAAACAGCTGCTATTTTTCCTGCTTGAGGTGTCTCATCTTTATGATTATTAAATTCATCTCTAGGTACCGTGCATACAGCTACAAATTATTTCTTCCTCTCTATAAAGACACTCCAGGAAAGAGCGAGTTCCTCCCCGCAGTGCTGTTGTGTCGGAGGTGGCAGGATCTGGCTCCCAGCGGCGAGGCAGGTTTCTCTCCGTTGTGAGCACAGGCTGCAGCCAACGCTTTCAAAAATAAATGCCTGTAATTAGTCTCCTAAATGCAATTTGAAATTGATGTGTGGTTCATACTTGTCCTCCAGTTGAAGAAAATAGTAATAATGATTTTAGTAAGTCTGTAGCATTTTGAAGGAAAAAGTTATTATCAAATATTTCTTCTCTTGGATATTTTCATGATTAAGAGCAAGAAGGTAATGATTTTACAGTTAGGGCCACACTTCAAGAAACGCGTGTTTAAAATCCAAGGAAATAATTATATGTCTACCAGGGAAAAAGGATTCCTAATGAACTTTTTAGACAACCTACCAGACTTGGTGATATTTTTGGTGATTATTTAAACGTCATTTTTAAGTGATGTAAATGTGTCTTTGGATCTTGCAAATCTATGTTAATGTCAATTACAAGTGGAGTGGGTAATTTATCTTCGTACTGTGGGCATTTTTTGTTGAAACTAGAGGAAAAGATGTGTTATCTTTGAAAGACTATGCCTTTGGGCTTCTATTCGGGTGGTATCAGCTGGAACAAATAAGCTGAGAATGCATTTACTGCTTGTGCTCTAATCTCACAAATGCTTCCAGAAATGGTTTGTGTCAGCAGCTGATGCACAGAAAATCTTGCATGGATTTTTTTCTCATAAGAGAATAATTTTTATGAGCTTCAGTGGATTTCCCTTTAATGCTCACCTTCTCCGGACCTCCGCAGAGTTTGCTGCAGGTAGAGGGTGATGGCTTGTCCTCCGTGAGGAAGGAGTTGTTGACGAGGGTGGCTGGAGGCTGCGCTTCCAAATTTGATTCCTCAGATTTCCACTGTCCCTCTTCATAGACTGGGAGAAGTCACTTAATCTCCGTGCCTCTAGCTATAGTCACTGCCCTGGAAGCATGAGCATAGCAAATACTTCACCAAACATTAGGTAGATTGAATGCAGTAGTGGCTTCGCAGCACCTGCTGCTTTCTACGCAAGATTCACCTCGCTTCTGAGTGCGAGAGAATACTTTGTGGGGAGCAGCCTGTCTCTGGGTGGGTAATTGCGCATAAAGGGATGTTTTAGCCTTTTGTGGGGCCGTTTGCAAGTGTGCTTTGCCCCTCCACCGCCACCATCAAGAGCCGCTCCGGGGGAAAATTCCTGGGGCTGCTGGTGCACGTGCAGAGCATCCCCATCCTTCACGGGGTCATGGCGGTTTTCATGGGTTATGGCAAACGGCGAACTTAGTCTGTGAAAATAAACCGCGAAGTTGCAGAGCTGTGCCGAAAGGGCAGTTTCCCATGGGGGATGGTCTTCATTTCCCACCAAAATCAATGAAAAATTGGCTCTTTGCTCCATTGGACCCTTCCAGACTCACAAAATCTTCTCTGATAGCTCAAATTATCATTGCCTCATGCCTCAGGAATGAAAGCTGTAAAAACAAGCTTTCCTTTGCTTTACTCAAATCTGCTTCCTCAAATATTTATTTTCACGACGTGGTCTTTCTTACTGTATTTATTTTAATTTTGTGTGTAGTGAGAAAAGAGCAGTAGGGAGAGGAGGCAAAAGGTTTCTATTATTTGAAATTCACCACAGCCTACTTGTTTACTTCAGGATCCCTAGCAGTGTTTGTGCTTGGTTTTCATTTGTTTCTCCCCGTTATCAGCATCCCTTAAGAAAGATATTTTGTAGAGAACTGTTCTTCTTAGATAACCTAGGGATATTTTTATATTTGAATTATGACTCTAGGCATCTTTAAACAATTTACATGAACTCTCTAATAGCTGGAAATGCTCCCTTCTTTCCCTCCCACCGCCCCACTCCTTCGGGATGATGTTTTGTCACTTCCAGACTTGTCTTAAATATTTACGGGCAAAAGGGAGGATGATGACAAAACACAGCTTTTGTGTTTATAGATATTAATATAAGCTGGATGCAGTATTATTTATTTGGACTGCTCCGTCATTGCAGATAAACCATTTGTTGAAAAAGGAAATTGTGGGAGAACTTAGGATGCCAGATACATGACTGGTTTAAGCTGATATTGAATTCAGTGCAGTTATGTAGTTTGATATTGCCAAAAGGGCCCCTACTATTTTCTCAAAAATATTTGTCTGAGCAAAATATGTTGTATTTTTTTCTCTCTCTCTAGAAAAATATTTACAGTTTTTTATGATAATCTGAAAGAATTGCAATTTATACTCTCCTCACCTTTAGTTCTTCATACTTAGCAAGTCTGTAAATAAAAAGCCTAAAATGAAAATACGTTTATACACCACAGTTCACATCCCTGGAAGAAGTGTTCTTAGTATTTTCTCGGAGATCAATATCGAGAATTCACTAAGAAAAACAAGTGTAATACTCTATTTTTTGATGCAGCAAGGTAAGAGCAGCTATTGCCTAGGGAGACCTTCCAAAAGATTCGTTTTAATTCTTTGTGCTTTCCTATTGTAGTCCCAGAGCACAGAAAATGCTAAATGAACCCAAATTCTATGCACCATAGATGTCTAGGTGATGTTCCTCAGCACCTTGTCCAGCCAGTGTTTTTGACTTGAACAAAATACATGTATTTTAGAGATAGAGAAGCACTCCCACGCCAGAGACCCCGGAGCCCCACATAGCTGAGCCATACACAACCTCAGGAGTTCAACCACTTCATCCTCAAGCTCTTTAGCTCCTTTTAAAATGTGTCTCCAGCAAAGCTTGTGGGAAATATTCTGCTGAACAAAATGGAACAGGATTTTACCTCAGTTTGTTTTGAGCACATATAGTTCTTACCTGAAAATTAATTATAGGGAATTTGCTGTTAAGAGACCTGCCAGTTGTCATGGATAAGGAAGGTCTTATCTAATGCCTGCTTTCACCAAGAGAAAGACATGCACTAAATTAAATGGGCTTTGACTGAGGCTCTAAATTAGCTCAGACTTCTCTGTGAACCATGAAAAGACAAGTAGTTATAGACAAATAAGTACCAAAGCAGCTGTAGGTGGTTATCTAAATCAAAACTAACAAGTCCTGGACAAGAAGTTGCATATGTGTAGAAGATTGCCTGTGCAGTATGGCTGTCCACATGGGTTGTGAGTTTAGATGGATGATCAGATGGAAACCACTGTAATGCCAATCCAACAGACAGTATCGTCCTGCATTTCACTCGGACTTATCCTAACAGCCGTTAGACATGGACCCAGCTTCTCCTGTCCTCACTCACTTTGCTGTCCTGACCATAGCCCTTAGGTTGCGTTGACGTCCCACGTTGGTGGCAGTGCAGACACCATCCATTTCACACACATTTTCAGAAATATCTGGGGTTACAGGACGTGGATGAAGCCCAAGCCTGGAAAGCCCTGTCTGCTTATGGGGGAATGCTGAGCGTTTTTGGCTGGTATTGACATAGGGTGGGAAGTCTCAGATGGCATGACGAGGCGCGGGGTGGGGGTTAGGATCAGGGCTCTCCCCTCGCCCTCTCCTCCCTGTGCACCAGGGACCGTTGAGGGTGTTGAGTGAAGCCCCAAGAAGTTGGCTTTGACCTCGGCGTATACTTTAATGGGGATTAATGTTATGAAGCAGAAAGCTCTGACCTTACTTTTATTTATTTACGCAATGTAAAGGTTGTGGTCACACACGAAGACAGCATCCCAGGGCCACAGAAATTATTAGCTGTGGACCACACTCGGAACCAGCCCATTCTTCAACTGACAAGCAGGTACTCGTGAGCGGTGTCCCTGATTTTGGGGAGGGCTGTGCTCTGAGCAGTAAATCCTCCCTCTCAGCCCAACCTGTGAGTTTCAGGAAAACACAGTTTTCCTGAAATAGCCTAATGGCCAATACTGCTTTTATGAGATCATTTTAATAATCCCAGTCTCTGCCTCATTGCACGGGAAGCATTATTAAAAAGGTAATAAACTGCAACAAAGATATGTGATAGAAATAGAAATAATTTGATAAATAATGCAATTGCCCGGAATCATTTACATTTGCAGTAGACTTGTGGGATGAAGCAAAGTTGCTGTTAGGCTAAAAATTGCTCTAGATATTCCTGCCTACGAACTATGGGAAAAGGCTGAGCAAATACACCGCTGAGATTGCAGTCTGGTCTGTCTCGTGCTTTTGCTTTCTTCCTCTGCTTCCAACCCCCCAGCCCAAGCAAGGCTCTGGAGGATGGACAATAGGCCATTCATCATGTCGGCTGAAATACACTGTTTTTCACAGGTACATTTAACCTAAATCCTCTCTCAGAAGACGGATTATCTCTTAGAAGAACTCTGGCACAACAGTCTCTTTTCAATAGCCACGTCAACCACTGCCACAAAGGCTGTACATGAAGGGATCAATGGTAGTTTTATCTCAAATTGCACTCAGTGTGTGTTTCTTGCAGCTGACATTCATTTAAATGCTTCCTCTAAGACATCTTTTCTCCCTGTAATAGAAAAAAGATCAGACATCCTAAGCATTGTTTCCTTGGGAAAAAAAAATTAAAATATTCACTTGGCTAAGCACGAAATATTTCGGATGCATGTGTTTAATCAGCAGTGAAAGCAAGTGTAGTTATGCTTGTATTTCGTAAATTAAAATGCTAAAATTATCAGATAAGAAACAACATACCTTATTTCATTGCAGCAGTGCTAATAAAACCATTTGAGAGGAAAAAAAATGTCACTTTATAATTATGAGCACTTTGCTCCAAAGAAACATTGGAGCTCTAATCTGCAGTCCAGTAGTTCTGCTGCCCGCCTGCGTGCTGCGTCCCTCGGGAAGATAACCGCTACTGTCACACACAGCCTGCCATATGCACTGCATTTGTAGTCCATTCATATTCCACATGTTTCCGTCTGCTGAACAGAAAAATAGAGGGCAAGCTGAGAAGAATATATTGAGGGATACCTGCAGTATCATCTGTCTGGTGCAGATCTTCTGTCGGTGATGTGTGTACTTTGTGAGTTAGAAAATAATTCGCAATGAAAAGGTTAGCGCATGGACCTGCGACTTATCCCTGCAAAGGCTTTCACCCGGCGACCGCAAGGTGCGGGTGAGGTTGAACAACCCCTGGCTCTGCAGTGCTGATGTATTTGGTTCCCGGACCCACATAGATTTTCTTTTAATTAAACAGCAGAGCAAGATGTTACAGTAGATACTATAAGTCTGGGATTTTTAAGCAAACATTCTGTCAAAGCATGAGGTCAAACCTGAGCAGCAGGTCATAGGCATGTTTTGATAGATGCAAGTGATGCAGTCAGACACCCAAAGGTCAGATTTCCTTGGAGCTGGGATGGAGGTTATTACTGATACTCGGTTTTATGATATGCTCCGGGAGTTTTGCAGTTTTCAGTCATCATTTATATTCCAAATAAGGGCTTGATCTCATTTTCAGAAAGTCAGTGATAAAACTCTTACTGATCTCAACAGGACGTATTCTATCTCTAAATGCATATGTTACTGACTGAGAAATATTTATCTGCTCCTGGGAATCCTGCCCAGCAGTGGGGGATGCTGTGGTGAGCTACATGAATCAGATCTATTGTACTCGATTCAGGGTTGGAGGTAACATAACCTGCTGATGGGCGACTTAACAGATATGGCAGATGTATCGTGAGCTGAAAAATAAGCGCTAATAGATCAGACCAAAATGATTACGCACTGCGATTTTTCCTCATACTGCTCCAGGTCTGCCTGACCTCTTCCATCCAGTTCCAGCAACTGCTGGAGACACTGGGCAAGTCAGTATTGCTGTACTGATCCAGGCAGCTGGCCGTGCTGATGTGGCCATGATGCCAAGGTGGGTCCTTTCTAGGTAGCTTGGGTGTCTTTGAATAGCAGCAGAGCTCTGTGCAGCTGTAGCGCACGCTTAGGTATTTTTCATCCATAAAGATGCATCTTTCTCCTTAATGTACTTTTCAAGGTTCACACCACCCAAGTAGACAAATGCCTTAAGACACTTCCGTTCCTGCAGAGCTGGCAAAGGGCACGCGCAGTCGTCGGGCATGCAGCATCAACAAGAAGCTGCTATGGAAACTGTGTGCCTATCAGTTTTGCAGACAGGCTTCTTTAGGGTAATGCAAAGCATTCAGCTTGCAACTTTTTACATTTGCTGCTGCAGTGCCAAAAAAATGGGCAAGGAAGGCTAAGGAGGAATGTTTTCAGCATTTTTAAAGGTCCTTTGTCCCCAGAAGAGTTTTGATCAAAACATTGACAAGGTCAGCTCTTCCTGGAGTAGAACCCAAAGCTTCGGTTTAGGAAACAAACAATCCTTTTATCTCCTAATTTCAGATGTGTCTCTGCTCTCTGTGGACCTGAAATCTCCAGCTGACAACACAGACCAACAGATTCCGTCTTACAAATGCTATGTTTAAAATAGATGATCTTTATATAAGGATGCTAAACTATCTTATATCATCTTTTTTTTCAAATGGATATTTTTATCTTCTTCAATTTTTCTGATATTAGCAGTAACCATGAGCCAGGTTATCAGTAGAGCAGTTGCATTAATCTGTACAAGAAGAGATTTACATTTTTAATTGTTGTTACCACCGTTGTGGTTAGTAGTATCGGGGAACCCAAAACATTCAATAGCAAGTCACTAGCTCATTTTTTGAGTTTGTAGTGGTTTAAAGAGGTGCATACTCAGCAACCAGCACTCTGTTCTGAAGTAATACACAATTATCGGAAATGTGAGTTATTTTTGTGTCTTCCTAGGCATCTTATTAGAAAACATTCTGGGGGTGTATTTCAGAAGAGGAACAAAGTGTACGGAACAGTCCTTCATTTAATTTGAACTTTGTGTCTTGAAAGAACTTTTTCAACCGAACTGCTAGAAGTGGTTGATGAAGGGGTGTTTGCTTTCAAGCCAGTTAGCAGTTTGAGAACCTCAGTGGCCTGAAATGAGCCTCCCCTCTCATTTAATGTGGATATGTCTGCAAAGAAAATTTGTGTGTGAATTAGCAAAATCAGTGAAAGTTCTTCCTACTTTCTCAACTAACTGTAACAAATTTCAAAGTTTAAAATAATTACTTGTTAAATTCTGACACATTGGATTGAAATTAGAGGACAAAACATTCAGTGTAGAAAAGCACCTTCAGCAAAAAGAGCCACATAACCGTAAGGCCTCCTAACCAATGAGTCACAGTAAGGTTTTAATGGTCTGATTTATTTAAAAAAAATTCAGTTAACTTGCACAATTATTTGTCAGTTTCAATGCTGGTCATTTACAGGAGTGTGCAGGGAATTACTTAGTTACCAGATGAGACTTAAACATGCCTGGAGACTCTCCGGGGAATGGGTGTGGAGAACTCAGTGCAGGTCCCACCTGAACTCTTTGGAGCATGTTACCAGAGTTAAAGGATGCCCATGTGCTCAAATCGTAAAGCCAGCTGGCCATGGCTTTCAGCTTAGAAAAAGAAGGAAATAAAGACAGCACTAGCTCCCCGAAATGTGCCAAAGCCAATGGTGGACTGACTGTCCTCATCCAGTTGCCTCTAGAGCAATCCAGACCACATTAACTACAAACTAATTTTACATTGAGAATAAAGACGACTTAGAAGGAAACCAATAGTATGAGAAAGACAGAGAAGGCATTAGAATTTGAAATTAAAGCTGGCTTCATCACCAGATACAATTAAAATGATCTATGGAAGAGATTATCCAGTAAATAGGTTTCAACCATATGGCTAATAATAAAACATAAATAAATAAAAATAAAATCTCAACTGTACAGAAATAGTCTAAAACATCACTTTTTTATTGGGATTTCTTGGGATGGCAAAAATGCTGAGGGAGTGAGTGCCGAGTCTGGCAGGGGCAGTGCCGGAGCTGGGTGGTCCGTCTTGAGCTAGAGCGTATTGCTGAGCTTGTTCCGTCGTTTATATTGATTTGAATTTTAAGGCATGCCAAGGGCACCTTCAGGTTTCAGAAAGGCACTGTTCTTTCCGAAGACCTGAAATTGATAACAGCAGTAAGTAATTCCTTGGGAGCTCCTGGTGCTGCCGCTGCCCAGGCTCCTGCACTGGAGGCCAGTGTGGAAAGTCCTGTGCTCCAGTGCACATTTAATGTAATATGTGCATTGATTTGTGCCAACATAGCAGTGAAGATAAGAGACAAGTAGCTATATACTACTCCCTTCCAATTATTGAGCTGGAGCAACTGCTACAGAAGCAAATACATGGCACTGGACTCCTGCAAAAATAAATTACAATAGTGAATGTTACTGACTGCAACAATTTGGAGACCTATAAGCCAGTTGAGAAACCTCTATTAATATCACTGCTATTGATGTGTGAAATATAACCTCTGTCCCTGGTCTCTGCCAGCTGGCCTGCACGTTGTTGTGTTGCTGCAAGAGCAGGTCAGGGAGAGGCTAGCCAGGATGGAGCTTTGGTGGCTGCTGTCGGAGCATCTTGCACCATCTTCCTCCTCCTCACTCAGTACCATCGTTGTAAAGACACTCAAACTCACATTTTTCAAAGCAGGTCTGTGCATGTAGGACTGAGTAGCCTGTATGTGTCCATCAAGAGAGCATGGCATGACAAAAGGCACCCGCAGCAGCTCCCTTCGGTGAGCTGATGTCTCCTGAGTCTCACTGGAGACCCTGCTCAGCCCAGGGGCTGCAGCTGGCAGGAGCCTGTGGAGCCCCATGGCTGGCGTGGGCAGATGTCCTTTGCGCTTGCATTCATGCCTTGTCTCACGCTGGTACTTTATTCAGCTGCTTCAGTGTTGCCCCATGGCTGCAAGAAAAGGCTCGTGCCGATTCATATGGTCTGTTTCTTAAAGCCTTCTAATGTGGGAAGTGCCATCTGAGCACTTCTGCAATGGTGCAAGTATTGTTTGCTAAGTTTTTTTCCTCCTAATTTCTCAGTCCGGTTGTGCAGAGCTTGATTGGTGTTACGGATGCAGGAAGGCTTCTTAGTTTTCTTTCAAATTAGTTAAATTGGGAAATAATCAAGCAGGAGAAGGCAGGAATTAATACAAGATTTTCAATGCAGGTCTGAAAGTGGCTGAAGGGGAGAAAGCAGATTGCTGCAAGACGTGATACTGAGCAGACAACCAAGTATTTTGCTAAAAGGTTATATTAGGCTAGGGGAAAGGTTTTTCTGGAGTCTCCTTAGATTATGCCTCCGCAGGGCACAAGTCATTCATGTTTCGATGTGATTTGCTGTGCAGGATCAGGTTTTCTGTTTTCATTGACTGAGAGCAGAGCAGAAGAAAATGGAACAGGAGACAAAGCTAATCGTGAGAACAAGGCAAGCCTGAAGTGCAGCCAGTGTGCAAGAGGAGGGGCCGGGGATCACCCCTGGAATTAATGTGCCATCCCTGCCTACCGCCCGCCATCCAAGAGACATGTACTGCTGCAGATAACACCACCGTTTTGAGGGGGAGTACATATGTGAGGACGGGATGGGAATGGAATAGGATATTTTTTTTTTAATCTGCAAGTGCAACTGCAGATAAGCCCCACGGGCTGAGTTATACTGCAGGCAGAGAGGTGGAGAGCGTGGAGGGGAAGCTTGGCAGCGTGGTACCCTTGCTGAAAAGCCATCAGCCTTCTTGAAAAAAAGCAGCAATGAAACACCTGCTTCATTGCATCTGTTCGGCAGAAGCTTCTACATTGTTAAGCAGCGAGCACGGAGATGTTTAGATGTAGCCTGTGTACCACACGTTGCAAGGGTTGTCATGGTGAGTGCTGAATATCAAAGTACAAACGTGTAAAACCTACACAAGCTGCTGTTGTGTAAATTAAACTTGCCCTCAAGTAAAGACACAGAAAACTCATGTAAATGATGCATTCAGTATTCATGAATTGCGTCCTGAGAGATTTCTGTCAGCTAAACTCCCTCTGTAACGGGCAACGGACTGTCTGTTGTTCAAACCATCAATGATTAATGCAGACTCAAAAGAGTTTTATGTTAATTTAAAAAATATATAACTTTTGTGTCTGCTGTCTTTCCAGAATCACTGTTTTGGATGATGGGAGCCTCCGGATTGTCAACGTCACCAAATCCGACGCAGGAAGTTACACCTGCGTGGCCACAAACCACTTCGGGACAGCAAGCAGCACGGGCAGCTTGGTTGTGAAAGGTAATTGCAATTTTTATTGCATATGAGTGATACTCCATTTTAGCGTCTAAGAGTGTCCCGAGCAGCCCCATGCATGCTGCACCTTTCCCCTTTGATGCTGATGCAGGTGGAGCCCGGGGGGATTAAAGTGTCTTTTGCATCTCAGAAACCTGCTGAGCCTCGTGGGTTGGAGACAACTTTAACAGCAAGAAGGTGTCTGTGGTCACACTGACTGATGGTGCTTACAGCAAGTTAATGCATTTGTTTTCACACGTAGTTTAAAATTATACTTCAAGTGATACAGGAATTGTAATACAAAGCCAGGTCCCTGGTCCAAATCGTTGTATGACTTGTTTCTAGCAGCGGCTGGTAATCATGCTTGAGAAATACGGAAATTGTAATACAAAGCCAGGTCCCTGGTCCATATCGTTGTATGACTTGTTTCTAGCAATGGCAGGTAATCATGCTTGAGAAATATTTGCTGTCGCTGCAGCCAGCTGTGTCCTAAGTTTCAGTTTTGCAAAGGAGCATAAAGCCATGGCATATCTGTGGAGAAATGTTGCCCTCAGCATGCTGAGATTAGGTGGTGTCCTTTAAAAACATGACTTATCTAGTTCAACTTCATTTATTCTTGTTATTCCTAAACTTCTATTATCTTTTAAAAAACCTTCTCAGCTCTTTAATACATCTTGTCTTGTTGAGGAATGATGCAAGAGTTTCACCCTTGCAATTCAATGTCATAATTTTTTAAAAGATGCACAAACTCTGATTTAATTTCATTATTTCTTATCCAGGGCCGAATTTCTGCATTTCAGGAATTCGAAGTGTTTATTCATGTGTGTTCAGAATTTTTCTGTCAAGTATTTTTTTCAAAAGCAAAAGCTATAACATATGACAAAAATATTTAAAGTAATAATTTGATAAACAATGAGAGAGACTGACAAGTGACTTAAATTAATTTTTGGCCTGCTTATGAGTAGTCCGATGTCTGATGAATTATTATAGGCAATGAATATATAGATTATTACACTTATAATCACTCTCCATCTCCTTCTTCTTTGCAGAAAAACCTATATTGGATAACAAATCAGGAAAGATTGATTACAAAGCAATAAATCAATCACAAAGCTCTAATGCTGTCAGTTTTAATTCTCCCCTATATTGACATTGATGGATAGTATTTGGTTAGAGGCTCTCCCCATCAATTATTTTTATGGTATATAGGGAATACTTTAAAATGTTTCAATGCAAGTTTTAATCCATGGTTTCTATAGTCAGAGCACATTTCAGCAAGTAATGTCAGGATCAGGCAAGTGCTGAGAAAGCTGGTGAGCCCCTGTTATAGTCACACACTGCTGGTGACAGTGGTACAGCAGCAGGGTTTTTTTTGAGCAAAATGTTTGCCTCTACCTTAGCCGTCCAGTGAGGTACTTGTAGTTAGATGGGATGTTTCTGGCGTTGTGCTTCATAGCACTTGACCTTTCTGCTTCCCTGACACCAAGGGGCCGACGGTGCAGCCCCAGGGTGGAGGGCTGTGTTATCCCTTCGTATCTTCTACAGGTATTTATTGTAAAAGGAATGCTGTAGCATATTGACACCAAGACTTCTTCAGGTTTGGAGTTGATTTGAACAGCTTGTATGGCATTTGCCCGTGCCCACATCAGTCCCTGCAAACAAAACGAGAGACAAGTGAAGATCAGCATTAGACCTCTGTATGAGCTGACTCTGCCTTTCCTTAATCTGTGCTGTCCTAAGGAGGCACCCACAGCAAATAGCTAAGAAAGCAATGCTCAGGGAGAACGAACATAAAAAAGACCTTGTCTATTATTAAAAGGGTCGATCAGCTACTGCCTGCCCCAGAGCAAAACTGGAGAGCAAAACGGTAAACAGAGCCCAAACATCCTTCCCTGGGCTCCACGGGGACCGCAGGAGGGTGGTGCGTGCTCACGGCAGGAGGCACTGGCTTTTCATCTCCAGGCTGGGCACAGCTCAGGTCATCCTGGTTTTCAGAGTGTTGCAAGGGACCAAGGGGGTTGAATCGGGGTCTGCAGTTCAGGGACCCCTTGTACCACCGTAAAAAAGCCAATCGTTGAAAATAGGACTGTGTTTCGTTTCTGTTATTGGAGAGTCATGCTTCTGTAATCCATGGCTTATCCTTTCTTCCTCTCAGTACTCAAGGAATAGCCCCTAACTCTGAGCACAATAGTCAGCAGCTATTGTACCTGATCTTTGGGTTCACGTGGTTTACAAATCACTTTTCTTTGCGGTAAGGTTATAAAGGATTAGCAAGTACTTTTTTCTCCCTCAGTGCTCCGTTTTAACTCGATTCCATTAGCATTAATGGGAGCGACACATGTGCATGAAGCAGAGAATAAACTCTTAAGCCCAAGATGTGGATATTAACAGCAAACTGAGAAATGCAATTTCAAAGTCTATCCCATAAAAAGTATAAAAGAGCAGAAACTATTCTGAACTCCAAATGAACTGTGTAAAATACTGTATTTTATACTGAAATGCTTGAGTTTCTCTGCCCTAAGTAAAACACCAGCAAGTTTTCACGGAAATATGACTGAATTTTAACTCAGTTTTGCAGTGTACAAAAAGACTAATTTATCAGCTGATGAGTTTTTTGACCTTAAGATATGTTTATATTCTTTTCTAACTCATCTTATGTCATTCAGTAAAAATCTGTGAAGGTCAAAAGACATTTTTTCTACCCTTCCTGCATTCTTCCATTAATATTGCAGGTTCTCTTTTTTTTTTTTTTTTTTTTTTTTTTTTTAATTTTCTTTCTCTCTCAGGGAGAGATGCCGATGGTGTCAAAGACAGTGTAGGCAAGGATGGGAGGAGGAGGAGAGTATATGTTACACCAGAACCAAGGAGCTTAAAATAAATCTCTGGCAAACAACCAGAGAGGGATGAATAAATATTCATATTATGCATGAGTAGACAGCTTAAAAAATATGAAATTCTGACGGGTGCCCATAGGGCTGTGTATTAACATGCTGTTGTCAGAGCTGGTGAACCTCGGTGGTTTTCCAAACCAGTGAGATTGTGGTTTGGGTTTGTTCTCTTGGTTGGTGCTAAATGAGAACCGCTATGGCCTCCGAGACCTGAAATCTTGCAAACTTGCATGTATGGTTTGACCTTTAAATTAAAAAGCAGGATTGAATTTGTAAGGGTAAAGAAGAATCCCTCAGCCAGTGTTCAGAGCTATGTAAAACATGCCATGTGTTTACATGTAGTATATAAATATTAATTTTCCATCTTTCTTTTTCCATTTTTTCCTGTACTCGAGGCTAAATGTTCAATTCTTTCTTCCAACACACAGAAAGACTATAGACTTTCTCAGTACTGGAGGATTAAATGACAAATAGTGTAAACAGGCGTAGACTGTACAATATGAGTTTATTGGTATTTAATGCAGCGATATAAATTGGCTAATACAGCAGCAGCTCTGAAATAGGAAACTAATTTCAAGACGTTGCAATAAAAGCTCTGAATATAGGAAGCGCAAGGAGAGGCTCCTGGTGCTAACGTGCCCTTCAGTAGCAGTGACTAAGACCCAAATGAAGTTTCTCTGGCAGCATTAGGTATGGAAGAAGCAGCACAAACAAGCTAACGACAGGAATGCAGATGATAATAGCGTATTGCCACCGTTTCTTTCACAGGATAAGAAAATCCTTGTCATGCAGCTTGTTTCCCAGCAGACATACCAAGTATCTGGATGAGCCTGTGGCCAGGTTTGCTTTTGTGACGTTGGGGGTGAATGGATCGTGGCACCCACCATAGACACGTGTGACTGCTTCTCAAACATTGCTTTCCTTTTGGCTGTGTTCTGAGCGATAAATCTATCCATATAAATATATATAATTATATAAATTTATATATAAATCTATCTATAAATCGAATCATTCAGCTTGACTCCACAGCCTGTAGCTTCGTGGTGTGGTCCTTTGTAATTCCCAAGCAGGCGGTGGCAGAGGTGAGCGAGGCTGCTGCTGCTTCTGTACTTGGAGCTGTGCAGTATGGAACCGGCCTCAGAGGAGCGGTGGCAGGGACTGTCCTGCAGCGGAGATGCTCTTGGCTTTCAAAGCACTCCAGCTTGCCAGAAACGGCTTTTCGTACCATTTATTATCTGGTTGCCTTTGATTGCAGACCAGGATGATCCAGGCCTTTCCAGTCCCCTTGTCGCTGTGGTTTAATGGACAGAAACAGCATGTAAATGCTTGGTAGAGTCTGTATGTTTCTGTTCTTGTCGTGAAGTACAGCATTCCGGTCACGTTATTGCATCTCTGACCAGGGCAAGTTCCATTGACTTTATTTGCCTGTTTCATTATGATGCACCTTTAACATTTTCCTACTGCCATTAGCTCATCTCATTTGGACTGTCATGGGAGGGCTCAAGGCAGTAAAAGCAAGAGAACTTTTGTTAGCTGGTATCCGTATCGCTTTAGCAGAAAAAGAATACAAAGATAATGTCAGTAGGTTATTTTTTCCTCACGCTTGAATAGACTGATAGTCTAGATTTTGTCCAGCACAGTGATCCAAATTATTTTCTACAAAATTGCATCTTTTCCATTCCAAGCCTATTCCTTTGTGTGAACATTGAGTTGGTGTATTGCACTTAAAATTGAAACGATTTATTAAATACTGTAAATTCTGGCCCATTATCGAGTAACTTTTCAGAGACTTCAAATGTTACTGCCTTTAAACCTGCAATTCTTACTGTGTTATTCTAGTCCTTTAAAAGTAGCTGGGCTCATAGTTCAGGGGCCGTGCTGTGCTGATCAGCGTGGACACTGTGTTTGCACTCTGTAAAAACAGTGTCGGTGGGATGCGATGGCCTTCCTGGCCCTTCTGGCCATCTGTGGTTGTCAGCGTTTCGACATCACTTGATCAGTATTGAACTATGTTCTTTGGAAAATGTGTTGTGCTTGCCTCATATCCATGGGGCTAGAGTGGATTTATACTGCTATGGATTGTCTTAGTAGGTAAGGAGTAACCATTTTTTCATCTTCAGAGATTATGAATATTATGCTGCCCATAAAGAACTGAAAAGAGTTTAGCTCTCCAGCTCCACAGGTATGCGCCAGTGGAGAGACATCGCTCTCTAATGACTGACCATCTGTCCGCTATTGCATGTTTCAGAAGTTTTGGGTTGAACGTGGCTGATAATGCATGGTGCAGGGTTTCTTCAAGTCATTCGTGGCTTAATTTCCACATAATACAGTAAGCCAGTATGTGCTAACGAGCACACATGCAATCAAACAGAATTGCTTATGCCTCCTTTTCTATTTGTGCATAATGTTCTTTGGTTAGGCTGAGGTGACTTTGATACCTTCGTACCCATCAGCCTTCTGAAGCTGAACGGCGCAGAGGCTGGTCGCAGATCTGTGTGCACCAACAGAGCTCATCGTGAAACACCGGCTATTGAATTTCACTGCAGTAGAGTTTCGGTCATTTGCAGTTCTTTATACCTTTGAAGACATCATCATAACCCCCCGTAATTGTGTTAAAGACAACTTAGTATAATGCCTTCAGTTTGATTTTTTTTTTAATGTGTTATTTGTTTATAAACTTAGGGATCCAGACAGACTTTTAAATGAATCCCATGTTTATGTTATAGTAGTCTAAAGAATAAAACACAGAAAATAGATCAAAATCAACTGGAGAATCATCCAATCTGAATGATATCCCTCATGGCTTTTCAGACAATTATTTTATTATTTTAATAAATGGTTACAAGTCACCATGATGCCGATTTTTTTGTTGGATATTCATAGATAAACTCAATCCAGAGTGAATATCCAAAGTGTTACCATATGAGTTTTAGATCACAGTTGTGTGTTCCTTACAAAATTATTTCCATCCTTAGGATGGTGTATGTGTCTATTTATATCTTGTTTTGTACTTAAAAATAATTTATTTCCGTTATCACAGACACTGATTCTGCATAGCAGAGCTAGTATTGCTGACTGTGTTCTTTAGCATCTGCTTTGGCTTCAGTGCCAGCCTTAAATCTAACGCTATGGCCATTTGCACTACTGAGATCAGCAAATGTTGGACTTGCCAGCAACTGAGCTAGTTCTCAAATAGTGCCGTTACTGACTCCATCAATTAAAAAAGGTCGTGTTTAATAAACCTGATTTTCTCTTTGTCAAAAATATGTATAGCTTTTTTGAAATATATCTACCGACCTCTGCAGAGGTGTTGGGTGCCTTAACAAAGTGTCTTTCCTTGTTAGGGTGTACTCTGAATGGAGAGGAACTGTGTAATGTTTTTACTTTGCAGTTGCACAAAATGCTAATCTTTCAGCAAGAAGTGCGTGTATTTTCGTCAGTGTCCTTTTTTGGGGTGTTTTTTTTTTTTCAATCAGTGAATACAAATAACTTTAGCACAGTGAATTTTACTAGCTGTTCTCAACTATGTCATGGCTTCTTCCGAGTAACTGGGATATCAGTTGCTTGGGGTGGGGGGTTAACTTTTTTCCCAAGAGGGAGAGTAAGCCATACATTAAGATGTTGGGGGTTTTTACATTAACCAGGGGAGAATGCAGCAGATACTTAAATCTGTTGTCCCATTTAAGCACTATCCACATTACCAGAAACCCTCTCTATACCTCCCTGATTTTTCCCCCATCAGATACATTCTTTGCTTCTTTGCTCATATGGAAAGCTCTCCCAGAAAGCTATTGCAGACAGTTTCCATGCCATCCATCCATATGTCGTGGGTTTAGTGGGTAGTCATTTTGAAACATGAATAACTCCTCTGTCAGTCTTTCCGAGGTCTGTCTTGATCCAGCAGTGTTTAAGGTCATGCAAGGTCTTTATTTTTCTTTCCTCACGGTTCAACTCAATCTAATTTCAATTCATGTTGGTTATGCCTCAGCCCTTAAGAAAGGACCTGGTTAAGCGACACCTGGTGTTGAAAGCACAAAATATAATTTAAAAAAGAGAGGCAGAGTTTAAAGTAATAATCCCAGAGCAGCACTTTAGGGCTGTCCATATTTTATGGGCTTTTTATAATTATGCTGGATAGCACACGAGGTGTGTGTTCAGCTGGTATCAAAGCCAAGATCTTCTACACTTACCAAAGACTCAGAACTCTGAAAAAGTCAAAAGAAGTTTTATTATTGTTAAAGGGTTTTTTAGTAGTTGCTGGACACAGTTTTTATATGTAGTCCAGACATGAATGAATATTCCTTCTCAGGCTTAACACATTGTTTTAAAAAATTTCAGGGAGAAAAAGTCAATTTAGAGTACAAACTGTTGTTCTCCAGAATATCTAAATCAGGGCCTTATAGGCAAAAAAGGATTAGAATGCGCCATAGAGGTATGTAAGTACTGATTTATTCATGAGTACATGTTAAAGTATTCTCATGTTTAGGAAATAAGACTTACTTCTAAGTTTGAAAATCTTTCTTGACTTCTAACTCACAGCCAGTAGCAAATGCTTGATTTTGACAATTGACAATGAAAGCAATAATCTTTGGCCGTAAAATTGCAAAGGAATATATTCAGCTCTAATTGGACTATTTCCACCGACACCAATTATTTCTAGGACACAATTAAGGGTCTTTTGCTAGGTTTAAGTAAAATTATGACCCAAAGCACTGCATGAAAGGCACAATTATAAATGAGAGATCTGCGTATCCGCCACATCTACTTCTCCCTCTCCTCCACCGTGGTAGCCCCAACGCTTCAGGCTGCACTTTGCTGGGTCTCCTTAACAAACCCTGTGTGGAAAAACTTAAAGTAGAAGCTGGTGATGGGGCTGGTATCCAGTAGATACCTCAGGGTCCTTGCAGCTTTTAAGGAGCTTTTCTCCATATGGCACTTCAAACACAAGGTTTAATCAAGTATTTTATAGTTTCAGGCAACGTACGTGTTTATTTCCAACTGCAAACCACAGTCAAGGTTGTTATACGATGCCTACTCAAATTCCCTTCTGCAGCTGTAAGGAGCTCACCTTTGTGTTCAGAGCTGGCAGGTGCATCTCCTCTGCGCGTGTTACACCTCAGTCTGGTAAACGTTTGGTTTTTCTCCCAGCTCTGTTCAGGTGAGAACCTGAGGTCATCAGAAAAATCAGGTCAGCCCCAAAGCCCCCCAGGGAAGATGAAATAGCTGTGTATCACGTCAGCATTTCCATTTTTCTGACAGTTAATTGAAGCAAAAAGGTCGTAATTATTCTGAGATTACAGAAGTGGCAAAATGAGGAGCGGATGCCTCGTATGCTGTTGAGCCTTCCTCAAAGCCACCCCTCCCTGGGTCTGCTCAGATGCGCCTTTTGCCTTTGATTTCCTTAACGTGAACTCGTCGAACACGACAGCCGTGGACTGTTGGCTGCATTGTGCTGGGGAAGGTCGGTGACCTTGCTTGGACGTTGAGGATCGTAGCAAGCATCAGAGGGACCAGCCCATCCCTGCGTATTTCCATCGGCCCCTTTGGGGACATGTCGTAACACAAGTTTGTGGTCAAACTGTTGAGTGAGACTTAACTCACAACAACTCGTGAATGAACAGCACAGCAAGAGCTGTCGGTTTCTTATTTGGGAGAGAAAAAAATTAGGTCAGCTGCTAAGGACAAAAACCGTAAATGGCAAAGAAACATGTAAATGAAATAAGCTGTAAAGTACCAATGGTTTGCGTTTAGGGCTAGTTGAATGAAGTAAGTTAGGGTTTTTTTCTTGTAAACACTTACTGATCATAACAAATAAAACTTGTAAACATAATGCAACTGTTAAGCTTCATTAAATTTGCAGCAGACAATTAATTTTTTTCAGGCAATTCAAAGGGTTTTCTGTAGTACTGATTCAGTTTAATTGAACGTATTACCACAAGCAGACAATAAGAAATATATTGAAGATATCCATCTGGCTTGCACTGAAAACCTTGTGCGTTTCGTTTTCTGTGGCTGTCACAGGCCTTACTAATTGCCTCATTTTGGCTGTTTTACAATCAGTGTGATTTAGCCATTAACGTGATAAAAGTCGTCTTGGTGAAGAGCTTGATATTAAAAAGCATAGATCTCCAGCCTATCTCTCTTGCCAATTTTGGACTTATCTCTAGCATTATTAGAGTTATATTTTTAAAAGCAGAAATACAAATATATTGACTCTTATGGAGCAGCTTCTCCAGGTACGTTGCCTATCTGATTCTGATGTAGAGAGTGCCAGCTGGTGTGAAATATTTGCTCTGGATCGTGGTAAACGCAGCAGATTCTTCCCCCCACTTCCCTCCCCACCACCTTCCTCTTTCTCCTCTGTGTCCCTCCAACCCCCAGCCAACCTTCAGGCACATCAGGGGCCTTAAAACTGATAACTGCACAGGTAGATAAGGAGGTCAAGACAAGAGCAAGTGGCTGATGCTTAGAAATATACCTGATTTAGCACATAATGTGGAAAAAAAATACTTTTTTAAGAAAAGTTCAACCATTATGTCTGTATTCGGGGGGGGGGCGGGGGGAAGACTTCATATTTTTGTTCTGTATTTTCATCTTAAACCCACAATGTATTGCAGGGTCAGCATTATTGCAACCTCTCCTGCCATAAAAAAAGGTTTAGAATAATTCCTTAAAAAGCTCAGTGCTTTCATTTCAGGAATTTTCTTGTCCTCTCCCAAAAAAGCATGAGGTTCAGGAGTTCTTAATCATCAATAGAAGATTGGGTTGTTTAGGTCATCATTGAAGATCAAATCCATACATCAGCTGAAAGAGGAGATGACCTATAGGTTAAACACAGACTCTTAATGAGACGAAAGCAGGTTAATTAACACTTTTCATCAACTTGCTTCAATTTATTTTAACATGATGCATTTCGGAAAGGCTAAAATATTTTTCAGTTTTTGAATACAAATGAAAACCCAACATAGTTAAAATGAAACCATAGATCAAGGACTTCTGATAGCTATTTTAATCAAAATAAATGTAGTCCACTTGATTATATGTGTGTGTGTTTACGTATGTGATTGTATATAAAACATAAGCAACAAACTGTTCTATCCAATAGTTAATTTCATAAGTGAAGAAGACTAGCCAGAGCTTGTTAACTGGAAATTACTATCAGACAGGGGACAGTTAAAAATTCAGAAGAAAGGGAATGTGTCTGACTTAACGTTTTCCGCCCATTTCCCTAGCTGTTGCAGAGGATTACTTTAGCCCTTGAAGAAGAGCAACTACGAGAAGTAGGAAAAGCTGAGGTCTGTAGGACGAGCCAGCATGATACAACCGGATTAACGAGGCAGTACCACCATGCAGAGCAAGCCAGAAGTGTGCTCAAGAGAGTAAGTCAGTTGGAGGTAGCTGAGCTGATTGACCTCTCCCGTGCCGGTGGCTCTGGCAGTTCACAGTTCATGCTGCTGGCTCTGCACACATACCGAGTACTTAAGAAGAAAGGAGTCCAACGGGGCTTGGATGTAAGGGGCCATATCTCAGTTCCTGCAGCTTTGTGTGTCTTAGTGGAGATACCAGGAACTTCTGGCAGCAGCAGATCTGTCTCCTCAAGCTTTTAGTTTTGTGGAACTATTTTGGTTTCTAGAAAATGAAACATGACAGTTGTGCTGCTGTGGGATGTAATCCCATGTCTTTTCTTTGCTCAAGAAGATCTTGGGTTGTAAATCTACTAACGTTATGAGTTTGATCTTCATCCCAAAGGAGGATACATACAGTTTGTCCTTTTCCAAAGCATGCAGTGGGATGAACTTCCAGACGTGAGTTTCATGGGAATCCCACAAATCTTGGGTAAATTGGGGCCACGCTCTAAGAGAAAACAATACAACAGAGAAAACTGAGATTATTGCAGTATACGGTCCTGTTGTGGAAGATAGGAGCAGGTCTCCCTAGAGCCACTTCTTTCCACACCAAAGTAATTCAGTCTGACTCTGCAGTTAGGGATAGGGGAGATAATGATCTAAACATGACATGCATTGAGAAAGTGACTGCCGATCTCCATTTCAGGTAAAGATGAAGGAAGCAGTGTGGGAGAATAAAGGGGGAAAGTGATAATGACTCTCTTATCCTAAGAACTTTATATCCTTGAAAATAGTGGCTAAGAACAGACTGGCCTGAAGGCTATGTTTTTAACATCAAAGATACAGAGGAAGTGTTTAGAGAGCACAGTTTCTGTCGTAGGAGGGAAAAGTGTAAGAGTGTTGAAGAAATGAATCTGGGACAGTACTCGGGGAAATATCAGTCCTTTTGTATATTTTCTCAGAAGCATTTTTGGAAGCAGCTTAGCAGAACCCAACTTCTGAGGTTTTGAGCTGTTGTGACTTTTTCTCCCTGAGCCTAGCTGGATTGCAAACAGGTTACTCAAAGTTGCTTATCAGATAATAATAGCCAAGTGGCACATGGATAAAGACTAGGAGTGATGGGTTTTGACACATCAGAGAGTAACTAAAGCACTGCTGAGCGATGATGAGGTGGTGGTTGCAATATTAGGGACTCCTGGGACCTGATTTTCCCCTCTTCTAATGCAACTTAAGTAAGATTATGTGCAATCCCATCAAAGTTAATATGGAGACCAGAGTCTCTTGTCTTAATCCCAAAATCGTGATGGCAGAGAGAATTTAATATCAGACGCCACTGGAATAGGTTAAGTTCTAGGTGTACTGTATCACAGCGCTCAAGCCAGTCATTTGGGAATACAACATGAATACGAACGTTCATGACTCAAAAGCAGATTGACTCTGAAATACAAGGAAGTTTTGTGACTGAATTGACTTGCCATGGCTTACGTTGGTTTTCTCTGTCTCTTTCTGTCACATGCACATTTGGAATATGAATTTTGCTTTCGTTATGATTGAAGTTTTTAAGCATATCATGAAGAACTAGTGGTCAAAGTTGTAGGTTTTAGTGCTGTGTTTTCTTTTAGCTACATTGTGAATAAATCTCAATAATAATCTTTATTAGAGTTTATTTAGAAAGTCAGCAGTATTTCGCCAGTGAAAATTTCAGTTCCTTTTGTGTCTAAGTGCACAGTAGAAAGTCTCTGTAAAAATCCAAGCCTGAATCCATTAGTCCTGGTAACTAAACTATTTGGTGCAGTTGAAGATGAACATCATTCCGTGCAGCAGACAGCCACAGGCAGGGTGGGAGTGTCGGGGAGCAATGGTGTAGAAACCCTACACCATGGCTGAAACCCTAGCGAAGCTGTGTGCTCGGGGCCAAACTCATCCGGTGCTGAAACCAGGCTGAAAGGAGAGATGGTAGCACTGACACGCTATTTGTTCCTCCTCTTCTCTACGTGTATCTTTGCAAGTTGGATCTTCATTCTTGTTTTGAAATTATTTACATAAGAAAAGCTTGTGGCTAATTTGAATTAAAATGCCATGTAACAGGAAAAATGTCGGAGACACTTTTTAATGATGTTCTGTGTTGAATATTTGTTCAGTAGAGTAGGAGCTGGGGATTTTGAGCAAGTTATAATGACGGGATGGTCTTGCAGGTTGTTATTTTCATTTCACGTGTGATCCTGCCTCCATCCTGCCCCTTCCTGTAACATCAGGACCGGGGCTCAACCAACAAGAGAGCAAAACAGTGGCACGTCCCTCGGAAGAAGGGTTTGCCCACTCAGTGTGTCACGAATTAATTAGAAGATGGAGACATGAGTCGCTTCCTTGCAAGAGAGCACAGGACATCTTGCCTTCACCAGAAAACAAATTGGACCTTTGTGGCCCAGAAATTTTTTTTTCAAGGTTTGTTTTGTTGGTTCTGTTCTTACTGTCACTTGATCTGTTCAGAAATAGGTGTTTGAGCTTCAGTCTTGCCGGTGGTAGCATGGAAGTCTCAATGGGGTTTCAAGAAAAAGTTAATCTTAAATAAAAATATCGCTGTGCACAGTGGTATAAGAAGACAAAACAGTTTATAATGAAGGTCTTATTTCCATTTTATAGGCTGGGCAAATAAGGCAGCAGAGACTTTTAATGAGTTGCTCAAGGTCAGACAGAAAGTAAGGAGAGCTTGTTTTATTCCCTCTCACTCCGAGGTCTGTGCTCGTGCTGGCCCCCACCCCACAGAGCAGCCTTGCTCTTCACGCTGTACTCTGCCCCCTCTTTTGCTTATCTAATTCTCTTTTCGATGGGATTCTGTTAAGCTTAATTGTTCACATTTGGTTGTGATTCAAAGTCTAAATATTCAAACTAGCGTTTAACAGGCTGGCTCCCCTGCTGTGCTTGCCCCTGGCAGGAGCCCTGTGCAAGCCTGCGGGTCTGGGTGGGCTCCCTCTGTGAACGCCGCCAGAGAGGGCTAAAATCGCCCCCTCTCTCCGGCTTCTCCTCTCCCTGTTGCCTGGCTCAGTTCTCTGGATACTTGTAAATTCCTGAGCTTTGTAGCTGAGTTTGTGTAAGTGCTGCTGACTTAAACTTGCAGGTACTTTTTGATAATGTATATTTTCCACAAGTTGACCAGAATAGACTTAAACTTTTCTGTTATTTATATGTACAACTTGAATAAGAATTCAGCATTATAATTATTAACTAGAGGCATCTATTTTCTATTTGAAATAACATTTTCTTTAAACAGTTACTTCAATTTTGTTTTAAAATAATTTTAAATGGAAGAAAATTGGATGCTACCTGTGACAGCCATATTTTTTTTCTGTGTTTAGTTTATTAAATAGTTTGACTTTGTTGCTTGAGGTTGACCTTTTGAGCTGACCTGACAAGATTTTTTTGTAACTGAAAATAAATTTTTAAAAGTTACTTGCATAATCGATTGCCCTACCTGCCTGCAGATTGTCATGCCTTGTCCTGCCCCCTGCATAACAACTTCTTAATTATGTCTTCTTGTCTGGATGTCATTTCCTGAGGCTCTAGAGAAATGCCCAGATTTCTTTTTAGAGTAGATTGTAAATAGCTTGGGACTTTTAGATCTTTCTGTTGTGTGGTAGAGTCCTTTCTCTATGGGAGCTATTTGCGAGAACTTCTACTAATTATATTCTAATTATAAAATAGTAGGAGCAGATGCTGCTTTAGAGAAATACTTTGGTTGAAGGCATTCACAGGATGGATACAGCAACCACCCAGCAGATAAGCCATTGTAATAACAGCAGGAGATAAACACTCCGTGGTGAAAATGGAGGTGGTCGTTTTTCCTAATGACAGATAGCCATGAGTTCCAGTGGGAAACTCTCTACGTTGTTCTTGGGTCTTTATATTGAGTTTTGTGTTCCAATGGAGATTCAAACTCTTTAATAAACAAATACATTTGGTACTTACTAAAATTAGTGAATCTTGATAGCCCACTTTCTGTCAAGAAATTTTTATTTTTTTTTAATCTGCCAGGAGGTGGAGGGAGGAAGGGCAAAAAGGAATTGTACATTAGAAATGAGGAAAGTTAGAGTAAGGCAGTAAGTCCTGATTGCTCATTAGAGCTCAACAGCACAGACCCACCAAACCTGAGGGTTAAGGCATCTGGAAGCAGCCAGAGAACCTGCTGAACCGGAATGGGTTTGTATTTTAAAAGTAGGGTTGAGAATCGGTAAACTGCTAAACGGAAGAAGTTTGACTTTGGAATCGTCCTCGGTGCTGTTTTCATTTAATAATGAGCATATATTCAGCAGGTCCCAGTTCTTTGCCTCCATAACCAAGAAAATCACAGTCAGAGAAAATCAATGAAAATGATTTAGCAAGGACAAAACTCTCTTGCTCTTTTGTGGACGTAAGAGTTTTCCGCATCCATGCGGGGTTAACTCTCAGGATACATTGGCCAAACCAAGTTAGCAATGGAAATATTCAGTGTATTCTGCTGATGTGTGGCATAGGGCTTGTAGTTTTAAATAGAACTATTAGTTCTGATACCTAAATTGTGTTTCTAAGTGCTGGCCTTTATAAAGTCTCTCCAGTCACTGTCTGTAAGACAGGTCCTACAAGGGACAGGCAATGAAGTTGGCAAAGCATGCAAAAAATTGCTACATATTCTAAATTCCTTCTTGAATTGCAGCAAGATCTTTAGCCTCATATCACAGAAGTACAGTCTTAGATCCACGGCTCTTCTTATTCTGCAGCAAATTGAAATTCTCGGGAAAAGCAAAGCCAAAAATCCCTAAAACCAAATACAAAAGTGACTGCAGTAGACCTTGACTCTTGACCACATGAAAGTGAAAGCAGATGCTTCCCTTTGGCTGGTTTTGTAATGCAGCTTAAGGGCAGTTGTGGGTCTGTGGTTTTTACTGCAGCATGTGATAGCCAAAATCCCAATGTAAAGAAGATAGTGCCTGAAGAAAGTTAGGGACATCCCTGAACATACACAGCCACACATGCATATAATAATGAAAATAAATTTACCTTAGGTTATATGTAGATATATACCAGAATGATACTTTGACACCCTCTGCATGTGTGTGTGTGTATGGCTCTATATAGCAAGTATAGTCTGATTATAATAATAAGGTATTGTGTATTACTGAGAAATAATTGTATTAATTTTGAGAACCAAGAGGTATTTTATCTTCCTGCAGATTGCATTATTGTACAAAATGGTATTTATACAGATACCTGTATTGCAGCATGTATGTGGGTTTTACTAACTTTGGGTGAATATATTGATATAGCAGTTTAGTGCCAAGGTTTATTTTAACCAAGTTAAAACACATTGGACATGGAGTAGAATAATCTTAAATTTGCCCAATTTCTTGATACTAATGTAATGGTAAAAGCTTCCTGTTTTCAGAGGTATCAGTAGGTGCTCCCATCCAGTTCCCCTTACCAATACGAATGGTGATGCACTGCGTTCACACCAGGTACTTGGGAAGCTGAACGTGTCTTGGGCTGCTTGATAAACGACCTGTATGCCAAGACTTGCTTATCCCAAGACATTCATGGCACATGCAAGCCTTGATCTGGGTGATGTCAAGGATGGGTAAGGGAAACTGGAAAGTCCAGCTAGTGATTTTCATGCTATTCTGTAAGTTTGACAGCTCAAGAGGCATCCGTTCCTAATGACTCTTAATTTGGGATTTATTCTTGCGTGTCAGCTAATTCCGAAGATCTTGGTCCTTATGAGGAGGGTGTAGATAATAGACACAGAACTCGGATAGGAAAGGCCTAAAACACATACTGTACCATAAAAATGCAAAGACTGTGCCAGTTACTTCATAATTTTGCAGTTTGAATGCCTGCGTATCATAGTATAGCTGTGCTGCTTCTCTTTGAAAATTTTTTATTTATGGTCATTACTATTCAAAACATACTTAAAAGCCCCATAAATCAACCGTCTCAGCAGGCTAAACTGTTCGAAGGGGCAAAATGCTGTTGGCCACTGTGTATATGGGCTGCATGGCAAACTGCATGGCGTTACGTTTGCACAGTTACCTGTGGCTTGTGTTACAAGGAGAACGGTGATTGATCCTTGAGTGACTTGCAATTTGTCAAAGATTAGGTATGATTTCTCCTGTATCTGATTAACCTTCTCTGTAAGATGGCCATCATTTTTGCAATGACAGTGGATTATTCTATACTTGAAAAGACAGGTATCAGCTAGTTGCAATCAATAGCCCACAAAAGGTGACACCTTGAATTCACGGGGTTATCTATAAAGCGTGTCACAAACGGTTCAGTCGTTTGTCAAATATACCTATTTCATTTAAGGCACCTCTGAAGTGAAGTGGCTTTTATGTTAGTCTGAAATGCAAAGAGATAGAGAAGGGATGTTTGGGTTTTCTACTGTAATCAGGCACTGTTGCATGCTGCTATAAAGAGCAAGTACATATTTCTATGAGTGACAGATTTGATTGTCATTTCCAGACCCCATTACATATGATTTTCTTTTTCACAATTGTATGGAGAGAGCTTGATTTGATAAGATTGCATTGCACTAGGTAAAATGGAGGTTAAAATGAAGTATTGTGCCCTCTTGTTATTTAAGTAACACTCTCTGTACTCTCAGTGGAGTGGATATATTTTCATATATTTTGTCTTTGAATTTGCTATAATGGCACATCCCTCTCCAGTATCCTTTGAAGCAATTCCATTCTTAATGTGTTTTCAGATTTAAATTAACCTTCATTTATTATTCAGCCACACAAAGAATGCATATTTGAGTATGCAGAAATGCAATCCCTTGATTGACTGCCTGGTCCCTGTCTGGGAGGTGGGAGGCATTAATTCCTGGGAGGGAGACTCTTACATCAAGTTTAGACAGTTTTCAATCTGTGGGAAGCTCTTTTTCAATATCAGTTTAAGAAATATGTTAATAACTTGTACCTTGACTGCAGTTCAGCTCTGAATGAAGCTGAGGAGGAAACTGCCATTCTTGGACGTGGATCTTCAGCAGCTAGATGGACAGGTTACTTAGGAGTGCAGTCACAAGGAACAACATCTAAACTCTCCTCTTAAAAAAACCTTGCCCACACTAACAGAAAACAGAGGCTGCCTAAGAGAAAGGGACTCACGTGACATGCTGAAGCACCTACTCAAAAATAATTGCATGTCCCCCACACCACTGTGGTTCTAATATGGCAAGATTTAAGCCAAGTAAACTGCAAGATAAGGATCCTCTTTCAGGAAAGCAATTTTAGCATGTCCTAAATGCCCAGCTCAACTGAGTGTATTGCTGAATCAGAGTCTCTGCTCTTCCAGGAAAGGTCAAACATTCCACCCCTCCTTTCCTTAATCCCCGTTAAATACATGGCTGTGTATCACTGCCTTCGTTGCCAAAGATCGGTGCTGCCTGATTACATGGAAAGATCTAGACCACTAACCACATATATTTCTAAAATCAGAAAAGTTACTTTAGTCCCAAAGCTAAATTCCCTTTTCTAAACCAGTAGCGTCCCCTTCGCTTTTAATAAGATTACATTTTATTAGGCTGAACTACCGTAGTACACACCAGAGGATACTGTAAGTGCTGCAGAATTTTCTGTTAAGAAATGTGCCTTGTAAATCAGTTACTTGTCTTGGGGAGAGCACATGTGTAATAGCTGATTATATGGAACAGAAGAGTTACACTGGCGTAAGAAAGAGCCACATGCCTGTTCCTGAAAGCATATATGTGACTCATCACAGCTCAAGTCTGTGATATAGTGAAGGCCAAATATTGTAAATACTTGGTCTTTCCCTGTTTCTTTTTAATCTTAATTTTGGCCATGCCCCATAAAGTACTCAAGCAATCTATTAAGATAGCTGTAGTTTGCTATGCTAATTCATACTATGTGTTTAGTTGTTCACCAGTTATTAATCTCTTTAGTTCAGGGTCATATTTTCCTCTCTTCAGCGTTTCTTATAGTGCCTGATGGTGCCCAGAACACTAAGAGCTCCCAGAAGTTTAGCCAGTCATCAAGTCTCAGATGCTTTTGACTTTACGGTCTTGGATAAATGTTTCATTCACAAATAGAAGAGAAAGAAACATTAGAGCACATTTGAGTATTTATGTATTGGACTTTGATTCTTTGGTTGCTCATAGAAAACAGATGAATCCACTTCCAAGATTGATTTTTATTATCTGCAGACATGATTTGCCTTGAAATCAATACAATAATGTAAAATGTCATTGCAAATAGAGGACATTGATCTGCAATACATTTATTAACTCCCTCTGATGAAAAATGAAAACAGTAAACATGCGGGTATTCCAGAAGGAGAAAAAGTGAGTCCCAAATACTCAAGTTACAGTTTATCTACAAGAAAAACCTATTTTAAAATCTTGTACATGAAATGGTCTATGCAGATAAGGAAAAAATGTAGCTGGATCTTTAACATTGTAACACTAATGGCTGTTTAAGAGAATTAGGTAATTAGATGGTTAATCAAACTTGAAACTACTGCTTATCTGCCTAGGTCCACCTAAGGAATATCAGCAACGTGAATGGAAATTTAGCCCGAGGAAAAGCAGCGCTCTGTCCATTTTCTCTCGCGTTGGACGCAGCCATGTGTGCTTGGCATTGCTTGCCTTTGTCCTAGCTGCTTGTTTGAAGCATCTGGTAATTGAACATAAACTCTTGCACTTGAGCATTCATGCTTGAACCTGAAATTACCTTGTCATCCACACTGGCTTTCATTAAACAGCTAACAGATGCCCTGGCATGCTCCTATCACAATACATGATGCAGAGAGTCAGAGCCTCATATGCTGAAATGACTTTGGTCTATATGGTCTCCTCTTGTCCAGCCTGGAATAAATGTCCTCCTCTCTGCATTCTGCAGCAGCCGCTCTGGCCATTACACGTCTGAGCTGCTCACTGCTGTTTAACTCAGACCTGCCCTCTGAGTATAATAGGTGGGATACTAATATTTATTATGTACTTGAAGAAAATGTACATATCCCTCAGCAAAAACAAACACTGCTTTTTTTTCTGTTTAAAGAACCAGACCATGTTTCTTCTGTCCGTAAGCAGCTGTTGCAGTTTTCACTAGCTGTTTCGTGTCCATTTGCAATACTTTCCCCTCCAAAGCCATGAATATTTACAACAGACTTTTCCTATTTAGGCAGACTTTTCCTATTTAGGCAAAAGAGTAAAGGGGAGAGGGACATACACTGCAGACCTTCAGTGGAGGATCTTTTACAAAATTTCCATTAGCTTCCATTAACCAAACCTAGCAGCATGAAAGTGCAAACAGATTTTGAATAAAGTGAAATGGGCAAGGCTGGAAGAAGAAAGGAAGGAATAAGCCTTGTGAGATCTTGGAAAATTTCCTTATAAGTAGAACAGTCTGAAGGCACTGTTAAGTTTTGGGGGAGATTTCTGATTTCTTCAGTTTTTTACCCTGGATAAATATGTCAAAACCTGAATATTCCCTTCCCTTCATTCTCCTTTGACCTCCTCCTCTATGCTGGGATAGATGTCTAAATAAGCATTCAGGTATTAGGTGCACAGGTTTCGGAAACCAGCATTGGAAATGCTGACATTATCTCCTTTTTTTTAATCTGTCTCTGAGATGCTCAGTTCCACTGATTTGAGGCCAACAACAGGAGCTGTATCTCCTGAGCATGCTACAGTTCAATCTTTTATTATAGTAAAATACTCTATATTCCTTCAGCAGCCAGGGCTGGCAAAGCATATCTCATTGTTTACTAAGCACTTTGATATCCTTAAATGAAAGGCACTGCGGTTATTAGCATCGCTGAATCCCTTCCCTGCAGAGCGGAGCACACAGCCTCCACAGCTGAGCCAAATTGGAAAGGAGCACATTTGGAAACGGGACGCCAAGTAGCAATCTAACGCAGACACGTCTGCCTGTCTCTAGGTGGAAAAAACCCTCCGGTCAGTTGAAATGCTGCTGATGGGCACAGTATATGTGACATCGCTTCTGGCTTTGCCCTGGTCCTCTTGTGTCATTCAAAAGATAATTTGCATGCTCTGGACTGACCTGTTTTTTACAAAAAAAAAAAAAGCATTATCTCCGAGTGTCAGTCACTGATTCATTTTATGTCACTTAAGTCGTGCCACTGTAGATTGTGTCCCACTGCGTCATGTCCTCCAGATCGATATGACACAACACAGCACTGCGTGAGCTACAACAAGCAAACGCAGCGATGCAAAGCTGTTTCCCCTAAACAAGTAATCCCTCCTAATGGACACCCAATCAATAGAAAATCAGGGTGGGATGGTTTCTTTTCAGATTGGATAATTATTACCCTCAGACGGTACCGGTACCCAGGATGTCTGCAGCCTGCTGGTTTGCGGCTCGGAGATGCATCACAGCTTCCCGAAATGAGGCGCGAAATGCAGGCGGCACTAACAGCTAATGACAGGTTCCCTTTAGCAGGGGACGAGGGACAAAGCGAAGCAATTGCAGCCTTCCTGCAGATGGGAAGTGCTGCTCGGCTCTGTTTCCTCTAACAAACTGAAAGCTAGCAAGAAAACTGTGTTAAAATCTCTCGTAATATAAACCAAATACATTAAATCAGGCAGAAGTACACCAATTTCTCTGCAATATGCTGCAGCAGTAAAACTAAGGGATGTAACGCGGGACAAACATAGGTAAGAAAAGCTGCGATCGCCTCAGGGCACCCCCTGGGGAGGCCAGGGCCGATGGCAGCGGCACCCAGCGCTGCGGCCGCGCGGGTCTGCTCCAGCTGAGGCCCAGCACCTGCGCTTCCGCGCTGCTCAGGCCACCTCGGCTCTGGCGGCGGGCTGCAAGCTGAGCCGCTCCGTCAGCTGCCAGCCTGGCTGCCGTGCAAGCAAAACTGCGCGTAAAATAAAAAAGTGCCGTTTCTGTCACACAAAAAGCGTGCTCCTGAAAATGCCGGCGTGAAGGGAAGGCTGAGGGAGCTTTCCTGCTTCCCTGAGCCTTCAGTGACATCTACAGACAGTCGCTAGCCAGCCTGCGGAGGCTACGTCCCGGCAGGCGCCCTGAGCCCTGCCTTGCTCCTGCCCCGCTCAGGGCTGTGCAGGAAAGGTCTCTTCTTTCTCTGTAGCAAAGCCAAGCCCGGGCCAATAAACTCGCTCACGTCTGCTGTCACTGCATTTGCTATACGTACAGGACACCTACTGAATATGTTTGCATGTACAGTGTAGTTATTTTTTTCCCTGTTTCCTATTTGAGACTAAAAACCAGATTATTTTACCTCCTGATGACAGAGGGCTTTTCATCCCCTGAGAGTGTTCCTGCTGGCATGCACTATTCACTTATTTCTCCTCTAAAAACTTCTCAGTAATGCCAGCCGAACTTTCTCAGAAGTGACCTGGAACAATTTTGCTTGCTTTTTGTCTGTTATTTCTGCAGGAGAGCTGGGAAGTGCCAGGCACTGCTTCCCTCTGTGGAGGGCTCAGAAACCTGCAGGCAGCTGTAAAGGGTGATGCTACCAATAGAAATTCTCACCCCTTATCTGCAACTGAATCTCCCAGCCTTATTTTTAAAACTATCTCAAAATGCACTGGAGTGCTCCAAAGGTGAATATCATCTCAAAATATCACTAAAATAACTTTTTTTTTTTTTTTTTCCTAATTAACTGACCTTGGCAATAGTGCCCTTACTGAGCAAAGACATCTAAGGAAAATAACCTGCACTTAGGGGGGACAGGACAGTAACAGAGCATTAAGATCAGCTCTCCCACAGTATCTGTCTCCCTAGACTGCCTCTCTTGCCTTGCAAGTGGACAATAAATAAATGAGTAGCTAGCTTGGAAAAAAACAATCTTTTTTTTATTTTTTACTTGGATGCTAACCAACACAATTTTGGTATCATTAAAGCACTCGCCATAATTTGAAAAGTGCCTGATGTTACAGGTTTTGAAAATGCAAATCTAATAATTTTGATTACCACTTGGCTGTGTATCGCCAAGGTGTGCCTACACTCGGCTGCCCTCAATTGCCTTCTGAATAACATTTTCCATTTGCTGCTCTGCTAGTGCTATTAAAGCGGGGGAGGGGATGGTTTTGTTTTTCAGCTTTCCCAGTCCTTGAGAAGAGATGGGTAAGCATTCTCCTTGGGGTGATTTGTAAAGTGCATTGCTGGGGCTCGCGCTCCTGCTGAGCATGGCTTGGGTCAGAGCCCTCCCTGCACATCGTTTGTCACCAAGCTGTATCAGCCATTCCCATAACCTCCTATGGTAAGCTCCGCGATTGCAATGCTTCTTGACATGATTGGATTGAAACCCTGGGGCCTGATTTTCAGAGGCACCGGGCACTTGCAGTTCCTATGATGTCCACAAGAGCTGTGCTAAGCTGCTCTGGAAAGAAGGTCTTCAGCAAACACCCATGTTTCATTCTCTGTATGTTTATAAACTGTATGCATTGCAGCAGGAAGAATTCGATTTCTGGTGTGGACTCCTCACCTCTTGCAGAAAGTGCCCTGGAGGCGAGGGTTAGCTACAGCAGAACCTTGGTGCTGACACTTGTTAAGGACCACGGCTTACAGGAATCATTACAGGACTCATGTAGGAGAGCTCAGGGCTTTGTGGGAGGCACCCATTTCATCTCGGAGTCAAGTCCTTCATAAATATTTCATACGGGCTTTGAGCAGAGCAGAGGATGAACTTCTGATGCTGAAAGGCATTTCAGTAAGTGATTCTGTGCCTGAGCCCCACTGCAGGTGCGGGCATTTCTGTAGCGTCCTGAGCTTGGGATGCTCCAGGTCTTCTTGAGTTTCAGTAGTAGCAGTTCCAAGTGACTGTAAAATCCTGATACATCAGTTATAATCAAAAACAATGTCATAAGTCTAGGCAAGAATTATGCATTATTTTAGTAACTTGCACTTATACAGCTTTTATCCTGAGAAACTTAAAATGTTTTACTTCTGTTAATTACTTAAGCCTTGTAACACCTACTGTGGTTCTGCTAAGAGTTACTCTGTTTTGTTAGAAGCGAAACCAAAATACAGATGAATTAAATTTGTTGAAGGTAATACAGCCAAGTCCATGTGGACTGAAGCCTGTTCAAGTCAGTGATTAAATCTTTTTCACTACCTCCTGTACACTTTTGGTAAGGTCTTTGAAAACCCAGGAACAGCTTGGCATCCCCTAAATTTCAGTGAGTAGTTCTGCCCAGTACATATCTTTGTTGCTCTATCCTTATTATTTTAGCAGAGGATTAAGCAGTCGGCCAATAGTCCCTGGAAGAAGTAGTTAAGATTTTGGTTTCAGAGAATGAATAATGCCCGTAGTATTTTAGCATGACAGCTGTGCAGAATAGACTTTTGGAATAAGCAAAAATATCTATCTGTATATGATTTTCAGACTTTTGGTCTCATTGTTAAGCAATATTTTTTCTCCTTTTCATTTCCTCTGAGGCCCTGTAGAAAAAAAAACGGCATTTTTGTCAACAGAAATGAAAGACAAATGTTAACTTTAGAGGCAGAGGGAATTCACAGGCACAGATGAGGAGCTGAAGTCTGCATAATGTGTCATGGCTCATCTTTCTGTGCCACCATTTTGTTCGTACTGTGCAACTAAAGTGAAAAATAGACAATTAAACCAGTGGTAAAGGACCCATGTGAACTCCAGCTGTGAATAAGGGATTAGTCCCAAAGCTCCAGGTGGAGCTGGTACATGCTGCTCCCCCTATTTAACAGACAGAACCTGCCACATCACAGATACCCACAGGTTTTGGGGCTTTCCTTTGCAAATGTTGTATTTAGGACAATGCACTTTCTCACCTTTCTTCTGCTTCACCTCCCCAAAAGATTTGCTCAGTTCTTGCTCACCATAACAGGTTTGTTATGGCAGGACCCCTCTCAACCACCTAGCAAAGGTCATCTACCAAAGATCCGTGACATCTCATGTAAGACCACAGAGGTCCTAAAAAGGGAGTCAGTCTGACCTACTGACTGACCCAAATCAGCTGCACGTCAGGCAGAGGAGTTACTACACCCAGAGCCACGACTTACCCCAAAACCCCTCTGTCTGACATTACTACAGGACTTGGCTTATTGGGGCAGAGGTTTGGGTTCCATGGTGTGAAAGGTTTGGTTGGTATCACTCAACGTTTATACTTATTCTTTGTGTGGGTCCTCCTCACACAAAGAAAACTACCTGAATTTAAAATGTAAAACCATCCATCAGACAGCGAACATGGCTAGTATTCTAAACAAACACCAAGTTCTCAGTAAACATAACAAACAACAATTATGTTAGTTTAATCTTTCCCTTTTCAGGTCCAAGCAGGTATCACTTATGTTTTTAATACACCCTTCTTCATTCCAGTTTTGGAGATTTACATTGAGAGAGTTTTGTCAAGGCAGCGTTTAATATAAGAGCAACAAAACAGGGGTTTTTAATAACCATGGTGACCAAATTATGACTGTGAAACCAATTTTTGGAGTAAGAAGATTCAAATAAAATAATCTCTGTTCTCCAAGATCTTTCAAAAATTTTAACCCAGCCTTTCAGATCTGCTACACTCTTTTCCAGCCTTTTCTCCTTGCTCACCTGGATTGTGGCTAGAAGAGGATTCTGGAGGATTTATTAATGGTGTTTCAATCTAACGAAAAGAGAAAGGTATTGGAGGATAAAATAAAAAATGTGATAGTTCACTCATTGCGCTAAGGATCTTCCTAAGTGATCACTGCAAATTTTTCAAAAACATTCTGGTGGCAATGCTGCGGTTGTGGTAGACTGCTTAGGATCTTTTTCAGCTCTACATCTCTCTCCATTTCTCAGGAGCACAGGATTAATGCTTCCCCCCCCGCCTTGTTTTCTTTGTTGTTTGTAGATCCAACCCGGGTTATGGTGTCACCTTTCAGCATGGATGTCACTGTTGGAGAAAGCATTGTCTTGCCTTGTCAGGTGTCTCACGATCACTCACTAGATATCATGTTCACCTGGTCATTTAATGGACACCTGATAGACTTCGAAAAAGATGGGGATCACTTCGAAAGAGTTGGAGGAGTAAGTATTAATACTAAAGCAATCTCCTCGCAGTAATAAAAGCAGGTAACACAGAAAAGGGCTGCTAATAGAAGGAATGGATTTGACTAAGTTAATAGTAGGAGACGTTACCTTGTGTCTTGTAGACTGAGAAGATAAACATTGCCAGTATACTACTTCGTTACAGTTGGTGTAGAGTTGTTATAATTGCTTAATGACATGACTTAAATCTGCTTGCATGAACGGTGCGTTCACATTGCAGTGGGATGTGTGTCAGAAGACCTCATTGCAAAAAACTGCTTTCTCATTCAAGGAAGAAGTCCATAATAGTTTTTCTCTGACTGTAACAGTAAAAGAAATGTAAAACATAACAATTGTAGAACTTTGTATTTATACAGAAAACAGCAGGAAATGAGATTATACCCCCAAATTCGTTCAGGCAGTGTTTGTTGGCATGTTTATCTGTCTTGGTCTGTGTCCTCCTCTTGTGACCACATGCTTAGAATAAGTATTTTTGCTCTACACGAAGTAGCCTGCATAGTATTACAAACATCACCAACCGTCAGAGATGACATTTCTTTTCAGTGTCACCTGTGCACGTTTCCTGGCAATGTCACATTGGTATCTTTGGGTTGGTTGGTTGTTCACGGGAAACCCAGTCAGTACCCACTGACAATGCAAACTTTTGCAATGTCCAGAGAATTGTTTATTTGAAGGTTGAAAAGATCATGTTCGTGGAAATGGGATAGCTGGGAGAGGAGTCAGGTGTGAAATGATGGTTAGACTGCCCGTTAAATACAGCCCTGGCCACCGCTGTCGCTCAAGACTGTAATCAAGTGGCAGGTACAGGGAAGAAAAGGTGGTGAAGGTAGGAATTACTTTCCTTTGTTAGGAGAGGAGAAAATCTGCTTGGGTTATTTGCTATTTTCTGCCTCTCTAGGAAGGTTTAGGACTGGAGAGCCCACAGCAAGGTAAGGGTACCTGTGATGGTCCTTCCCTGCTTGATTTTCTCTGCTTTTACCTCAGTTGTAAGGGGCAGGTTGTTTCAGCTTTTCTAGTAGTTTTAGATTTTCTGAAGATGTTGTGGCATGAATTTTGGGAATCGGAGAGGGTCAGTGCTATAGGAGGTACCTCAGGACGCCGTCTATTAGAAAGGGGGTTCACACGAGGAGGTAGCACGTCTGTCAGACCTGCCCCAGCTTCTCATGCCATTCTTCTGACTAAAAATAATTTCCAAATAATTTTTACTAAAAGAGGAGCAGGGATTTCACAGGCTGTGTCGAAAGATGGGTAAAAAGTTTGCTTTCCTTTGTAACCATAATGTTTTCCTTTGCAGTTCAGTTTTCATCTAATTTAGCCTGTTGCGTGTTAGGCAGGACTTGGGGAGTTTAATTTCTAATTTATTTGCAATTTAAAAATCTTTTCTCATCCTTCTTCATGAATTTTTTTCCACTTGTGTTGGGTGAAGGTAGCAAGAAAAAGATGGAAAGAAATGCAACAAATTTTCAGCAGAGGTAGAAAACTGGAAGGGGTTTTGCATGTTGCTCTAAGGGAGGTTTTACAGAGACACGTGCTCCGCTGGGTTTCAGGCAGACTGGCAGTCCGTGTTTACATTTGTCAGGAGTGAAATTTAATGCTGAAAGGAAAAGGAAATACAATTTACAAGCCTTGCTGTTATCCCCCCAAAAAATCATTAAAAGATGCACTTAAAGATTGATGCCTAGGGCGCACATCAGCAGCGACGGCTCTTCCCGGCGACTGTGCCTGATTGGCCTGCAAAGCTAAAATTACAAACTCTATTAATATTCTTCAGTCAGAAAGCCACAATCACAAGGTTACGCTGAGATTTCTAATGTATCGAATGCTTTGTGTCTGGAGAAAAATTTAGAGAGAGTTTTCAGCTTCCTATACATACAGAAACCTAATTAGTTCTATTCAACAGTTAATCAGACATGCACTTGGCATTTGGAAAACAAATTACCGCTGTTAGGTGATGCAAGATTTCCTCGGAGAGTGCTGTTCTCGTGATCTTTAGCACAAAAACGCCGGGCAATCAAAATACTGGCTGTAATACAAAGCCGTGAAACTATTGCAGATGTCCCATAATTTGGGCTGGTTTTCACTTACGAAATAGATGTAGACACAACCTGGGCGTCTGAATACCAGAGAGGCTATAAATTGGATATCCAGAGAGATAAAGGAGGAATCGGAGCGAACCTGCCCTACATAAGCCTTGTCACATTGTTTTAATGGGGAAACTGCTTAACGGACCCAAACCAGGCTCCCCTGCCCCTTGTAGGAGCCGTAATTTTAGAAACGCTCCCGCTCTTATCTTCAAGGCAGACTCACATAATTTTAATAGGCCACGGCTTGCATTACTAATGTTTTCATCAGCCAGTGTAAAGTAAATCCATTAGTCACAGTGTCCTTCATGTGATAATGATGTTTAGCACTCATTAAAAAGTAATTGTAACCACTTTTCCCTACTTTATCAGCAGGATTCAGCTGGTGATTTGATGATCAGAAGCATCCAGCTGAAGCATGCTGGGAAATACGTCTGCATGGTGCAAACAAGTGTGGACAAGCTATCGGCTGCTGCAGACCTGATTGTAAGAGGTATTTGAATTTTGTTACTGCTGTTGTTGTTGTAAAATTTCTTTTTTTTTCCTATCTTCTGCTCCTGGTAAGACAATTCCTGGGTTCAGAGACATTCATTGGGATCCCAGCATCTTGTAATTGATCTAAGAAATAAGCTCTAAATACACACTGGGGTTCACAGTACATTTTCAAACAGTGCATATAAAGATTCTTCCATATATACATACTCATACAACAGACACACAGCACAGATAAACACACTAGTACATGTTCACGTCCTGAATGCAAAACTTGCCCCAAGCTCCTTTGTTTGATAAACTGTGCAGCAGAAACAGTATCCAGCTTATTCACTGCATGTCTGCCCAGCAAGATTGTTCCATTTCTAGAATAAACATGATTTAGTAACTTCACTGATATTTCAAGATCTATTCATTACCATACACAGGTGATCTGTAAGTATGACTTTAACAGAGATGCAATTAGTTAACCTGAGTCTGGATCCTTACAATAAATATGATATGTATATTTTACTGCTCGTTAGCTTTGAGGAAAGCAAACTTTGGTGCTGCTCTGTACCTGCTACCTTCAGTTCTCGTAGACCCCAGCAAAATCATAGTTCGCACGTTCTCCATGTAGCATAAGTTCTCAGGCAACTCGGTGAAAGGAGGAGAGCATGAAAAAGCAGTAAGAAATTCCCTCTTTATCAAAGCTGTGTCAGGGTAAAATGTGCGAGATTAGGCCCTGAACTTTCATTGAGAAACCTGCCCTTGTCTGTACCTGGGTGTTTCTTGTTATCCTCATAATATCCTAATGCTTTTTACCACGTTTCCCCGTAGGCGTATGAACGCAGACGTTCTTAGCCATGTGCTGTACAAAGAGCTGGGCCCCTGGAGGCAGCGAAGCCGCTGCTCTCCTCCCCAGGAGGTTGCTCCCCATTACGCTGACTCTTGGGTTTTTGCTGCAGCATGATTTCAGATGAATTTTTTTTTGTTTTGCACAAACATTTCAAAATAGCCTGCTGATGGGTGCTTTGGTAAGGTAATTTCCTTAGTGCTGGCTCTGTAAACAAACAGGAGGAACATTAAATTCTCACAAGAAAATGACCCTTGATGATGGTAAAAATACTGATCTTGTCGCTCCCTAAAAACGTGATCGGGGACGTCTCCATCCAGGCCAGTGCTTCCACGGCTGCACGGAGAGTTGTGCTGTACTGTCTCACCGACTGCATAAAAACTGGGAAATATCCCTGGGCTGTGAGACTGGACGGGGAGGTGAATAGCTGGTGCATAAATAGAGCCTTCAGAATAATTTTTAGAAGTTTTTTAAATATTGGGGTTATGTCAAAATGGTAAGAGATTAGATACTAGAATAAAAATCCATTATTTATGTCAGGGAATATCAAACAAGAGCATACAGAAGTAACCCCTGGCACCGGTACATGCAGATCAGCCCACTTGTTCAGGATGGGGTTTTTTTACACCATCAGAACAGGAGAAGCGTGTGTCTGTCAGGAGCCCCAAAATATTTGGTGAATCGGTAACTGGTAATTTTTCCCTCTCTTGCCCTACTGTAGCCTGCACCCTGCAAAGAAGCATATCCTGAAATGTTGGGAAAAGCCATGGTAATTCCAAGACATGAAATGACGACAGTTTGTTTCAGCCTCTGCCAAGCAGTAGGAGTAATTTGTGACAGATCCAATGAAATTTCATTTCTCTGGTGTAACTTCGGTGGGGACCGAAGGAGCTGACTGCTCCATGAGGCTGCGTTGCGTGCCTACTCCCCCCAGCGAAACAATTTAAAGTTTTAATTTCTGAGAAATTAAATCTGGCTAGACCTGCTGAAACTTTCATTTTAAAGACAGGATATTGGAAGGTTTCAGGGTATTTTAGGTAGTTAAACATGTCCAGCTCTCTGAATATCATATGAGAATAATTTTATTCCAAAGAGTGACTTGCAAGAGGAGAGTTTGCTTGAGATGGTGCTTTTGGGGAGAGACTGCACCTCAGGTACCACTACTGACAGCAATGGCCATATGATACAGGAGAGATGTCCTCTCTGATCAGTATGTCCTACAGTGCTTTACTGGTTAAAAGGGACTCAGCAGTGTAACAGAAAATACTGGTCCACACTCGGACACGATGCTAATTACAGGCAGGTCCTTTGTTCTTCACCAGCCTCTGGGTGCATCCAAGCTGCAGCCAAAAATCGTACTTGTACGTAGGCGGGTCCTAAAGCAGCAGACGCGAGATGGCAGAGCTGATCCCGAGCGCTGCAGCGGGCGCCTTGCCGCGCTGCTGGGTAGCTCAGGCATGCTGGGGGGCTCGGTGCTGCTGCTCACGCGGAGGCACCCGGGCGCTGCGGGTGAAGCTGGTGATCTGTGTGTTCGTCTGTCGCCCCGTGCCTCCCAGTCTCATCCAGGCAATGAGAGCTGCTAAAACACAGCTGGGGCTGCGGTTAACTGCTCCGTAGGGACTCAATTACCTCTGTCCTGAGTAAGGGAAGAAGACCAGAGTGCTCCTTCCTCAAGCCACCGCGAAGCTCCGAGCACCCCTCCTGTAATTCTTCCAACAGGTCCCCCAGGTCCACCGGAAGCTGTGACAATAGACGAAATCACCGACACCACTGCTCAGCTGTCCTGGAGGCCAGGAGCAGACAACCACAGCCCTATCACAATGTATGTCGTGCAAGCAAGGACCCCCTTCTCAGTGGGATGGCAAGCGGTGAGCACAGGTAGGTCCATCGCCTGGCCTCCAGAGAGCTCCGCTGATGGAAAACGCATCCATCGGGACCTATGCACAGGCCGAGTGGAGCAGCTCGGCACCCTGAAGTGAAAAGTAATTTCTCTGGCTGCAGAGCACTGGTCTTATTAACTAGTTTCAAGTTTGGCAACCCAAAGATTTAGGGTCCAGTCAGTGCTATTACTCATCCATTTTTCTCATGAAGGTTTAAGAGAAAACAGAATGATTTCCTATCTTTTGTTGCCGCGCTGGAGATATACAACAGTAATTGTGGTCTATAAAGACATCCCTCAGGGACAGACCATGTCATCTGGCCTATCTTTAAGTAGAATTATTTTCCTGATAGAGGGAAAAATCCTATGATGTAATAGCTCATTCCGTCAGAGGTTAATTTTGTTCCAGTAGCCATTAAATAGAGGGAAAACTGTGTTTTGAAAAGAGAAAAACAAAAACCCTTTAAACCTGTTGTCTTGACACTTTGTTTTCAAAAAGTGGCAATTTAGGAGAAACTCTGTAATAGCAGGAATTTCTGTGCTAAAAGCACAATGTTTTAATGCTGCCTCTTTTACTTCTTTGGCAGTTAACAAAATGTCAGAAAAATCCTGTTGTCAATCCTTATTCACTTTGTATTTACATTAGTCCCTCACTTTTAAGGGTATCAGCTAATGACCTTTTCTCAGCAGTCCTTAATACTTTTAGTGGTTTTCGTTGCACTCCTGACCTGTGGCTGCCTTCTAGTTCCAGAGATCATCGATGGCAGGACGTTCACAGCGACAGTGGTGGGTTTGAACCCTTGGGTTGAGTATGAATTTCGAGTAGTTGCTGCCAACCTGATTGGGATTGGAGAACCCAGCAGGCCTTCAGAGAAGAGAAGAACTGAAGAAGCTCGTAAGTAGCAGTGGGCAACTGAGTTAAGTCTTGTTGAGTAAGCGCTCATCAGTGTTGCACTGGAGGAAGCTGAGGAGCACTTTCTGCGCCCATCGCTCTCCTCCCTCGTGGCATGTTATTTGTGTGCACAGAACGGGCAGTAGAAGTTGTGGAGCTCCTGATGGGCTCTTTTGCTCACTCCATGACTCCTGGATGTATAGGAAGACTTCATCCCCTTTTCCTGCAGAAAGCAACGCTTTTCCAAAAAAAAGGTATTTGGGCAGGGTTTTTTGGAAAATACTGCCCAGTATCCATTGATGAGAGAAATGAACTCTGAGAGTAGTCCCTCTGGTTTCCCATGATCAATGTGATGGAAACTCCGGAGCACAGACTACAGCACCTTGAGAGCAGGAGTTTGAGCTTCACAGCTAGAGAGTTGGCAGGCCCTTGATGCTGGGGGCTTCTGTGGGTCTCAGAGTAACTTGGACCTCACCCTGTGGGCCATCAGCATTAGAGCAACCACCCTGGGCTGCCCTATGGGTTGGATCATTTCATAGGCTTACTGAAGATCTGTCTTCTGTGACCCTCTTCCGGACACGCTGCTGCCTCGTGGAACCACGCTACATCTTCAGCCTGCTGCAGGCAAGCTTACGGTGGTCTTCAGTAGTGCCTGTATTCAGGGATTTCAGCACAAGCTACGAGCCTTGAGAGCTTTAATGCTCCTGGATGTTGTCCCTGTCTTTTGGTCTGGCAGAAAGGGGTCACGGCAAGAAGTAGGCTCAGCATGGTGGCTGCAGGGATATGTGCCTCGGTTATGGGAAGCCCCTGGTATGTGGCTCCTCTGTTCCGTTTTAGCCTGTAATGGAACAGAATATGAAATAGGAAAATAAATAAAAGCCCTTTTTAATGGAAGATAAATGTTTAAACTAAACAATTAGTGACTGAATACACAATTTAATTGACATATTTTTCATATACTATTATTGACATACTTTTAATGTGCTGTTTGCCATGGCAAATTAGTCATTTCCTAATAGCTTTTCCGGTACCCAGCAGGGAAAGGCCGGCAGAGTCCTGTTGCTGTGTAGGTCTGTTTCATTTCAGCACACTTTTCTGGTTTCAAAGTTGCCATGTGCATCTTCTGCATCTTTTTTTGCAGTTCCTGAAGTGACCCCAGCTAACGTCAGTGGTGGCGGAGGGAGCAAGTCTGAGCTGGTCATTACTTGGGAGGTAAGTGGAGTCCAAACCGAGACGAAAATTAATACGGTCCCGATCTAGATGTGCCCTTTCACCCCAGACCCCAGTGAAGCTTCTGCAGATTGCAAACGGTTTGTGGTAAAAAAGCCCAGATTGTCTGATAAAATAGCCCAGCTATTAAAATTGAGCTACACCCTGTCCCTCACCCCAGGCCCCCACGCAAGGAAGCCAGCAGAGGAGTGCTGTGCAGGGACCGGGCTGTGCATCGCTGCTTTGACATGAGCTCAGCCCCCCAACTGTCAGCACATCCATATGCATACGGCAAAATGTGGATGGGCAGAATCCACCTGAGAGATAAAACAGAGTTTGTGAGGCCAGGCTCGGCACGTCCTGACCTGGTTGAGAACTGTGGCTGGCTCCGAGCCTTCAGCCCTATCCCTGCACCGGGTTCCACGGCAGCAAATAGTTAAGAGTTAGCACAACGCATTGCATGCTGGCTTTCGTTGCTGCTAATGAAAGCCAGCAAGAGGAGATACAGAGATGAAAAATGTTTAATATTCCTTAAGGCAGTCGGGGTTAGAACTTTAGTCATTTGTCTGCTCATATTTTCATGTTATGATGCGATGCAGCTGGCATATTTTTCCTAATAATGAACTTCACTAGACATGCTAACACTTCCACTTAGCACTATTTCTGACCAAGCTGGCAGAATGAATCGCCAGAGATATTTTTAAGGTTATTAAAAAGCTATAAATGGGCTTTTGTCCTTACCACACAGCTCAATGTGCTAAATTTCCTCCTCCATTGGACTAATTAGCTACGCCATGTCTCCTAAAGATACAGCAATATGTTTCAAAAACACACATGGCAAGAACATCAGCCATGACTTTGAGTTGTAATTTGCACAAAATATAATTTGTATTTTGATAGAACAGTCAGTTTACTCTTTTAAATGTCCAGAGGCCTTTTCTTTATGGTCTGGTGTATTTTTTGAGCCTTACAATACAGACTAAGCAGCAGTCACCAAAAGTAACCCCTGCACATGCTTAAGCACCGTGGACATCTGTGGGAGAGTGGCCCATAATTACAGATTATTTTAATACATTGAAGCTTTGGCTTTTGATGCAGCTTTTAGGGGGCTGCAAGCCTGAGACTAGGAAGTGTCAGTGTGTCCAGCAGTGACCTGGAGGTGACAGGTTGTTTCTTCTAGCTGTTACCTAGCACTTACCTGCCCTTCTCCATCATGTTTGTGACAAGTCACTCCCTGCCATTGCGGTCTCTAACAGGTCACGTCACACGGGATGTGGATAGTCGGCTGACCTGGTCTGGGTCACTGTGTAGCAATGGGCCAGCAAGGGACCACCAGCCCCACGCTGGCTGCGACATTGCCAGGATATGTTCTTCAGGGCTTCACGTGTGATTCCAAAGACGTGAGAGCTGCTGCACGTGTACTGGAAAAGCAGGAACCACGTCCTTGGTTCACCCCACCAAACCTCAGCCTGTTAGTCACTGCACTGCCTAAAATCACTTACATTGTTGCTGGAGGCTCCATCTAGTCAGCGAAGGAAGGTGGACACCTACGAAGATGAATTAAGTCTTAAACGAAGTGTCTTCTGGAGGTGCTGCTTCCCCCCCTGACTACGGGGAGCTCGTGGAGCAGCAAGGCTCTAGCACAGTCAGGATGGGATGAATTCAGGTTAGATGTGAAGTAGGGCTCCAGCCGCCTCCTGTCTCTAATGCTCTATTTAGACAGTAGCTTTAGAAGGAGCAAGAGCAATAGCCAGCATGCAGACAGAGATAAATGCGTGCCATTGCTGAAAGCACTGTTTCTCCTCGGTCTGCCTGCCCACAGACAGTGCCCGAGGAGCTGCAGAACGGAGGCGGCTTCGGGTACGTGGTGGCCTTCCGCCCCTTCGGCACCATCAGCTGGATGCAGACTGTTGTGGCCTCCCCAGACGCCGCAAGATACGTCTTCCGCAACGAGACCTTGCCACCCTTCTCCCCCTACGAAGTTAAAGTGGGAGTGTACAACAACAAGGGGGAAGGGTCGTTCAGCCCCGTGACGGTCGTCTACTCGGCAGAGGAAGGTAGAGCCAGGAGCCCACCCCACCGCCTCTCCCTCCTCCCTGCCAGTGGACGCGGGGAGGGTGCCTGGGTCTGAAAGGGTTTAGTATCCACCTTGACATATCCTTTGATACCTAATCCTTGTTCTGATTTATAATAAATGGCGAGCCGTGATTAATTCTTTTGATAGTCATTAAAATAACATTAATCGTAATGAAATCTTTTGATATTAATGGAAAAGTAATATGTAATCTGGAAAGAATTCCGCTGAGATTTAGTATGAATTAATGTCCACTGATTAGAAAATGTTCCCTCTTGTCCTAATTACAGTACATGGTATCCTGGGTTGAGTTTAGTAATGACATCTTATTATTTCTTAGGCAGAGGAGAAGTGCCGTCTGGCACAGACTGACAGGCCATCGTTTTGAAATGTGGAAGTTTGTTTTGGTGGCATGCCTCTTTTCTCGTGCAATGAAGAAAATAAATCCCTTGAAGTCTGGGACTGACTGAACATAAAATTGAAAACTCTTAATTTTATTTTTAACTCCTCTACTCAGAGCCGACGAGAGCCCCAACCACTGTTTTGGCCAGAAGTCTTTCTGCCTCAGACGTTGAAGTTTCTTGGGCTCCCCCTCGGGAGAACCAGCACAAAGGAAGAATACAGGGATATGAGGTATGGAAACCCAACGCAGCATCCTTTCAGTACTAAGCGTTGAGGAGATGCGGAGATACATCATGGGCAGTCATTGCAGTGCTGCTCCTGCCTGCCATGGGGCAGGTGGGTTCCTGTGGTGCGTTTGCTTCCTTTTGTTTCTTCAGTATGTGGAGATCGCTCTCACATGGTAAACAATTATACATCTTATACATCTTTCTGTGTGTGATCTGGCTGAAAATGGAGAGCAGAGCTTGCTGGGGGAAACCTGCGTGAATGTGCTTCCATGGCCAGGCAGCATCTGAGGTCCTGGGGAGGGAGCGCTGCAGCCAGGCTGCTTTCTAGCAAGGAACAAGAAGGGATTGTAACAGGGTGCGGGATCTGTCCCTGTGGCACTTGCACTTTGGGCAGAAGTGCCAGAGTTAGCGCTGGAAATGACCGGGTGCTGCCAGCCCACAGCTGGAGGTAAACACGTACGTGCTCTGCTTCTCAGGTCAGATGTTGGAGACACGACGAAAAGGAAGAAAATGCAAAAAGGATTCGAACAGTTGGCAATCAAACGTCTACAAAAGTCGGCAACCTGAGAGGTAACGCGCTGTATCACTTGGCAGTCAGGGCGTACAACACGGCAGGGACCGGCCCCTCCAGTGCCGCGGTCAACGTCACAACCAAAAAGCCACGTGAGTGTTTGCGAGGACGGGGGGGCTCTTGCCTGGGAGGGTTTCTGCCAGCACTCCCCTCTCTCGTTTTCAAGCTTTCTCAGGTCTGAAGGAGCTGTCAGACTTTTCTTTGCCAGGTTTTTGTGCAGAAGACTTACCAGCCTTTTTTTTTTTTTTTGTAAGGCTCTTCCCCGTGTTAAGTAAGCAGAGCATGCAAAACTGAAATCACAGCTGTGCAGGAGAATTAAATATTTATCTCATCGTTCAAGAGGGCTTTTTTCTTCTGGTCTCGGGCATGTTGAGCAACTGACTGAATCCTTTTTTCATTTAGAACACTGTGTTATGTCACCCCTCCTCTGACCTTGAGGACACAGATCAGTGAAACAGCTCATTAGCTTTCCAGAGCGATAGGACTCTGGGCACGCTCAGCTATGCTGGTAGAAGCCTCATCGGTACTGGGAGGGATCCAACTGGGAAATGGTGCTCCTTAGTAATACAGTGCCGTGTATATCTTGGTATAGCACCGAGTCAGCCCCCCGGGAACATCATATGGAATTCATCGGACTCCAAGATCATACTGAACTGGGACCAAGTGAAAGCACTGGACAACGAGTCAGAAGTGAGAGGCTACAAAGTGAGTATTTTGTCAGCGCAGGCAGCTGGACAACACTGCCCTGCACCACCTTCCTCGCCACCCCCTGGGCCTGCAGTGAATCCTCACTAAGCTTCAGCTGTCGCTGGATTTTGGTATTGGGCTATAGGTAACATTTCCATGAATCCAGTGTCAAGTTGGGGTTTATAGTAAGACCAGAAGAGGTGTTTGGCATGGTACTTGCATGCTTTTCCAGGTTAAAACTGGAGCATTCCTCCAGAAACAGAAGCCATACCTGTGTAGAGTGAGCACGTTCTGCTGGCTGCTCGCCCTCGCCCCAGCAGTGCTCACCCCTGCGAGCCCCCGTGCGGGTCTCAGCCCACGGACCTTCACCTGCTCCTTCCCTCCGAAGCTCCCACCGGCAGGACTGCTCTCCTGCCGTTGGTGGAAACCTTCCAAAGGCTGTAGTTGACTCCTTAATTGCAGCTAAATAAAATGCTTTTTTAATAGCTCCCATTTTCTTCAGAAAGCAAAGCCAAAAGGAAAAGAAAGAGAATTCTCAGTAGCAGCAGTTTTAATAGGGTATAATTTAACTGGAGCGAAATCTTGGGAAGAATTCAGCTCTATCACCTTACACAAGGGTTTAATTTGGCCCAAAGAAGGCATTGGTGTGCAATTGCCAGCCGTTGCCTTGAGGGTTGAGTTGTGCGAACATTTTCCACCAGAGCTTGAAACGATGAAGAGCCTGGACATGCTTCGTATTTTGTTCACAATCTGAAATGCCGGCAGCAGCAGCTTTGCGAGCCTGTGCCAGTTCTCCTGAATTTCTGCACTAACTTTTAAGTATCTTTGGTGCACTGTATTGGATTATCAAAAATAAGTGATTCCTCAGGGTTTTTAGTCAAAATGCCAGATGAACCTCAGCAGTTTGGACCAACTTTTCACTACCTATTTTAGGTTTGAAAATCAAATTAAGAAGTCAATTGAAAGAGGGTGAGAGAGACTCGTCACCCTGAAAAAGCAAACTCCATCTATCGGGTTTCTAAAAAGTCCTCTTTTAACTTACTGTTAGGATAACAGATTGATTTCTTTCCTGAATCATAGCAAAACGTTTCCATTTTTCTTCTTTTTTCCTATAAATCTTATATTTTATGTCATGATTTATGATCAAAATTAGTAGAATTCCCAGATCTTAGAAGTAACTCAAAAAAGCCAGTTATTCTGGGAAGCCGTCTGTGGCACTGCATCAAATACCCCAACTCAGTTTCCTGAAGAAACTTAATAAGTTTTGGCCTTGGGATTTATTTTAGCTTGACCAAGCTAAAGGTTTCGCTGAGGGGCTCTGCCAGGTACTGGGGCTACGTTTCATGCTGCACATCGGCATCACCCTCCTCCCAGTGTCACCTCCCCATCCAGGTACAGTCACCGCTGTGCTGGTGTGGGTCCCCAGCAAAAACCCCTGGGGGGTCCGAATGGCCCCTCTGTGACCAGACCGGGTGTCTGAGCATCAGAGGCAGGAAAAGAGCAGCAGCAAATCTGGACGCCCTGAGGGCAATGGACATCTCTGCCGCTTCTGCCTCCTCTTCTCTCTCCCCTTCGCTGCAGGTTTTGTACAGGTGGAACAGGCAGAGCAGCACATCTGTAATAGAAACGAATAAAACCTCCGTGGAGCTCTCCCTGCCGTTCAACGAGGACTACATCATAGAGATAAAGCCGTTCAGCGACGGGGGTGACGGCAGCAGCAGTGAACAAATCCGAATTCCAAAGATATCAAGTAAGGACAGGAGAACCTGGGGTCGGTGCCCGCTCCTGCCGCTGCTGAGCCGCGGGGAGCCACCGTCCCCAGCCCCTCTCCTCCTCGCCCGCTGGCAGGGCAGACCTGCTTCACCCCAGTCACTGTTTGCGTCTACAAACGGGGACGAACCAGAGCCTTGAAGCTGAGCAGGGGCAGGCTGTAGGTCTGGCCATTTCCCAGGCAGGGAGCTGAAACCCAGGCTCACCCGGGACCGTAGTCATTCCAGCCCACGTTTCTGATTTCATCCTGAGTCAAGATTAAACCGTAAGACGCGCCATCATAAGTAATCATATTTGTATTTAAGATTTCTAGACACTTTCCACTCTCTTACTTCCATACTTACATATATATGTTGAAAATATTGTTGCACTGCAATTCACTGTAACAAAATACAAAACGTGGTGTTCAGAGGCTTTTAAATTTATAAGGCTACTGTATAGCCATATTCCATTGTGTGTTGGATGCATAAATATTTATTTAGGGAAATGAGGTTGTGTAGAAAAACAAACAGAAAAAGAGAGTATTTTATTACACAACATTGCTTTTGCAAAGTCTCCACGTCCCATCTTCCATTAATAATGCCACAGTTTATAAGCTGCATTAAATCAGGAGCCTCTGCAATGCAGGAATACGGCATTAAAATTGCAGCAATGTAAAAAACTCTGGGTGAGATCAGAATTATCTCCACTATAGTTGTACACTGTGGCTATATAAACCATACAGAAGAATTTAATCAGCAGACACAGGAGAGCGAAGGAGAGCAGGAACACATGCCAGTTCCTATTTGGCTCAAGGCAGTGGGCCACAGAGCAGGTATGCAGCTCCTCCAGGACATGGACCGTGCCAGGCTGGTGCCATAAGTAACAGCTTGAATATAGTACAAATGTAAAAAAAAGAGTAAGTAAACAGGCCATGAAGTGATCTAATCGTGAAAGTAGCCTCAACACAACAGCGGCAGGAGTTTTAAGTTAAACCAAAAATTCAGTTAGAGAGGTGAAACCCGGTAAACGGGAGGTTATCGAAGCAGGAGGAGGGGACTGCGCGTGGGGTCCGACCTGCCCGGGAGCCACCCGCCTCCTGCCACCACCGCGCTTCATCGGAGGAAACAGAATTAAAATCTGGGGGGGGAGAAGTTTGGGTTAATGAACGCTGCTCTCCTCACTTACCTTCCCCCTCTCTCTCCTTTGCTCAGATGCGTACGCGAGAGGATCCGGCTCTTCGACCTCCAACGCCTGTACACTGTCAGCCATCAGCACAATAATGATATCGCTCACAGCTCGGTCCAGTTTATGACAAAAATTACACAAAGGACTTCTTGTTTATAATATAAGCAACATTTAGCTAGTTGTTCTGAAGACACCCAGTACTAAGTAATATTGTGGTTTGAGTACATCTTACTACTGGAAAAATGTTTATGCTTCTTTAGGAATGGCATTATACAGTACTTCCTCAAAGCAAATATAGCTTTGTCTGAAGTTTCCTTGGAAACTCTGCAATGCACTGAAAACATCTGTAATATGATGTTACCAAAGCAGTTTACATATGTCCTTATATGCATATTTTTTATTATATATTTAGTGTTTTATAGAATTTTTTAAAGTTAACATATGATGTAGATATTAATTTTTCCTCTGCTATAAAATGCTATGGACGGCATTATCATGAAAATATTGTTTGGAATTTTTTCCTTTATGACAGAGAGTTCAAAGTTGTTCTTAGTAATTTGGCTGCAACTTTACTGTACAGTTTTACAAGGCTACGCAAGGCAGAACTGTTCCAGATTCGGTTCGTAATGCGGCTGTATTTAAATGGCAGTTACGATGATTCTTGTGTTAAATCAAGTGCTTATAACACACAAGATGTTACATTTTATTCAGAGGTCTAAGCAAGACGAACTCGAAATACTCAGTAAGAACACTATAATCTTGAAAAAATACATGAATTTTGGTTGTTTGTGGACTACAGGACCTGTAGCTAATGTTCTGGCATCATGCGGGAAGGGTCCATTTTTACTGTCTTGCAATAGCTTTGTCTTTATCATAATTAGCATTAAATTGGGTAGGAATGAAGATACTGCAAAGATGCGATCTCTGCCTCTAGTGACAAAAAGGGACAGGTACCCGAAGGAGCGAACCATGCGGTTCTCGCCTTTGGGTGTAAACCCAGCTAAATCCACCTCGCTTTGGGGGATTTTATTCCAAGGAAATTAGAACACAGCGACTCTGAGACGTAAAGCTGCCCTGGGTTCGTTGTCTGAACACGCGCTTGCTTTCCACGTGCATTGGAACATAACTCATCATCCTTCGTAACTCCACTATATAGAAAACGCTTAGGAAATCTGGTCTGAACGCGAACATCAGAGGAGCCGTGCCGTGCTTCGGGGAGCGCCGCGCGGCAGCCGGGGCTCCCACGGAGGTGCAGGTTGTCTGCGGGCAGGTGGGATCTCCCGGTAGTTCTCTGCTAGGAAGTCTGTGTTTCTTTAGAAACTCTTCGTAGATGCCTGAAGGCAAAATAAGAGTCATGCCGGAAAACGACAATATCCACAGCAAAATAATTCTTCTTAAGAGAAGGACTGTTTGTTACTACGGGGTAATTTTGTAAGTTCACTCAGATGGGATAATGCTAGTAAAAGGCAACGGAATTTTCTATAAAATTTTCAAGTTTAAATGCGCTGCAGTGGTTTATTATTATTTTTTTTCCTGATAGCTTGAATTTGCCTGTAAGTTGTCTTTTTTGCTTACAAAATAATACAGTTAACTTTTAGACCTTCTAAATATATTTATTCAGTAACTCATAATCAGGATTCCACTTGTGTAAAAGTCAGGGGTGTTGACCAGAGAAATATTGTCAGTATTTCAAGCTGTGTTCCTTTCTTAGTTTGATATGGTTACTTCTATGTAAAAAAAAAAAAAAGAAAAACAAAAAAAACACAAAACCAAGAAAAATGGAACAAAAAAAAAGCTTCTGTAGTTTTCTCCCCAGTGTAAATGATATTTATCAGTGATCTAGCAGATGTAATCTTTTTTTAAAGGTATTGGTAATAAATATTCCGTCATTTGTAAAGATACCTGTCTTCCAGGAGTGTTTTTCCTCCATGTTTCATTCTGCCCGGTGACAAATTTCACCATGGCAATAGGCAGTGCCTGCTGGGATTGTCACTGACGTGAAGATACAAAAGAAGAGTTGGTTTAAGTCAAAACTTTGTGGAGGCAGAAAAAAAAATCTATTTGTACATCTCTGGTCTAATTCTGCTTCCAAAACTGGCACAAAAAAAAAAATCTGCGTGGGTGAATTTGGGGTGATAATGTCTATTTATGTAGAGTCATGACTTTTCCAAGCTTATGTGGGCTGGTGCTGTCGGAACGGGGCCTCTACAGCTTGGGAAGCTCGAAGTGAAAAAGAAAGGGAAAAACCAAACAGAAAGACCAAACTGGCCTTCACCCTCCTCGTGGCCGTTTGTCTGGCCGCGGCCATCGCAGCCGTCCAGGAGCAGGGTAGGCAGCAGCGGCTCCACGCACAAGCCGCGGGCAGCGCAGGAGAGCGGAGCATCGCTGACCCTACGCCAGAGCAAACCCCCTCCAGGTACAGCACCGCTTCTCTGGCTGTCCTTGTGGATTTCTGAGGATTTGGGGGAGCACTGCTTGAAATCGCTAAATCCACCAAACCTGCGTCTCTAATTCTGATTTTTAGGGGTGGCAGCGCAGGAGTCGTACGATTGTGCTCTGTCTTTCAAAGAAGCAATATTGCGCTTTGCAATCAATGAAGCTTAAAACCAAAATGGCCTGGTAACACGATTCAGATTTTAAAAAGCAAATTTAACGTTGCCATCTCTAGACGTGGGCGAAGGGCACGCTCCTGCAGCTGCTCTTGCGGAGGCAGCGGGGAAAAGCTGCAGGAGGAGGAACGCACTGGGCTTGTAGCTGGGTTTAAAGAAAACAAACTTCAGAATAAGTATTTCTGTGCGCTCTGGGCACAAAACTTGTAACTCTGATCTAGGAGTTTGGGGACAGTTTCACCGGCGGTGTGGGCTGGCGTCATAGTGGCAAAATGTGACACGCAGCCCTGAGCGTGGCCTGTCCTCTTTGCATCTTCCCCGCTGCAGAGCTCGCGAGCGGCACGTGGCAATGAGAGCAAATTGCCTGGGATGTAGTGAACGTGCTCCCCTTTCTTTCTTGCTACCTGAAATGACGATTGTTTGCTCCAAGTACAATGACGGTGAGGAAGCAGCTCTGCCAGGAATTGCTCTTCTTGTCCTCCGCGGGCGGATCTTGTTCAGTACAGGTGAGGTTCCCCCACCATGTACCTGCACAAGGCAGCACAGGGCTGCCAGGAAGGGCCGGACCAAAGGCCTGGCTGGGAAGATGAAGATACTCCTGCTGCTTTACACCAGCCCAGTTTTATTTACTAGAGTGAGTGTAAAACGTATCTGCTGGCTTTCAAAGCCATCAAGCCCTGCCCGTCCCCAAGGGAACTCATCCTCCCTGGAAGCTCCGAGGACCTGACGTGCCCTTGCTGATCAGATGAACATCCACACGGGTTTTCTGTCATAACCGGCTCGTTGAGGTTGTTTGCGTTGTTTTCCTGTGATGCACATCCTTATCAGTGACACTGAAAATCGAAAGCGTATTTTTCCCCACCAGCTACCTGCCCGCGCACCTGGGGAACACCTCGGCTGCCGCTGCCTTCACTAGTAAGCGCTGAGCATTCACACACGCGCTTTCACATAGCTAAATGTACAGCTCAAATGCAAAATATACTTTGCAAAATAGATTGCATTAATCTCTGCAATATCTTGCCAGTAATGGAAATGAAATTATATTTAGAAATCTTACTTATTAGGCCACTTGAAGGCATGACATAAATACATTGTAGTAAAAGAATTCTCTTTAGTCTCATTTTTAGGATTTTACTAATGAAATTCTGATTTTAGACTGTGAAAGCTGGGCACCTCAAATCCATTAAAATCACATGCAGGAGAGACATTTGAGGCACAAACATTGTTACATTAATGAGCTACATTAATTTTGATGGAGCCATGCTATTTCACCCAGATGAGAACTGGCTCATTTATTATAATTATTTTTAGTCTGTAGCACCTGGGAACTCCATTACATTAGGCACTTTCCAAACTTGCTTGGGTCAAATCTTTCTTTTTATTCTTTGTTAATGTGCTTAAGCCCACCTCTGGCCAGCTCGACAGACAGGAGGTTTCTTGGAAGTAGAAAGGACTCTGCAAGAACAGGAGAGCTTCGTGGTCCGCAGCCAGAGAGGTCAAAGCCCGAGTTGTTCAAGTGGTTTCAGGCAGGAGGTTTATTTGGTAACTCCTTTTGTGGATTACACAACGTAAGTAAACAAATCACAAACAGAAACCGACGCTGTCTCAAACGCAGTTCATTTCAGATGGAACAACAGATAGTGAAGAAAAACGGGTTGCAGTATTGGGCTTGGATTTTCAAAGTTACCTGAAGGCAGCTGAAGTTGCCCATGAAGGAGGAGCCCAGCTCCTTGCAGCTCAGAAAGCCTCTTAAGAGCACCAAGAGGTCCTTGGCACGTTTCTTTAATTACCGTATGCTTGAAAACTCTGCATTCCCAGGCTGTGCTTTGTTTTGTAGGTGCAATTGAGGAAGTTTATCAGTTTGTGCCATTTGTCTTTTTTTTTTTTCTTTTTCCCCTTAAGCTTTACTCTCTTGTGCCAGGAAGCACAAATGATCCCTTCTTGTCCTTTTGCAGATGCTGCCAGCTGATGTCAAAGGCAAGAGCCCGCAAGGCAGCCCTGGACTGAATGAGCCAACTGCGAGTCTCCCGTGCCTCCCCCCATCCCGCGGCCGCCGGTGAGCACCCAGGTAGGCAGACAGATGCACTTTCAGAGACCACCCATCCTCGTGGCATTCTCTCATTCAGGAGAAGGGACTGTAAGAAACACAGATGAAGCTCTTGTTTCATATTGAAATCAGGGTCTCGCAGCACCCAGATTGCAGTCTCGGCTGGCCGCCGTGATCCCTGTGCCGGTGTCAGCCATCGCAGCCCCACCAGCTTCACACAGCCAAAAGCTGGAGATGTTTAAGCCTAGGGAAACGAAGATATTAAAAATGCCTACTTTCTTCTGCAAACTGCACGAATCTTACAAGAAGGAAGAAAATAACCTGAAGAAAAAAATAAACTTCCACAAAGCAAGGGAGGAATAAACAGTAAGGACTCCTCTGCATGCCGGACAGTCAGGACACCCGAGGAGAGGCATGCAGGAGGCATCGGGGTATCGTCAGTTGAGTGTCTTTGTCCACATGGCAGCACAACTACATGAGCATAGACATTTTTACCAATGTCTTGGAACTTCACAGGAAAAATCTGAGAGTAGGACTGGTCCCCTCCCCAGGTCTCACCGTGTGCCTGGCGCAGCGGGGCCCAGGCTGGCAGCCCCGGCAGTGCAGCGTGCGCAGAGCCAGCAGCGTGCTCGGGGCTGGCCGTGCCCAGCTGGGGCTCAGAGGGGTTTTACGCTCAGCGCTGGGGTCAGTGCTCTGCAGGGGCTGCTGAGGGTTCTTCAGTTGCCAGTGGCTCGTCAGCGGGAGACTCCTGTCAGTTTTCTGCAGTGTTTCATAGCTATTTACCTGAATAGTTTTCAATTCCCAAGCTGTGAATTTACTGGAAGTTTAAATGTGGCTCCTCGCAGGCCTGCACTGCACACAACCCGTGCAGCACAGCAGGCCACCTGCAAAACCTGCCGCGTACACAAACTCTGAGATTTTGGGAGTTGTGCCTGTCGCAGCAAGGTGCCAGCTGTGCACACACAAATAACAAGGCAATGTGCTACCTGTGTGTACAAAAGTAGCAAGGCAAGGTGCTAGCTTCGTGCACAAAAGTAATAAGATTCTAATTGTACATCAGCTGCATAGGCAAACTAACCTTGACTTAAATAGCCTATAAAATCCAGAGGCTTTTGGGGTTTAGAAAGTCCTGCAACTGAGACAGCCTTTTCCCCACATCCAAAATTGGTGCTATGTTTACTTAAAAAGCAAGGTGTAAGTACCTTCATGCAGTGCGAGAGGGACACTGCCACGTCAGGCACGGCCTGGCCGTTGCACCATTCAAGCAGTCCCCGCGCAGGAGCGGTCTGGCTGCACGGCTCACAGCTTGCACACAGCACAGGCAGACGCTTCCGTTATCAATGAATTGCATTTCCATGGAGGTTATTCAGATTACTTGCTGAGTTCACACTGTTTCATTACAAAATGTATCAGTGAAGGCCAAGTGTGGGTCCCCACTCTCATGATGAATTTGCTGTAGCCGTGCAGCACTGGAGATGACAGCACTGGGGTGCTCTACAGCTTGTTTTACTCTTTTCCTAGTATTTGACCCACCTTGGTCACTGCCAGGGACCACGGCTGGGTACCTTGCTGCCATACACAGGGCTGTGCCAAGTCCCAGTTTGCATTTTGCATCTTGAGTTGTCAGAGTTACTTAAAACAAAACAAAAATCCAAAAGATTAAGCTGTCAACCAGAAAAAAAGCCATTAGCTCTTTTCCAGAAATTTTTCTTCCTACACAGCCCTTGTACCACGTACTAATATCCTGCTTAAACTGGGACTTTTTGTTTAGTAGCTTATCATTACGCAAGGCACCTCGTGGAAGCAAGTCCTCCTTCCCCGGCTGGAAACACCGCCGCGGCGGAGGTGACACGAAGCCCGTCCCGCGATGCTGGGTGGTGTGCTGGGGCTGCGCAGCCTCACCAGCCCCACAGCCTCTCAGAAAACAGAGTCGTCGAGGGCGCTGCAGTAGAGATCTTCAGCGAAACTGCCGAACTCGGTCTCCGTCTCGCTGGTGCAGGTGCGTGCTCTCTGGAAAGCAAACACCACTTTTAGCTGGCGAGCTGGGAGGTAAACAGAGGTTATCAACTACGCTGCACTAATTAAGAGAGCTGAGTCATGACATGTCGTTTTAAGCATGCGTTGAATATTCATTATGAAACAAATGCTGCAAAGCCCTCACTTAACAACGTTTAGCAAAACACTGTGTTTCAAGTTGGTGCATTTAAAGAGGGATTCACCCAAAACATTTAATGAGGTAAGAGCCGAGAAAGAGCATTGGGTTCAACAGAAGAATTTTGCCAAAAAGTTCACATTCCTGCTGAAGTTCTCACAGGGCTGCTCATCACTCTGTCTCTCGGGCCAGCAGCCCCCTGCACCCACAGATTTCCCATTCGGCATACGCTGCACAACACAGCTGACCACAGTGGCCCACCAGACAGCCCTCTGTAGCCAAGGACAAAGAGCCCCGGGAGGAACTGGAGGGCATGTTAGGAGGCACATGAATTTTTCTGAATAAACAGCACTGAGGCCAGAGCTTGTGGGGCCAGAGCCCGACCCCTCGGTACTGAGCAGAGTTGTGCAAGCGGGCGTGCAGGGACGGGGTGCCTCGCAGAAGGAAGCAGAAAGCAGTAGTTCAGCTGCTGGGAAGCCCGCAGGGGCGGTGGGAGGCAGAGCTTCTCCCCGGGGCTGAGCGCGGTTCCCACGGGCCATGCTGCCACTGCTGCACGGGGCTTTCATCACCTCGCCCCGCTGTTTACACTACAAATTTAGGAACTGAATGCCCACAACAAACAGCTGCTGGGGGTTTCACTCTCCTGGGTGATCTCAGCAGAGACACCAGGGCCATGTCCTCACAGCTCCCTGCCAGTACTACCACCCTTGCAGCCACAGTGCCAGCAGAAAGCCTCCAGCTGGTATCACCTACCTGCTCCAAGCTCACTTTCAGTAAAGAGATGACTAAATACAAGGCAGTGCTTCTTTTGATAATGTGAAACAGCTTTTGCAACCTCACATTTTCTAGCTGCAGTGTTAATATTTGCTATTTCTCATATTCTTATTTGTGATACCCTAAGTCATGTTATTTTACATCAGTGGCTTTAATTAAAAACAAACATTATATGATAATCTTTTAAGCCTGTTTCCTTGACCAGACCATGGAATAAGAACAATACCCAAAAAACCAAACCCCTATTCTAAGGGGACAAATTAAAATCAAGTTACTGAGCAGCACTTCCCTTGAGGAGACAATGAGGAATTTTATCTTATCTGTAAGGCAAATGTATTTATCAGGAAGTAACAGCAAACATAATAAGGCTTAAGACCAGCTTAACAGTAGGACCAAAACATTTCCCATTGTTAGGGTTCACAAAATAAATCAGCTCTCCTGGAGTCAACCTCCAGCCCCTGCCAAGGCAGAGCTATCTGCCTGGCTGTGCTCAGTGGAAGGAGCAACTCCATTTCCTTACAAAAGGCAGAGCCATAGATAGGGCACCGTGTGCCTGAAATTCGTTGCATATTAGAAAAGCACTCGACAATAGCACGTAATCCTGTCGTTCATTTTTAACCCTCCACAAAACACCTCACCTACAAACAAGGCCAGATCCAGAGCTACTGCAGACTGGGACCTGTCCTCAGCAGAGAAGGTGGCCACACAGCCAGGTGAGAACCGACCACAGCAGTTAGGATTGCAAAAACAGCCTCACAAATTGCTAAATTCGATGGCTAACTCCATTTTACACTCATAGTCAGGGCTGTGCGTATCGTTACGGTAACTGCACCCACAAATTTCCCATTTGGCATGTTTTGCACAACACATTTGACAATGTAGTCCACATTTAATATGGCCATTAGAAATTCTAAGAGGTCAAAAGGCTTTAACTGAGCAGTAACAAGCTATATGCTCACAGCCTTACAGGGAAAGAGCAGCACACAAACACAAGCGTTTCTTCTAGTCCAAAAAAAAAAAAAAAAAGAGTGACTAAAATGTTATTTTACCTCATAGTCATTCGGGAATGGATCTCTGAATTTGTTGCTGGGTGTTGGAATTGGTGGAAACAGTTTACTCCATACGTGGTTTCTGCAAAAAAACAGTAGTGGAGGGATGTGAAAGAATTGCTTTTTCTGACGGATGACGTATCCAACAAGCAGCATGTGTTTAGCCCTGTGAGAAGGCATATCTCCTCGCAACTGCCAGCCCTCCTCCTCCCCTCCCAGTCAGTCATCGGCATCGGACGGCAGCACGAGGTTCAAAAGGGGTCAAAGTAATGGATAACGGCCCACCAGCGGACACCCCGAGGACTGGGCAGGTGTGCCATTCCTCACAGGACACTTCTGCACCCTGGGGCCATGCGGATGACAAAGAGGAGGTGGGCTGACACTCTGCCCCATCAGCCTCGCCCATCACCCCCGCAGCAGAGAGCTGGGCTAGAAGGTCCGATCCAACGGGGCACTGCTGTGGCTTTTAACAGCCAGCAGTAGGCCTGTCTTGGAGAGAAATTAATTGCTCTGATCTGTCTGTTCACACTCATGTTCCTCCCAAGGGCTGCGTTGTCATATACCTTGTTTGGACAGTCAAGACAGGCTGACTTTGGTTTCTGGACATAATCTGCCCACGTCTCGTGGTAGGAGAGCAACCGCAAATAATTGTGTGCCGAGGGAACAAGGAGGAGGCGAGGAACCAGACATGAGATGGCTGACAGTAAACGGTTCTGCTTAGCGGTGTAATAACTCATCCTGCTAACACTCTTTGAGATACTCCATCCCTGCCTGACACTCTTTAGTCTGGCTGAAGCTTACAGGCATATGTATTTTTGTCACAGCAAGTGCTGCAGAGTGAAGTTTTTCTCATCTTTGATATATCCCAGAGTATAGACTTCACATTTCCATCGCCAAAATGCATTCACTATCTCTACCCCTGGACAGCACGACGTCCAAATAGGACCAGATTTTAATGGGAACTTGGCCTAATTGAATATTATAGGATTTAGCCCAGAATTAGTATCCGGTACCTGTTCTGTGGAGCAAGACTGACATCCATGAAGCAAAGACGTGGCCAAGGTGTGGAGCCCTAGCTGCTGGGACCAGATCTGCTCCTCTGCCCCATTTATGTTGTGACAATTCTCCTGGCTGATGTCTGGTTAGTTCAATGCTTATGTTCTTATGACTGTTCTTCTTCCAAAAGCTTTCGGAGTTCTGTCAAGTTTTCTTTTATCCTATTATTCCTCCTCACCAGGGAGCTGAGGAAGAATATTTTCTGACTATCAGTTTGGAGCTAAACCTTCCTGGCTGAGCTGCTGCTGCCTTGAAGGAGACATTGATGCTTAACTAATTAATAGGCGAAGGGAAGGGCCATACCACTGCCCACACGATAGAGCTGACCAAGCAAGCTATGGGATGGCTCCCCATGGCTGCATACGGACGAGGGCTTGTGATGGAGGTGTGCAGCCAGAAGTGGGAATACAGGGAGTAAAAGCAGGGTGTGAGTGAGTTGGTTTTAGGAGACATTTGCATCCCCTTTGTTGAAATGCTGAATGCAGTCCAACCATCGCTGGCTGCAGAGGACAAGTCAGGCTGCGCAGTCGCCACCAGCAGAGTGGGACAGTAAGGTGGCTGCTGGTGTAACTCAGGAGTGGGACCGGGATGAGTTCCAATATTAACACTCCAGCACCTGGCATCATCTCTACTCTTCACAGCTTTCCTGCGAAGGGTTAGGTCTTTGTGACCATACCCAGGTGAGCTTTGCAAGCACTGTTGTCTTCACAGCTCCTGCAAGTCCATCGGGTCTCCCAAGCCTTTCAGGAGGAAGGCCCTCGGAGGCCAGATGATTTCTCCTGCATCTTATTTCAGCTCTGAGTGTGGTTGTGATTTATGCTATTGCTGTGCAATGTCACCCACAAGATTTGGTTTTGTTTGGAATTGGCGCGTTTCTAGTTGTGCTGTTTGTCAATAAAAGATTTTGATGGAGCCATATCAAAATTATTTATTGAGTCAGCAAAAAGCATAAGTTACACGTCACTTCTGGAACAGAAACCCTTAAGGAAGGGTGCACAAACACCCAACAGAAATGAGGCAGAAGCACACTTGTGTTCAGGAGGGCTGCTTGCCCCCAGGTGCAAGAGTCTTTGCAGTGAGGCGTTGGTGGGGGTGGTGACAGTGGTGCCCTCAGAATGGTCCTGTTCTTTTTTGCAGGACACTGAAAAGTTGGAGTTATGTGATTAAATAGCTTGTCACAAAAAATGTTCCAGATATCTCTGCTTGTCTGTACATGGGTTAGAGCACAGCCCTTTCCATTAGCGCTACTTGGACCTTCAGGCTTTGGAAACACCCCATAGGACCCTCGTGCCTTAACTCGGCATTTCAGGGCCTCCATTTATTGTGCTGTGTGTGTCTTTCTGAAATTTGCCACCTTTTCCACAGGCTGTGACATGAAAAGGCCAAAGATAAATAAAGAGAAATAAGTAGGAGAACAAGTTCTTCTTTTCCCTCTTCTAACCGCTACGATGAGATTGATAAAATATTTGTTTTCACAGTATGTTAGAGTGCTTTTTCTAGTGTCTTGTCTCCACCAAGATTCCCTGTGACATTTTCCAAATGACTTCCCTGTAGCGGGTGGCTGGTGACTGCTGGTCGTGGACTGGAGTGGCATGCAGAAGAGGGAGGGGTACCTGGTGGAGGTCGGGAGGAGCACTTGATTTCAGGGTATGGAGGGCTACTGACTGTCCTCATGTCAAATAAGTGGAGAGCACCTAGGAGCAAGTTATTAACTACATCGTCCCGTGGGCTCACCTCCAGGAGAAAAATGTTATTCCAAGGTACAGCCTAAGGAAGTACAGAAGATGCTCATTCATAAAGACAGCGGGCAAACTAGGAAAACATTCAGTTGTGCTTTTTATGAAGACAGTAACCTCATCAGCTACTGCAAGTAAGTGAAGGGAAAAGACTATCCAAACAGTCCCAAAGGGCTTCTTTGCCTTGTAGCATTTCTCCCAAACGATGGGCTGTATCTCCGATGCCTGCAATCACCAGGAAGCACACAGAAAAATTTATAGAACTCTTCGCTATAATGAAATTCCTTATAATGCCTTCAAATCGTATGAAATTTGAAATGATTCTGTGGCTTGAACTGCATGGTACACTTCATGAATTTTCAACAGCAGTAAAAACCGAGAGTACTAATGAAACTGATCTAGGGAACCTGTTCTATTTTTCTTTTTTTAATATCTGCAGATACAACAAATGAGCAGGCTAAGCATTGCATTTCATCTTCTTAACACTTCCCAACTCCTCCCAGGGCAGGCTGGAGGATTAGAGAAGTGGCAAGGACACTGAGCAAGAAGCAGCTTGGGAAGGGTGGAGTAATGCTAGCAACTTCATGAAATTCAGTGCAGCAGGCAGATAAAATTTGAATCACTTTGGCAAAGATGGAATGTAATGAGCCTTTGGGTGCTAGGGAATTATGTACTAGCCAGGCAGAGAGAAAATCCTAGAAGCAACCAATGTAGCATCAAGCAGCTGAACCTGGAAAAGCTAGCTTAAATTTGCCTCGTGTATTGAAGTTCATAAAATGCATTACTACAGCATCTTCAAGCTGGTCCTTGAGTAGAAGTCTTCCCCTATACCTATTTCTTCCCCTATATCTGTTTCAGGATCTCCGCAGGGGGTAACTGCATAATATCCAAATACTTGCAGAACTCCACAGGAAAACATGGAGCAGTATGACTGCTACCAACTGGTGTTGGAACTAACTGGTGTTGGTGTTTTGCTGTCCCAAAGAGAGAGGAGAGAGCTGACAAAGATGATGCTGGAGCAGTGGAGGACCTACAGCTATACAGACAGGTCAACCCATAAAAGAATCAGTGATGTGAGTAAGAGCAGTTCGGGAATTTCCACCAACACATCAAGGCTGCATAGTTGGGAACAGGTGCATACGGAGCACAACATGAATAAACTCTCTGGGGAGTTAATCTATCTTGTTCCAGAAAGGATTGCTTATTGAGACCTGCTATGCTAATTAAATTGACTTAAGAACAGGTTATCATAGACACCAGACACTTTAGGGAGAGCTAACAACAGTTATTCTAATGTAACATTCCTGTAGACAAGACCTTTATTTGATAAAGGAAATGTGGTATGGAAAGGAAAATAGCCAAGGACACATCAGGATGACCAATAAATTAAAAGGCATTAGAGAAATGAATAAGAAATTAGCAGAGTCGAGGACAGCACTTACATTACTGGGAGCTGTGTTTATTGTGATAATTGCTGCTTGATGAATGTTTCAGGGGAGAAGCTTGTAATTACATTGATTCTTTAAGTCATCACTTATGATTTGACTAGTCACAGCTACAGAAATCCAGAGTGTATCTGGGTTTCTTCACAGCACATTTTGGGAAGTTTAGCTATATGGTATCTGTTTTTACTACATGGCATCCATAGCCTCTGTAGTAATTAAATTAATTAAAATAATAATTTAATAGTAATTAAAAATAAACTAAACAAATAGTTCAGAAACTCAAAGCAAACAAGTTCAATGCACTTGCTCCTGTTAAGAGGTCAAGAGGAGCAGCAAGCACAAAAGCACTGAATTTTTACCTCTTCAGAGCATCTACCACGCTCCTTTGATGTCAACTGAAATTCAGATACATGCCCAGGGCCCAATATAGAGTGTATGTCTGCAGGCTGAACTAGACAAGACTGAGAAAATATTGGTCTGTACATTTTAGCCATGAAAGATGCTCTCCGCAGCTTTCACCAGGGTTAAAGACAGAGTCCGCCTGGGAAAATCATTGACCCAACCAGATCCATGTAAGTGAAGAAGTGAGATAAGGACAAATAGATTTTTAACAAATTAACCTCACTCAGTATATGGTTTCGTTGTTTAAGATTAAATTTAATAACCCTCTTATCCACCAATTTTGCTGAATGTTATTGTTGATAATTAATGAGGCTGATTATTACTTTTCAGTGCTTTTGCTTGTATAATTATACTTGAATATCAAACTCAGTGCCCTTTCTTAAAATTAAGCAAAGCTTGTAACATCCACACACACCTGTTGAACACCTAGTCCTTAGTTATACTGTAATTAAAAAGAAGATGTTGATACTTACATTTTGCATTTTATAGCAACAAGCAGGAATGTGCAGCACGAGGACACACAAAGCACAGCGAGAATCCAGGCTACGGGATTCTCCAGTTTGTTTTGCCCTGAATTTCAAGAAAAAAAGTAGTTAAATATATTATTTTAGTGCAGGTTATTTTAAAAACACTCTTACAAAAGATTTCATCAGCTGCTTTATGTGATTACATTCAGATCACAAATTAACATGCAAATGATGAAGACTTGGTATCTAGAATTAGAAATGAAACGCAGAGCTTCAAGAACAATTTCCATGAAACTGACTTGGCAATTTCACAGTAAATTTCTTTCATTTTGAGAAAGAAGGAGAGAACAAGCCGAGAAGCATGAGGAGCCAGGCCCACCAGGACGATACGGTCCGTTAGCTGCCGTCCCGAGACATGCGATGCCATGCAGCGTGCACACGACTGGTACTCAGCACAGACACTGTTTGCTGATAATCTCGGGCACAAACTGTTTGTTTTCCATTAAACCATTCTTCATTTCTGTTAATCCTTTCTAGCCAGGAACTGGATTTCTCTGGCTTCATAAACTTGCCTGTAAAAAAGACATCACCCCCCCCATTTTTCTGGTGAGCTGGTTGCTGATACATTTCCTCAGGAAGAATTTTTCTACTGCCTCTGCCTGTGAGCAGACACAGGTATTTCTATCAAGGTCAATGCTTCTGTTTTGAAAAGGTATTGCTCAGTGACCACAACCATTATTTTGTGCCACATTATGCCGTATGACAAAAACATTTACATTGAACTGCATTTTCAAAAGGCTGCCGAGTCCGTGTGTGGTTACGATAACTACCTGTCCTATGCATCAAGGTGTCAGCACTGCCATTACCAGGTAATTGGAAGGACATAAATCGGCCAGCAGCAGGAGCGTTGGGTTTATTGGTGCTGTAGACAAAACAATATTCAATGGTGGCCAGATCTGTTTCTGAGAAATGAGGAGCTGAGCCTGCTGTCTCCGCCGGCGGCTGTGGTTGCACAGCAGTCCCCGAGAGCAGCATGTGGATGACGCCATGAGCAGGCTCGGGTGATCCGTTCTGCGCCTCCGTACCACCCCGATGGGGGTACACAGTCAGCCTCGCAATTACAAACGGGTTAGGATGGTTTATTTTGTCTTCAGGGTTACCACTTTTCTTTCACGAAAATAAGATTTAGGATGTAACTGTCAATGAGTTATGCTTCGTGTAAGTCTTGAGGATGACTGGGGCAGCAAACTGTGGAAAACGGTTAAGTCCCATAAACCAATTTAAGTCCCATAAACCAATTTTAAGCCTCCCAGCGTGACGGCTGGGAAGCGTCTCCATTTTCCAAACCAAAAATGGAAGGGTCCTAAGTCTCTTCCATCTTATGTCAGTTGGCAATGGCTCCAAAAAGGCACGATCAGGCAACACTAAGTCTCACTGCAACTCGGAATAAGGCGTGGGAGAAGCAGCAATTGCAGAAGCTGTGCTGTGGCTCTGGGGACCTGCCCGGGGCCTCCTCCTCGGGCTTCTCTCAGAGACGTGCCCGGAGGTACCAGCCCAGCCCCGTGCACCACTGTGAACCAGCACGAGCCCGTGCACCTGCCTAGTGAGAGGTGTCCACATGATGCACGAAATGGAGGGAACAGATGAAACTTCCTCAGAGCCACAGAGCAAGTTAACAGCAACGTTAACCACTGGCTGAAGTGCGTACTGAAACCCAGTGACTTTTGCAGTAACCTGTATTGTGTCAATGAACTGCAACAAGCCTCTAAAAACCCGTTTTCATAAGAAAAACTGAAGTAATTGGACCTATCCTTGGATATTTTTGAGATTTTAGTAAATTTTTATGGAAGACTAACTTTCTTCCTTTTTACCATCAGGATGAATTTCCCATATTTGGTATGGGCAGTGCATGAGTAGAGCCGTCTGTAACAGCGACGTTTCCAGGTTTCTCAGTCATTGTCACGCCACGCAGGAGAGACAGCTCCAAAAGTGCTCCAGCTGACACAGAGAGGCCCTCAAATCTTTCCGTCTTGCAGGGAAAGCAGAATCGGGACAGCACAAATGCGCTGTGAGGTGCTTCTCAGCCCCAAACTCGACCTGTGGACCTTTTAAACTGTGAACCCTGGCGGTGGCTGTTCACACAGACCTACAGCTTCGCAGATTTGATTCGTATTGGGCTGACGTGCGTAGTTAATGAGGGTGTCCAGCCCACTCAGCTGCACTAAGGATTTTTTATCTAGCTTTGTTTGACTGCAATGCTTCTAAACAGCCTTTTAGAGACAGCTGGTATCAAGGTGCAGTTTTACAACGCCCACTTTGGCAGCATATGGCTGCATTTCACAGGGTTTGATCACCACAGCCCAAGGAATGGATCCAGAATTGTGTTTCAGTTGGTAACAGAGTTGGAGGATTGCTGCTACAGGACGGGCAGTCTAGGCCAGTGTTTTTCTCAGGGTATGAGCTCAGAACAGGTCTACTGGTCTTAAAGTTGTTCTCATCCGAATATTTCCCAGACAGGTGCATGAGGCTAATAAACAGACCCAGTTTTCTTAATTAATTAGATGTTTGGTCAGCCCCCCTGCCCCAGGTGAGTGGTCGGGTTGCTGAGCCTCTCTTCCCAAGGGCTTGTCAGTGCCATGGAGCCAGGTGGGAAGGTCAAGGGGATGTGTTAAGAGTAAGGCAGCAGATTTAATCACATTCACTAGCAAACAGATGTAAGAGGGAAAAGTGCAGTAAACAGGAGAGTGTTAAGGACTTTTTTTTTTTAGTGAAAACCAGGAAGTTAAGAAACTCAAAAGATAAGAGCAAAGGAGGATGTCTAAGAAGAAACAGTTGATAACGTGCTGTGATAAGGAAACTGTTATTTCCAGAAAAACATGTGCAGCAAGTGGGAAATACAGAACAAAGTGGGGCAAATTATCATGTTCCAAAGATGCTAAAACCATGCTCTTCCCTCCCCCCCCCAACATTTAAGAGTTCAGATAGCTCCAGTAAAGTAGTAGTTGGCATGATCATTCATATTAACTTCCAGCATGAACGTCACAATGCATGCCAGGGAAACACATGTAAAAACTAAAGAAGTAATGCAACTAAAAGGCCTTACCTAGAATTAGGCCTTAAGCTAGTTTAAAGCAGTCTCTGAAAATGTAAGCATGTTAAAACAAAACACTGTCTAAAAAATCCCTCCATATGTCCAGAAGTTTGCTTGGGAGATTTTTTTTTTTTTTAAATGGAACAGAGATTTAACTCCACTTGGCATTAACAAGTCAGTTTCTTTCTTCAAATACCTATTTTCCTGGCTTCTATTAAAATTACTTGGTGTTGTGCATGCTCATGATTAGGCAGCATTTGCTTTCCAGCAATGTAATAATATTCATTACAAGACAGAAGCATGTCATTCATTCTTACCAACATAAATAATTTCACTCCAGTCACTCCAAAATCCTCTCGTACAACATATGTGATGATTAGCTCTTATTTGTATGGAATACCTGTTGGTAACATCAATCCGTAATCTGAAGTCGTTTGAGGATATTTTCAATATCTGTTAGGAAAACAACATTGTACTGTCATAGATTACTTAAGACTAAACAATTCAGAAAACAAACTTTAATCATGTTTATCTTTTTATTTTTTTAAAACTCCTTTACTGGATTAACAGTGAGCATCTGGCCTTGCTTTTGAAGTAAGATCTCTATTTTTATAGGTGTATTTTCTCTCATAATACGCCAATATTTCAGGGAAAATTCTTGAAAGATGCCTCATTTTTGCATTCTTCCTTAAGACACTTAATGCTGGATTTTCAGAATTGTCCATCCTCCTACTGTTCTGAACCCAGATGCATAAAACTGAATAACTCCAATTTTTGTCCTTCTGCTTTCCTAGGTCTCTTGGGGATAGTTTGTTGCAGACATAAATGATGTCCAGAAAAAGAGGAAAAATATGAAAACTGATGAGACTTTGGCTTTGCTGAACCCTAGTCACAAACGGGACACAAGTTCCACCAAAAGTCCATAGTTTCAAAAATGTACTAATAGCAGGTTTTATTTTAAATGTTTTAAAATTTGTAACATATCCATGAATATAAAGACTTTTTAACCAGGTTGCATAAAGGCAAATTCTAGCTATATAGGACAGCTCAGAGACAAGAACGCTATATAGTACTTGGGCATCAGAGAAGCAATTACCTGCTTGTTACCTGACTTCAAGTTGAAGAGGTAAAATTCGTATTCAAAACATTCTTCACGGAAAGGAGAAATTGGCTTCTCCCATGTGGCCAGGAGATCATTTTGCTCTAAGAGTACAGTGACATTTCTGGGAACATTCACTTTCTCTACAAAAAGAAAACTGTACTGGTAAGTTATTTATAGAGCAAAGTTTAAATACTAACAATTGGAGCACTTTATAACCTGATAGGGTTTCCAAGCAGGACCTATAATCCTTGAATTTATTTCACATTTTGGCCAGAAAAGATAAGGATTTAGGAGGAATAACTATATTGGAGAAAATAGTTAAGGGAAACCAGTTTTTAAAATCCACTTAAAAGTTCTGGAAAACTAGATTGGGGGGGGGGTGTTATTAAATTAATTTTCACAAAAGCATGAAATTAATGATAGAACAGTTAGAAAAACTTCTTCAGGAAAAAAAACAGAAGTAACCAGGAAAGTTACTGAAAACTGGAACAAATTCAAGCTATTATGGGGATGATTTCTAAGAAGAAAGTATGCCAACTGTTTTATCTTAGTGAAGCCATGAAAAAGGGAAATGTTATATATTTACAAAAAAGTGAAAGGCGTAGAACTAATGAAGTAAAAGAAATTATTTGGGTGGATGAAAGATGATAGACAGTCATGGCTGATACTACCTTTTATTCAACAGTCTAATGCCTTTCTTTAAAAGGACATGGTTATCTTGAATATCATGCGTCTTTTTCCTTTCAAAGAAAGGCCGTAAAATAAAAGGCAGTAAAAACTGTACTTGAAGGTATATTGACTAAATCAATTGAAAATGAATATTGGAAATAATGCTTTGGCTAACAAACAGAATAACTAATTGTATTTTCTAGCTTTTTGTTTTTGTCATTCTATAATATTAAAATCAAAGTTAGTTAAAACCATCCATTTCTGTCTTATAATCTCTTCCACTTTCATTAAAATGTCTATGCAAAATCAGCATAAACTTTCACCTGCAACAAGAACCATTCAATCCAGTAATATTCTCTCAGAAATCTTTTGACAGTCCTGCTAGACATTTTTTAATTTTTTTTTTTTAGATGTATTTCTACTCACCAATGGCATTTTGGTTAAATAATTGCTGAAAAGGTTTTATTGCAGCATACTTGCTAGACCCATTAATGTGTATTACAATGAGATTGTCAACCTCTTCAGGATCAATATGAGTCACTGAAAATCTGCACTCAGTATTCCTGTTCCACTTGTCTTTGATGTAATCTTGACATTCTTCAGTGTACGTCTCATACCTAAATTAAAATACTTGTGAGACATGACGCTCTTGAAGAAATTCATTGCTGACTAAAATGGGAATAAACACCAACCTGTAAAATAGAAAGTACTCGGTATCTTCTGGTGCCCCTTGGCCAGGAACCCAGGTGCAATGGAGAGAAACAGTACTAGAAATGGTGATGCGAGTAACACAGGACAAATTAGTGACAGATGTCTCTGGAGCACCTAGAGAGTCAAGGAATTATAAAGCAGAAAGAAAATTTTTATTACAAAAATCATAAGAAATTCATGTTGCTAAAACATTTTGATTACAGTCTTTGGTCCATTATATCTATGTCTATTGTATCCAATTCTCTTCCTTATCACACAGGTCTATCAGTTATGGATGGATGAAGATTCCCAAACAGTGTAAGTAAAGCTGTACCACACAACACCATTACATATTTCATGTACACCTTGCAATTCAAGGCAACATGATCTTTTAATATCCTAGAGTGTACGAAAGTAGGTTAGCCTTAGCAAGGAATTTTTAGAAAATTTTATGTGGGTTATCCATGTTGTGCACCTCCAGATTGTACTCCAGGCTCCACAGCAGTAGAGAAAGGCCTGGGCTAAATAATTTTGTAAGATCAGTGTAGCAGTATTTTTCAAGTATTAAACCTGTCACCTTTTGATGTCTAGTCCACAGACCAGGGCAGGACACAAAATTCAGACCTCACTTGCATTTCTTCTTACCTGGCGGAGGTGGGAGTTTTTCCTTCACCCAGTCACTTCTCATCTGAAAGTCATTATGAAGAAGTAACGTCCGAATGTGTGCAGAGAAACCGTTGTGAAGTGCAGCTGTTTGGATACTGTGAGTCTTCTTTGTATCATACTTGAAATAAAAAAAAAATCAAATAAGCATCACATGTAATGGAAGCCAAATTAAGGGACCTGCAAAGACTGATCCAGTCTTTGCAGAGAGGCAAACCAGCCAGCTAGATTAGCTGGTTATATTAAGTGTATAAAGCTAGAGAGTACAAATAATCCACACAAGAAGTGTGTAAGGTTTCTCATTTAAAACAGCAGGACCCTTATCTTACAAAGAATTTGTCTATAGCATACAGCTGTAATGAAACATGATCTGACATTTAATGATACCCTGGCATTAATGTGAATTAAGTGAGCTGACTTGAACCAGGAGGAATGTCACTTAAAGCCAGTATCCAGCTTCGCCCCAAGATGAATGCTGCCGAGTGCCAATTCCCAGGCTAAACCTTGTCCCAGCAGAGCTGTAGCCATAAGCATAGCTGGAAGGGAATCTCTCCAGTGCTCAAAGTATATGTTTATGATATAAAGGAATAAGTGATGAAATATGCCATTCATTCAGGAGACATATCACACCTACTGCACCCCGGTTTGGTGCAATACATTCAACTCAACAGGGATTTAACTTTCTTAGGATACTGGACTTATCTTTTATCTTACCTCTTCAGGCACAGGGCTTAGGATTTTCACATCATATCTAATAGTGTAGTTTTTTTGTTCTTGATTAGGGTTTGGTTTCCAGTGTAAAAGTACTTGTGCTAATGCAGAGACTGTAAGGGTGAAGTTAACAGGTGGGAAAACCTGAACTGTAAGGGAGAAAACAAAAATATTTGTAACATAGTAATCCCGTGAATTGTTTTGAGCAATAGCTGTTTACAAGCAATGAGCAATACAAGCAAGTAATTTCATTTCAATATTATATTCTCTCAACAGCTTCTTATAAAATGTTTCTAATATTTGAAAAACATCTTTAAATAACAACCAAAACTTCATCAAATAAGAGTTTACTTAAAACTTAGCTTAAAAAATGAATTTTTATGACAGTTTCAACTTGAAAATCACAATGATACATTACTTCTGGCTTGTTGTTAGGTTCAGGTTGTTCAGCTGGATCCCCATAGCCACACAGACACTGGCCATCTGTACTGAAACAGAGCTGATCAAGTGATCAACCGTACGTACAATTCTCACTCACATAAGCTTGCAGAAGAGCATAATGTGGGGGCTTTCTAAGAGAAGGCTGACAGCCACAAGAAGTTATATGTGAGAGAAGAAACAAAATGATGAACAGAGGAATTAAGCACGAATGGAAAAAAACATAGAAGGATGGGAATGATAATTTAAAATGACAGGGCAAGAGGGATTCCTGGAGCTCATATGGAAATGAGGAAGATCTCATGCTGGGGGAAAATGTTAGCATATAAATAGCAAGGCAATGAAATAATCAATCTACTCCCCTTCATTTCTAGAGTTCTTCAGAGCCTGCCCTCCCTTAATTGCCATCTCCAAGGCAGTTGAGGGATGTCAGTCCCCACTTCTCTTCTCCCATGATTTCAACCTTTGATGCCCACTAGTTCAATTTTCAAGCATATACCTTGCATTAGGAAAACTGCCTCATAAAGGCTCAGAAAACCCCAACAAAAACCACCCTGAACTGCTTCCCTTAAAATGTTCCTTGTCGAGATGCCCACAAAAAACGTCACCATTAAGGTTGTTGATACACCAGAATTATACCAGCGATGCTTTGTGCTGCCATGTTTCTGCAGCTAACTACAGTTTTGTTCCCGGAAGTAAAATTGCTACCTGGAATAATGCCTTTACTCTGGCTGGATTAAACTGTTGAATAAACCAGGCCAGAAACTACTGTCCAGCCCAGACAAGTGGCATGGCACAAGTTGCATCGACATGCCTCATGGTTCTTCCCTCTCAAAGCAAAACAGTCCTCAGGCACGGGCTGGAAGCAATCTCACTGAGACAGGGTACAACTGTCCCAGGAAGCACGTTAACACAGCACGGTCATCTGTGGTCCTGTACTCATGGCATGCCATGAACTGTTTTATTCACGTGTAGAATAGTGCATTTGACCAACACGTAGAGGGGTCTTGGTCACTCACTGGTGCTAAAACAACACACTGGTAGAAGGAAATGCCTTACCTCCTGCAGCTTGAGGTACGTTTCGCTGAATCAAGTTCATTGTCCAAAGGAGGATCAGAAAATCTCTCATCATGCTGGCCATAATCTTTAGATGGTAAATGAGAACGGCCGTGTATCAGCGTGTGTGCCTTGTCACCATTTTACAGAGGCCGATGGCTAAAAATGAACACAATCCCAACTGTTAGGCACACAAACCATGGAGCTTGGTATATCCACATGATCAAAGGAATGCAACTGCCACCTTGCAGGTTATAGACTCTTCTCCTTTCCTTGCAGGAAAATGCATCTTGTCATAGCTAAATTTTATGTCAGTACTACCAACCACATTTCATTTTGCTCCCTTTGCTTTTGCCGGCCCTCTTTGAAAAAGTTACTGGTTTCAAACACTATCATGTGTGGATGTTCAGAGCAGCAGTCACGGACTTAGAGCATCTCTCCACAGAGAGGAGCGAGTCAGGTTGAGGTACACTGGCTTTCAGTAGAGTCCCATTTACTCCAAAACCAGAAATAACCATATTTTTAGCTGCCACTAAATATAAAATAGCTACTTACTGGAATTTACTTTCCAGTTTCTATTTCAATAAAACTCGCTAAAGAAGCAGTCTCAGTGCTCACCTCAAGGCTAATCTCCAGTGTTAATTATTGGGTGTAAGAGAAACTATTTTGTTTGTTTCTAATTTAACTGAACGACTATTTTTAATGCTTTAAACCAGCATGTCCTTTTGCTTCCTATGGATTGTTTCATGAAGTACTGGGAGAAAAAAAAATCTGTGTGTAATCATTCATGTATAACCTAATATAAACAACATGGAAATACAGAACAGCAGTTTTCCAAAATGTTCTTACCGAAGAGAAATATGCCCTCCCAGCCCAATCACAGTACTTCCCTGGGGCACTACAGCAATTGCTTGTATGGAGAACATAATATTTTCAGATGGTAATGAGCAGAGAAAGCATCTTTAACCCATCCTCCAATAAATAACCCGGGGACTGGAAGCACTCCAATTGATCACAGTTGGAATACTTCTGCTATACAGTAACTATTTTTCAAAATGGTGTATGAATGCCGAGTTCATTAAAATGACACATAATCTATAATGCAGTGTGTTTCTTAATGTCCAAGTCCACTCATTATCTATATTCATATTTTGTATGTATCTACTATTCTGGTAGCCAAAGTGTGTGTGAGGCTAACTGAACCGCTGGAGTTTCCTAACGGATTATTCCTGGGGAGTCAGGATTTGCTTTTACATATCTTGAGTTATTGAAAGACATTTTGGTCAGACATTTTTGTTCTTCCAAAATGTATGTGAATCACAAACAATCAGGTAATTATTATTCATACCATACATTTATGGCTACACAATGCCTCCAAGACTATTTCCTGTTGCATTACCATTCATGAAAAGCCTGTTCTTTTGGATTTTCTCACTTGAATACCATACAGACCTCTGCTTCACAAGATTATGTTATTCTAGAGGGCATTATGTGGACTGAACACAAGTTTACGATGGCACCTGATCTCTGCCCACCTCTGCCACACCTACACTGCTTAATCTGATAAAAACAAATTTAAAAAACTGCTAGAACATGACACGCATTTCCAATATGCTTCTGTACAAATTACTGGCATCGGGCTTTCTCTCCTGCTTCAAAAAACATCGTATAGCTCATTTATCTGATGAGATTATTAAATACACTAATAACTTTTTTCTCTATTTAAAAGTAAAAATTTATCAGCTTCAAATCCCTGAAAATAAAAACCAGCTTCTCATTTTCATGCTAGCAATAACCCCAGTACCACTCTGCCAAGAACGCAACTCTGAACTGCACAGATGTGTGTGCGTGTGGTTTTAAGCATGCGTGCACATCTGCATTCCTACCTGTCTACTAACACTACCCCCCACGTTCATTGCAGCTCTCCCACCGACCACCTACAACCAAAACCAGCAGCTAAGAAGCAGTTTCAAGTAGATTAAGCTCTCGTAATGTGAACTGGGTACCTCGATGAGAAAGACACAAGAACCCAGCAAAGGGCATTCCACTGGCATAGAAGAGGGATGGAGGGACAGGTTGTGCTTCCCCAGCTGCAGTCAAAGCTTTATCAGGTCCAACTACAAGACTTTGGGAAAGAAGCTTCATTAGTTCCACTGCTAAGAGAACTCACTTTTTTTAAAACAAAGCAATCACTTCAGTACTTTATTAAAAAAAAAAAAATCTTTGAAAAGCCTCATGTTTTACAACTGCTTAGGATTCACATCCACTAACGTGAGTAACGTCAGTATGTTGGTTACAACACTGCTCTGGCATTTAGCACAACTAAAAAAGCTGGCTCTCTCTTGGGTTTACTTAAAGTGGGTTTGGCTACCTATAGTTTTTTTTACTTTGTCCTCAAAAACTAGGGATTCTCATTCTTCCTGGGCACATTCTTTACCCTGTACTTTTGAAAAGATCCTAAAGATCAACTTTTCAAAGGTACTTTTGCTGTCTAAAAGCATGCACGTATTAGACACAGATCTAACATTTTTCTCAGCAGCAGTTTACTGATTTGTAACTGGATATAAAATGTTACTGTAATGCAGATTAGTCTCCAATTATTATCCCTGTTTTTCTTATAAGTTTATCTTTTCCTGCCTTATTTTCAAAAATGCTATTTTTCTTTTTCTTGCTATCAGACTAAGATTGAAAATACAGCTTTTGGAAGAGGTATTTGTACAGCTGTGTAAGACCACAACCTAAGAACACCTTGCAGTCTCTGATATCCTGTGTGTTTCATGTGAGAAATTACTGAAAACAGAATCAAAATAAGTGTATTCAAGTCAAGATGTTAACTAGAAATCTACAAGAGGATTACGCTCCTCACAAAAATGAATATAGTAAGTTCTCAGGACAAATAAAAGCCTTTACTATATTACGTTTTGGTTATATATGGTAAAAAATAATAAGCAGAAGGTAAAGGATCTATCCCCTTCATAAAGCGTATGCTCCTTCTTAAAGGACAGTAGAAATCCAAACCATAGAAAACAGCTTCTAAAAGGTAATGATTTTCTTACTTATAGCTGATGTGTCCCACTATCTCACAGGCAACTGGTCAGAAGCAGATTCCAGATGCATTTCCCGGTGTAAGGTAAAGCTGACTTTGAAAAGCGGGACCTTTGCAGTCTTGAAACAAAGCACCACAAGACAAAAACAAACCGCAACAGATATCCCAAGAGGTTACCTGCGGAGTCTCAAAAGTTCTGTGAAGAGTCTGCTCCGTTTGTTCAAACATCCTCTGGGTCATCTCCCTGTGGGTTTCTTTTATAACTGCTGTCTTTCAAGTACAAATGTGATAGGTACTTCAGAAATGATGGCAGATGATAAGTTAGACAAGCATGCATTGAAAAAGGGAACTACAGATTTAACCACAGGATGGAAGGCTCCATACAAGCACACAGTTTAGCCCAGAAATGGTTTTACTTTATTTATTGAGGGTTAATTATATACCATACTCTGATAATTCTCTAATAACTTTGCAAGAGCAGGAACATTTAATGGCTGACTGCAAAGAAATAACCTATAGCCAGCTACCTACGGACCACTGCTGATATCCCAAGTTGTTCTTCCCCTAGAAAACCAAATCCAAACGTTGCTGGAAAACTGGTTTTGTCCAATGGTTTTATACCATCTTGTCCAATGCTCCTGCCATACAGCCACGTGGACATCAGCAGTATTTTGAGAAGTTACCTGTACCAGAGCAAGACCAGCTTCCTAACCTCATGCTGATCCATAGGGCTGGATAACACAGGCTCACAAGCAGGACAAGCAGCAGAAACCAATCCAAGGTCCTAGAGAAGACCCTGCCGAAAGTGGGGCTATATGTAATGGAGTTATAGGAAGGACGAGAAGAAGGCTAATGACTTACATTCATTAACAACCTGGATTGCAAGTACAGAGAACCCTATTAAATGTGCAGGTGACACAAGCTGGGAGAGGTGAGTGCTTTGGAGGCTAAGACTAGAATTAAGAAAGTTCTTGACAAATTGGTGGAAATTGGATGCAGTTCAATATGGACAAGCTCACAACTGCATTTAGGCATTATCAACTGTAAATTACTAGCTATAAATAATCAATTATCAACTGATTAGGTCTCTGTTCCACAGAAAAGAATCTGGAGTTTTGGAGGGTCATAAACTGAAGAGGAATAAACAATGTTATGCGCTTGTGAAAAAGGCACCCCAGGCCAGCTAAAAGTGAGTGTCCTCTGCAAGACACATGAAGTAATCCTTCCGCTCTGCACAGTGCTGATAAAGCCTCCACTCGCATGCACTGTGTCCAGCTCAGATACTGCACTTGAGAAAGCCATGGAGCAGATGAAGACAAGCCAGTACCCAGCAAAGGATACTACCAGAGCCTAAAAAGTACCAGTGAGGAAACAAGTTAAGGGAAGACTTGTGCAGAAATGTAACACATTAAGACTTTCACATGCTCTCCAGGTCCATTGGGCTGGGACTAGAAGGTAATGACAAGTAAAATTCAGGTTAGATATCAGGGAAAGATTTCAGTGTCAGGGAAAGGGAGGCAGTGGAGCAGGCGCCTGAGGACTGAAAGAAACTCTGTCGCTGGGCATCTATAGACAAACATCAACCAGGAATGACAGTCGTAATCAAATCTTACTATCAGGCACAGAGATAAATTAGGTGACCTCCTAAGGTCTGGCCAGCCTGTATGTCTCTGAATAAACAGCTAATTACTGGGCAGAGAGCTCTGACATGTACAGCAAAATGGTTCTGTAGAAAAGAGATAATTTCTAAAGGCGAAGCAGGAATTTAGTAAGAAACAAAAAAGGGGTAAGAAAAGGTTATGTTCTTACACAGGCCTGACTACATTATTGCAGATCTGAGATTTTTTTTTTAATAGGTCATTCCAAAAAAAACCTTTTGTGCTCATAAGCATTCTCCTGTCTGCAGTGAGGTGCTGATTTGTTAGGTGCTTAAAAGGCTGGATAGATCTGTGTAACATTTTTTTCCCGGTTACCAAGAAACCTGTAGCACTCTCTTTGCTGAGACAGAGATTTATTCAGGCTTCAAAGGGAAGCACACTCCCAATTAACTTGCTTTTGGGTGATCTCCTCCTTCAGGCTCCAACTCCTTCCAACCCTTCTGAGATGCCTCCTCGCAGGGGCAGTACAGGGAGGAGTGACGAGAGCTGCGGCTCTCCTGAGCCCTGGGGATGCGCAGTTGGCCAAATGCAGTGAAATTTCAGTAGTTTCAACAGCAGTGAAATTACATTTGTGAGGATGGAAGGACTGACCCCCCGAACTGCACCAAATCCCCAGGACTCCCACATTATCTTGGCTTGTCCATACGTCTCCACACAGTAAAGAAAACCTAAATCAATCCAGGCTGATAAACGTAAACCTTATACTTTATACTGAGTTGCTGCTCATAGTTCAGCAGCTATGAGCTGGTGGATACAGTTCAGCTGCTGCCAAGGTTAACACCGGCGTTGGGCTGTTCTGGTGACTATGGAAGCGATCTCACAAGTGGTGTGTTGGGGTAATTAGGCCGTTTCTTTTGTCACGGTGGTGTCATTAGCAGAAGACGTGTATTTTTTTCCCTTTGTAATCCTCTTTTTCTCTAAACTGGTATCAAGCCACAACTTGATAAACCTTTCATGTTTCGTACTGTTTCTTTTGTAACTCTCTTCTTTCGTGCTGTATTTCTTGGCAGGACAAACGCTCATCTGCCTTCCCATAGCAGAAGACGCTGGCGGGCAGACCTCTGAGGGCTTCACCTGCGGCTCCTCAGCACTCAACCGCGCAAAGCCCCTTCCGTCCCTCTCCGCCCGGCGCGCCCCCAGCCCCGGCTCGGCCGGGCCCTTCCCGCCACCAGGGACCTCGCTCCTCCCCGCGCTCCCCTCAGCGAGGCCCGGGCCGCGCCTCCCGCCGGGGGAAGGGGCGGGCCGGGCCGCGTCGCGCCGCTGAGCTCATCGCGTGGCGCCGGGCCGAGGCCGGGCGGCAGGAGCCGGCTCCTCGGGCCTAGCGCAGCCGCCTCAGCGCGCCGGGAGCCCCGCCGGTCGGTGCGTGCGGCGGGGCGGCCTGGGGACCCTGTGCCTGCGGGGAACGGGGCCTGTCCGTGGGGCGGTTGGGGCGCGCCGGGGGGAGAGGGAGGAGGCCGGGCCGGGGTCCGTGCGGCCCGGCCCGGCTGACGCGTCGTGTCGCTGTTTCTTCCCAGATGTGGGCTGAGGTGTTGCTTCTGCCCCGCAGGGCCGGGCTGCGGCTGCTCCCGCCGCTCCGGCTGCGGCACCGAGCGCCGGGCGCCATGAAGCTGCAGTCCCCCCAGTTCCAGGCGCTCTTCACGCCGGGGCTCCGCAGCGTGGCAGGTGAGTGCGGCCCGGCACGGCCCGGGGGGGCTGGGCCCGGGCATCGGCGGGCTGAGCCGCGGCCCCGAAAGTGTCCCCGCTTGCTGTGGCGTGAGGAGGCCCGAAACGCCGGCCTGGAGAGCCGGGGCGGCGCACGCTGCCTTTGCGCCTTGCGTCCCGTCGCTGCGGTAGGCGCAGCCCCTGATCCCCTTAGGAGGGGAACGGCCAGGGGCTTTGTGGCCCGGTCGCGGGAGCTAAAGGGCAGCCCGGGTAGCTGTTGTGTTCTGGGAGGCGTGTGCTGCTCTTCAGCTCTGGCCACTGTAACTTTAAAATGACTCAAAGCACGTGGCGGAGCTCGGTTTTCATCAGCTGTCGTGAGGTATTGTTCCTGAACAAATTTGCATTCACGGTTCACTGTGCTCTGCCATAAGTAAACTAAGTGCTTTTCCCTTGTCGGCTACTAGCTGCTAAAAACGCTCCCCAGCCCAGAGTCCCCCAGTATCACTTAGCACCCTGTTAATATTTAGGTTATCAGAAGTGCTCTGGATAAATATATCAGAAATGACTGGGAAAATACCTGTGGGTGCTCAGCTGTGTACCTAATTTGTGCATTTTTGCATGAAGCTGTGAGGTATGTACATACTTGCTGCTTACTGCATATTTGAGTATGTATTCCCACATCTACGATCTTAATTTGTGAAGAGGTAGGTTATGGCTGACAGTGTGCTATGGTTTTTATTTGAGAGAATGCTTTATGATTTTCCTTTCCTTCCCAGAATTGTTTGAGAAGAAGAACTATGAGCTGAGAATAGCAGGAGGTGCTGTGAGGGATTTACTAAGTGGAATGACACCACAAGATATAGATTTTGCTACTACAGCTACACCAGCGGAGATGAAGGAAATGTTCACATCTGCTGGTGTTCGTCTGATCAATAACAAAGGAGAAAAACACGGAACCATTACTGCCAGGGTTGGTTTATGTTTTGACTTGGATCTTTTCTAGCTGTATCTGTGGATGTGCAGCGTATCCAGTAGAAAACTGGTAGCGTGCTCCTTCTTTGTTAAAGTATCACAGTAAGCGTTTAAATGAGACCCTGCTTTAAAGTATGGAGTGATTTTTTGATTACTCTTTGTTTGTAGAATTCAATTAATTACCATATTTACCTCTGCATAACCCGTTCATGGTGCTGTGTCACCGCTAGAAAAGATAATGTAGGCTGCCCACATGTTCAGATAATGTGGGGAAGTTGATCCTAGTGTTTCCTGCTCCTGATTTCCCAAGTCTTGCTTCCTCTACCTTGCTTGTTCCTCTGCCTCTTATTCCATCTTCTGCAGGCTATCTAGAAAATGAATAATGCAAGGATTATTTTCAGGTATTCGTATTTCTTGATTGTCTGCTCTGTATGAAAACATGGTACATGTTGGTTTCCATGTATCCAGCTTGAGTGCTAACTCTATACAAACATGAGGCTGAAAAAATATATAGCTTTTTACATTTGTATTCATGATTGTGTTGAAGTAACAATGTCTGTGGGATTTTCAGCTCCATGAACAGAATTTTGAAATTACTACTCTTAGAATAGATGTTGTCACCGATGGACGACATGCAGAGGTAGAATTCACCACTGACTGGGAAAAGGATGCTGAAAGGAGGGATCTGACTGTCAATTCCATGTTTTTAGGTAAACTCTTTCAAAAGCAAATATTTAGATGAAACACTGCTTTTCAAATTAAGCCAGTAAATTCTCTCAGTCTGTTTTAATTTTGTTTGTTTGTACTGCTGTCAGCTGAAAGGTCTGTACAAATATGTGAGATCTGAAAAAGCAGGTCAAATCACACAACTTGTCTTCTGTATTTTCAAATGAGAGTGTTTAATTGTGCCAGCCATGTTTGTAAATTCATATTCTTCTGGGTTTTTTTCTTCTTTTTCTAGGTTTGGATGGGATGCTGTATGATTTTTTTAATGGATATGAAGACTTGAAAAACAAGAAAATTAGATTTGTAGGAAAGGCAAGTGAGAGAATACAAGAAGATTATTTACGAATCCTAAGATATTTCAGGTACTAGGCTTTGCCTTTCCTAGATAAAGAAATGAACTAAGCATTGGAGAAGGTTTCAGAAATGTGCAAAAAGAGATCAGTGATGTAAAAGTCATATTGTTAAGTTTCCTCTAGTATTATAAATCAGAATATTTAACACTGTCGTGACGTTGATTCTCTGAATAGCAGTTATAAATGGAATAATTGTTCTCAATCTAACATACAGAGGTTTTATTTGGGCAGGTTTTATGGAAGAATTGCAGAAAGACCTGGTGATCATGAACCTAGTACACTGCAAGCAATTACAGAAAATGCCAAAGGTTTGGCTGGAATATCAGGAGAAAGGATTTGGGTGGAACTGAAAAAAATTCTTCTTGGAAACCATGTAAATCATTTGGTTCGACTTATGTATGAGCTGGATATCGCCCAATACATAGGTAAAGTGAAATGTAGATTGATTTCCTACTCCTTTATCATATACAAACAGAACTGCAGCATGGCAAAGTGAGATAAAACTTTTTACCTAGAAAGAAATTAGATTTTTTTTTTTTTCTCCCCGTGTGTTAACATCCACTTTTCTTACGCTTGTTCTTGCACTTTTTTGTGTGTATCCCTTTAGGACTACCACTTGATAGAAGTTTAGAGGAATTTGACAGAGTCACTAAAAATATTCAAAACCTGTGTCCAAAACCGATGACTGTTCTGACATCATTGTTCAAGGTGAAGGATGATGTCACAAACCTTGATCTGAGGCTGAAAATCTCAAAAGAAGAAAAAAACCTTGGCCTTTTTTTAGTGAAGCACCGGCAAGAGTTAACCAAAGCTATGGGTCCAGAACCACTTCGCCCATATCAGGACTTCATAATGGATGTAAGTGTTTCATATTGCTTTATTTTGTTCTTCACAGTAAACTGAATTTACAGTTTTACAGAGTAGCAGAGATGACAATGCCTAGTGGAAAGAAAGGGCCTTAAAAGAGTCAAGTAAGAGCCATTTCAGCGGTAGGCTTGTTTATTGGTCTTAGGCAAATTTTTGCTGGGGTTTTAAAGACCATGATATTTTCATCAGAAAGATGGGATGTACTGAAAAAAGGATTAGCCAAATTTGGATTGCTCCCAGTGTAATACCGTCACAGTAACTGGAAAAATATGTTTCTGTATTATTGATACCAGTTTCAGTTAGCTGAGGTGGGGTTTGTTTGTTTGGTTTTTTCCCCTTTGTTTTTCCTCTGGAGAGGGGACCAGAAATTAACAAGAGCTATTGCAAATGTCCTGGCATGTCTCTGCAATATAAAGCAGAAACTTTGGTATAAAAAGATTTTTTTCCTTTAGTAGAGTTTAGTTTTGCAAGAGGAGAAATAGCAGACATTTCTACTTGGGTTCAAAAGCTTTTTTCTTTCCTTTCCAAAATACTGAGGCTTTAAATTAATTTTTTAGAAATTATTTCAAACAAACAAAAAACCCTGCCATACTTCTAGCAGTTCGGAGCACCTTGTGTTCCGTAGCAACTTTTTGACTGGATTTAAAAGCCTACCTTCCACTCGGGCTGAAAAATGTCATATTCAGTCATCTGAAAGAGAAGTTTCCTGTGAACGTACCTCGGGACAGACAGCTTGCTGTACTGTCCCAGCTGATCTCCCCTTCTGCATTAAAACATGAGATAGGATCTGCACCTCAAGAGACTCCAGCTTTTTTATGTGCAATTCAACTCCTTGAATTGTGTATTGAAAGTCGGTGCAATTCCTGGAGCATCCGTATGTGTTCTTCGTGAGGAGTACTGTTAAGTGGGCAACCTGTGATGTTCTTCCACAGCAAAGTTCAAGTCATTTTCAGGTGAAGTTCTGCACTTTTATCGCAGAACCTGAGCCTGAAGGCGAGAGACGGCAGTCTCTGCAGTGAGGCCTGTCTCCCACAGGAAAGGTAATAGTTCCTCTCCAATTGGAGGCTGAAGATAATGGTTACAGCTATTACCTGGAATTCAAGAAGTCTCCAAGGATTTCCCAGAGCCTCCAAGTTAGAACTGAGTTTTAAAACTTGTGAGGCAGAAGAGATCCTTGCTTTCATAGTTCCAACTCCTCCAGATGTTGCCTAATAAGGTGTCATGGGAATAACACAATGTCGAGCACTGTTTTCTATTGTTTCATAGTGAATCTTCTCTTTTGGTTTTTTTTTCTTTTAGTCTAGGGAAGCTAATACAAATTCCAAGATCTATGAGCTTCTAAAATACCAAGGAGAAGACCATCTTTTAAGAGAAATGCAGCAATGGACTGTTCCTTCTTTTCCTGTTAGTGGCCATGATTTAAGAAAAATGGGAGTGTCTTCTGGAAAAGAAATTGGAACAGCGTTACAGCAGTTAAGGGATGAATGGAAGAAGAGTGGATACCACATGGATAAAGAAGAACTGTTAAGTTGCCTGAAGAAGTTGTAAAATTGAATAATAGTAGAGAACTGTTTGTGCCCTGTTCCAAGTATAACTGAGATACCAGTAAATATTCTGTCAGTGGTGTGGCAGCCAATATAGCATTTGTCATATTTCAGATCTTCAGACAGCACCATTCTCCTCTTACTAATTCGTAATTTCTGCAAAAGAGAAGTTTAATTTTGTAGTAATGTAAAACGTTATTTGCCAAATACCACAGTCTCTACCTCTTTTTGTTCTATTTTAATGATAAATATTTAACTACTTTATCTTGACTCTGGGGCATCAGAGGTGACACCATGATTTTTCTCATCCTGACTTTGCTACATCTAAAAAAAAAAAAAAAAAAACCAAACAAAAAAAACCCAAAAAAGGTGTTTCTGTCCTCTAGATAAAATCATGGGGGTTTTTTGTGCCTAGGAGAGTGACAAAGTGTCTAGAAATAATGAGCTCTAAATCTTTTTGTAGTTAAAGCTAGATATCAGATTGAAATGCTCACTCCAGCAGTTCCCAAACAGTCTTACCATGTAAAACAAGTCTGTTTTCCTAAAAGATCTTTATTTTCCATAATTCCAGAATCCATTTTAGATTAAAAGGATGACTCAGCTGAGTCAGTATCATGAACTTCTGTCTTCAGTAGTTTTTCAGTAACTTGTTTATCACTAGCTAAATCCATAGAAAACTGGATTTACCATTCCTGGTGAGGTACAAGTAGAATTCAGGTGATGGTGTGAGTGTGCCTAAACAGAGCGAACCTGAGGGAAGTCCTGTAGCTCTTGTCACCTTCAGAGTACTAACACTCTTGAGAAAGTGCCAGTTTGCCTTCAGTATTTCTCCCCACCTCTCTTCCTGTAACTCACAGCAGTGTGACCCAGAGGCATTCACCTCCTCTCTGATTTGCAGGCATTCTGTTTAACTCCGTAGGATTATTTTGGGAAGAATAATCTACTACATCCCTAGTACATCCCTACTACTATCGCACCAGGGTCTTTCCTGTGTTGCTTGTGTTAATTGTCCTTACAGTTCTATCTGAATAGATCCACATTAAAAATGCTCTCTGAATTGAGTTCAAAAGGAAATTCTAAATAATTTGGCCCTTCAAAATTAATAAAGAAACATATCAATAACATTTCGGAGAATCGGAGAAGTAAAGAGGTTTGACTATTAGTTAAAACTGATGGGGAGGGAAACCTAGAGAGGGAAAGAGTTGTTTGCATGTAGTGCCTAATAACTCATAGCAGGTTCAATGAAGAGTTTGTGGTCTGTTCAAACAGTGGCCATCATGCAGTGCCGTGGAAGATGGGTTTCTGAAGCAGTGCTGTTCCTGGCTGGTCTTAATGAACACGTATTACCATCCCTGGCTTTTCTGGTATGCTTTAAAAAAAAAAAAAAAATAGCTGTAGCCGAGAGCTTTTCTTGTGTATATAAATTTTCTTGCAGGTTTAAGTTTTCCTACAAAACCATGGTAACTAATGAAATTGTTTGGATTTCTTTTTCCTCAGGTATCATTTTGCAACACTAGACGGCAGTAATACCAGACCTGTGCCACAAAAAATCAGCATTTTATGCTTTCATATAGTTAACTTTCCAGCTGCTTCTTTTTTTTCCTAGGAAGTCAGTTATTTCAAATAAATCATTCTGAAGGTACTTAGGAACTTCAGGAAGACAGCAAGGGAACAAAAAAAAGTGCTGTTTTTCTCTGTTAATAAGGCAAATCTCATAAGAACATGATGGTGTTTGATTTAATTATGTAATTAAATTGAAGCCTCCTTGTGCAATTTATGGAACTACTGAAATCTTGGGAGGGAGACAAGTATAAAATTTAGCACTATAGTAGACTCTTGTAAAGAACACTTCACAAAACTGCATCTTTTAAGGCAACTTCTGTGGAGGTGGTAAAATATTAGCAACTACACTTTATGTTACCCAAAATTGTTGGCAGGGTCGAACTCCATGTGGAGAGAGGATTTTTAAGGACATGAGCTTGAACCCTTTACAATCTCCAGCACCTGTGAAAAACAGCAGAAACAGATTATTCTGAAAGCATCTTAAACAGTCCTGCCTTGAATTCAGCATAGTTAGCACATTTGCTCAAATAGCTCATTTAAAAATCGTATAACACTTGAGGTCTCTGGTTCGTCTATGGAGCATCTCTGTTTTACTATATTTCAAAGACATTAAACCCTATTAAAAATGAAACGGCATTAAATCAAAACAATAGCATATTTTAAGCAAGCAGTACCAGCTTGAGTTCTGGAAAAATGATGTGTTTGAATAAACACTAGAGTACAAACTATTTAAATACCAAATTGGGAGATAAGAGATGAAGCAATTTGACACATATATGGTCACATAAAGTACTCTTCTCCAATGGATTACTTGACTAATTAAATGATATTTGCAATGTGTTTTAATTAAAAGTTACACATCAGAAAAACCCACATGGCTTTGCTGGTTGGTAGCTGTTGCTGGCTCCCCAGTGTGACAGCCCTTTCCCAAACTGGCTGCCAGTATTGACGGTAAGTCCATCCCTCTTCGGGTTTGTTGGAAAAAAGAGTAAAAGACTGACGCTTCCTGTACGCCCGCTTATCCTTGGGCGGGACGTATCCCAGAAATTTGCAAAGAATAATGAAACAAACACTTTTTCCTGTCAGTGAAACTAATTTTCCTTCAAATTGGAGCCCGGAGCAGCAGGATGGGAATGCAGCCCCTCTCTGCAGAGCAAAGCATCCCTGGGAGCCCAGAGCCCCTGTGTATTCGGGGGGGTCCCAGACGCCATCCCCCTTCGCCTGCTCCCTGCGCCTGCCGCGCTCGTCGCTGTCCCAGGAGGGAACCGCGTCTGAAGGGCAAAATGGTAAATAATACAAACTGCTTTCCCTCACAGATGGCTTCTGAGGATTAATGAAGGTTTTTACCATTCTCTCAAGATGTAATGATCTGTAAAAATGATTAAAAGGCCAGATTGGCTTGGATGCATTTTAAGGGGAAAGGGCAGGGCTAATTCTCCCTGCAGAGCCCATAAACCTCGGGCCTGAAGCAAAGAGAAGAGGAAAATAACCACAAGTGCCCCAAGACTTGTGCGCGCGTGGAGGGGGGTGAAGGAGCTCAACAGGCCCTTCGGAGGGCACGGGCATCCCTCCTGCCACCGGCACGCTCCCGCTGCGCTGCCTTACTGCCCTTCGCTGGGAGGGGCGACTGGGCTTTTTTTGTTACACACACACACATATATATGCTCTAGCTAGCCATCAGTGGCTCCTAAACAATACACGTAAATAAATTAATAAAACATAATATATTACAATAAATTACATATAAATGTATACATATTATATATTATAAATATATGAGAATAATAAATAATACGTAATAATAAAATCTACAATAACAAAAATATATAATATATATATAAATTTATACCTGTTACATATTTACTGTTTTTATATTGTATCTATATTATTTATTTTTATTATTATATCTATTATTATTTGTTATTATATTAAGATGCATATTATAATATGTATTTTTTATATATATATACACACAATGTTTAGGAGCCATAGATTTATAGATATACAAACATTTATGTTATATATTATAATATAGTATATATATTTAGTTATTATATATTTTATTATAGATTATTATAAAATATGTTATTTACTGTATTATTTATTATAATATATTATAATTTATATTTTTATATATATAAAAATAAGGTTTAGGAGCCATAGATAGAATGATAGATCATATATATACATATGTGTGTGTGGGTACAGTGGGGGGGGGGGGTTGTCTATAGGTCTGTGTGTGTGTGTGTGTCTGTATATGCACGCCTACATATACATACAAATGCATGTATATATATATACAGAAAAAATATATATTATATTTTTATAAATATTATATATAAAATTTAGGAGCCACAGATAGATCATATGTATATGTGTGTGTGTGTGTGTAGAGAGCGATATCTATACGTACACCGACACCTACCTGGTTTCCATCAGCCCACGCGCGGGCGAAGGAAGCGGCGGGGCTGCAGCCCCTGGTGCCCGCGGGGCAGTGGCCCGCACAGAACAGTTGTCCCGAGCGCGAGGGTTCGTCGTGGTGCCGGGGTCTGCTGCCTAGCGAGGCGTAGCTGGAGCCAGTAACGTGAAAATAGTGGTCAAAGCAACTACAGTGGCTTGCGGAGGGAAGATTAGGTGCATGCGCTGGTATTTACGTAGGGAAGATTGGTTTTAAAAATAAAAAACAATTAAGTTCGACATCCCGACCTAGTCCTGCTGCACGCGAGCTGGCAGAGACCTGCTCTGAAACATGAACGCTCTGGTATAAAAAGGATGTAGACGATGCTGCCTAATCCCATTACGGCTGGACGTACGGCTATCAGATCAGACGCTGCAGCCTCCCACCCGCCTCTCGTCGCCTGGCTCAGCGCAGCGGCGGGCAGGGGACGGGGACCCCGGGGTCAGGCAGCGACGGAGCCCGAAGGGGACCTGTGAGTGGAGTGCGCACAGGTGTACGTAGATGTGTACGTACTGAGGAGCGGTGTGGATGTGTATCTAGCTATGGGGGGTGTATGGGGGATACACACACACGTATGTGTGTATAGATACGCACACGCACACACACACACACACACACACTCACAGAGAGAGGGTGCAGCGTGGGGTGTGTGTCTATAGATGTATCTGTATGTATACATATAGATGTGTATGAATCGGGGGGGGTGGGGTGTGCATAGTGTCCCTAGATATGTGTCTGTGTCTATATATCTGTATATGTGTGCATGTATATATCTATATGGGGATGGGATGTGTATATCTGTCTCTCTGTGTGTATATAAATAGCCTTGGGTGTCAATAGATAGATGCATGTATATACAAATATGTGTGTGTGTAGAGACAGGGCAGGGTGTGTACAGCTTCGTATACATGTATGTAGACATTGTGTGTGTGTATATATACACACACACACACGGTGGGGGGGGTTGTGTATGGGGGGGTGTACATGTAGATATGTATGTACATATATACGGGGGGGTGTGTATATATATATATATGCTGTGTATTTGTAAGTATATGTATGTATACATAGATGTGTATGCATAGATGGCATATATATATATATACACACACACACACATATACAGGGGTGTGAGTATAGAGATGTATGTATCTATACATAGATGTGTGTGTGTGTGTGTGTGGAGAGAGAGGGGGGTGTGTGGAGGGTGGGTGTGTCTATAGGTAAGAGCAGCTGCAGTTTCCAGGGTGGTCCCTGGCCCTGCTGCCCAAGGCGCTGGGTTCGGCCCTTCCCTGCCCGTCCCTGGCCCGTCCCTCCTCCGCCCCTGCGCTGGCCTGCGTGCTCTGCTTCGCCCTCCTCTGTGTTTGCTCTTGGCTAGTCGTTTTGTCAATTAAAATAAAATAGAATAACTCACTCTCACATGGTGCTTGAACAACCCCAGCACTTGGGATGCTTTCACCCCGCGGGTCCGGGTGAGCAGCAGAGCTGTGGTCTTCAGCCCGCTCCCGCAGAACCGGCAGTCGTGCCTGCTCTTTTTTTGACTCCCTGAATTGTGCCTCACCCAGCCAGGCTGCTCTGGAACAGCCTAATAAGCAGCACCTGGAAAAAGTCAGGAAGACATCGTGCCATCCTTGAGCTCCCCAATGGGTGGCTGTGAGCCACAAAATTGTTCCATTTTTCTTTGCCTCAGTTTCCCTGCTCCCATAGGAAGGACCTTCTGCTGCCCTGGAGGTGCCTAAATGGATGGTAGCCCTGGCCCTGTCACCCAGCACACACATGGCTGGGGCTGGCCGGGCACTGCACCGTGGTCCCAAAGCGCACAGTGACACAGCAGAGCAGGTTCAGATCCAGACACATCACCAGCACACATGGGAACTATTCTTTACTTCCCAAACTGTCATGAATCGTGCCAGTCTGTGAGGTTTATGCCTCTCCCCCCACCCCCCCGACCTTGTCTCAGTCCAGCTTGGGGAGAGCAATGCCTCCTGTATCTACAGCTTACACGATAAATACGAGTTGTACAGGAGAATTCCTCTGGCTGAACATAAAAGCAGGATTATTATCCTTATTTTACTTCCCCATATGGTACAGACATAAATGGCTCATTACCTTCGAGGGGACTCTCGAGGGATTAGGGCTCAAGTAGTTTTTGATGGCAATACCACCCATCTGTTCCGCTACATGAGGAACTGGGGATGTTAGTGGGTGGGGAAAAATGTATACAGAGCATCAAACACAAACTGTGACCGTACGGAGACAGAGGCCACGATACTCAGACACAGATGAAGTTTCTCTAAGTACCTCTAAGTACCCTAAAAGTTATATTTACCTTCTCTCGGAGAGCACTCAGATTAAGGCAGTCATAGAACATGCTTCCATTTCAGAGCCTTTAGAATTTCTCTGTGGATTCAATAGTCGGGGACAACATCTTCAGATACCCAGAGCTCTACCAGGGCTTTCGTTCAGATGGGTGACCTTTCTTATAAGCTTCAATAAATCAACAAATCCTACAGAACACCGTGGAGCATGACTGGCTGTAGTATAATAAAGCCTCTTCCTCCCTTAAAAAGCTGCTTCCAGTTCCAGTGGGACAGTAAAGATTACGTTACCTTGGCAGAGTGTTAGTGGTGGAGAGAATAACAGCGTCCTTCATTATCGGGCTGGGCAAGAGGACAAGGATTTAAAGCTTTGACATTTTAGATAATTTCTTTATAACGTGGTAAGACAATAGCTCTTTAGGAGTCTGAAATTCCATTCAGCATGGTCCACTACCTGCATATTGCCCAAACTACCCCTCCTATAGCCTCATTTAAGCATTGTACTCCAGACAAAGCTACACGGAAAGAAACAGGAGGCTGGGAAGCTGTCTTCCTCTGTGGCTTTCCACAGCCACACACCTATGGCTTTGTGGAGCAGTGACATGGTGATGCCCATCATAAACACTGCGCTGTTGTCACAAAGTCCTTGTGATTTTGTATAATGCTTAGAAAAAAACTGCAGGACTTTTCCAGTGGAGCAGCAACCATCCTGAATTTGTGCTATGCAAACATTTGTAAGGGGGAACATCATCACGCAGCACTGCAAGCTCTCGGAAGACTCAAAGGTCTTAAAATACAGAGGAAAGGGAAAGCCCATGGCACACTGCAGAGCTTCAGTGTGAGCAAAAAATTCTGCACTAGGAAAAAAATCCTGCATCAGCAGCACGGTCTGTGTGGAAAACAGCATCTGGAAATGAGGCAGGTACCCGTGAAATCCCTGCGAGGTTTCTTCTGGCACAAAGGCCAAAGCACCAGCTAAGCCACCTCGCATGTGTCTGCTTTGTAAACACTGGAAAAACAAGAAAAACAAGGAGTTTACTCAAAAATTAAATTGTTTAGCAAGTCAACTAAGAACTGCTTGACAGCAGGCAGGTGGACTCCCATGCTGGTCTACGTATCTACCATGTTTGGGATAGACACGTTACCGTCATCCCTTCCCCTAACACCTCTGGGAGAGCAGAACTGAACACTGCTTCTGAACGCACTGTGACCACCTCCGAAAGATAAAACAGGCAACACAGTCTCAGCTATAAGGTAGCAAGGACATTTTGAAAACTGTCATATAGGAAAAATGAAGTTGTGTTTTGAGCCCCAAAGCAGGATTAAGCCCATTTCATACACAGAATTTAAGCCTTCTAACAGCAAATTAGATTTTGGCACCGTGAGTTAAGCTCAAACTGTATCTTGCTGATTCCTTGATAACCCAGTCCAGAGAACATTCTCCTAATAAAATTGACTAAACCAGATTACTGGGACACATTTCTGGTGCTGCTGGTTGAACCACAACAGGACAGTCCTGCAAGAGGATGGATATAACCTGTAATATATAACCTGTAATATAACCTGTATAACCTGTGGATATAACCTGTAAATCTACACTTCCCTTCTTTCCTGGTTAAACTGTCCTCAGCACAGAACTTAGGACGGTGTGTAATTAAAGTAACAACAGGCCTGGGGGGAGCCTATGTTTCAGCAGATGCTTATGCAGCTTAAAATTCTTTCCACCGGTGCCTCCTGGTTCCCCTGGCTGCTGCCTCACCCCAGCACCCTCTGCTTCACTGCTCACACCCACCTCTTCCTCCCTCCCTCAGAGTGCTTTTGCTGAGCCCGTCTGCAAAGCCTCCAACTAGTTTTCCTCAAAGCATCTCCAGATGCATCTTCCCCATACTTTCACTACCTAACCCCTTCATATATTTACCTACCAATTTCTCTTTGTGGGAGAAACTGGAGATAAAGGGGATGCTGGAAAAACCATCAGGACTCTTAGACCTTGGGAGGTTCATAGGGAGGGAAGCAATTTGGCCCTGAAGCTAAGAATTACTCACGTGGATTAAAGCAAGTAAGTGCACAGATGAGAGAGAGAAAAGAGTTTGAGATGATGAAGGAGTCAAGGTTTCATTTTGATTATTCTCTGGAATGACAACCTACGCTCTCTCCATGTTATTTCTTACCTTCTCTGTCCTTTGCCCGTTGAGCCTGCGCATTCTTGGAAGCCGAAACTCTTTTTACTGAACATGTTACTTTTTGAAGCTAACCGGTTTAAAACACAATGTAAACCCAAACACTTTCTTTCTTCCCATCCCAACCATCAGCAAAGAAAGATCAGTTTTGAAACAAATTGAATTTTATTCTTTGCAAATGTTTGCAAGCAACAAGATTTTTCTGAAAAGTTGTCTCAAAAGGCAGACAGAGGAAGAATTAAAGCGGAGAACGTGCTACCCTTTCCGCAGCTTTTACAAAGCAATTAAATAAAGGTGAAAAAACAATGAGAGGAACAAAATGAATTGCAGCACATACAAAAATAGCATTATTAAAAAACAAACGGTAGAGTATTTGAACATGTTTTAGACCAAGTGTGCAAGTGTCCTATGTGATTCTACCTATTCATCAAAACTAAACTAAAATACATGGAAACTTGCAATATTACAGGCTCTGATTGTATGATGTCTTTATGCTATTGCAACGACAGCTTGAAAACGAGCGGTTCTACGCTGCATGTGCTCCAATGCAGCCCAGCCCTGCTGCTGCACAGGGCAGTCCCTCTTCTGTCCCTACAAGACGCCTGTTCCTCCCTCCTCCCTCGGTCAGACCTGACACGCATGTGGCTGCGCAGCCGGGACACCAGCCCTGCCGCTGCCTAATTCCTAGATCTCACTAAGAAGGACAGAGATTACGGTGGGAGAGAAGAGAAAAACGATCCCTGTTGGGCAGCAGCCAGCAAGTCAATCAGATTAATTAACACATGAAGCTACGTGCCAACCAATGAATGCACTAAATATAGGAAATTATCGTAAAATGTGATTTCCTTTGTATTTAGCTCTCAAAAGCATATGATGTCCATATTTGTCAGTGATAATTTTCCACAATCCCAATCTAGTAGTTTTCTCTCCAAAACGGAGAAAAGAAGCATAGAAAATATTAACCAATGTATAGAACCATCCACGACTCCACACCCACCCTGTCAGTCACATGCTGTACATTTTGAGCATTCTTACACGTGTAGCACTACAACGGCCAGCTTCACCACGGCAGGATTCATCTTCCTTGCGGCAACCTGAATCGCACTTGTTTTCAACCTGGAAAATGTCATGGACTTTGAAATGGCAAACGTTACACAGAAAGTTAGGCAGATAGAACAGCATCATCAACAATAAAATTAAGTTAGTGTTAAATTTACTCCTGACTTATCTCACTTGATTATATTAGTTTACATTTCACTATATATACACAATACCAAAAATATGCCTATTTTGTATTCAAACATTGCCAACATAATGCCATTTTCAGTTGAGGCAATCCAAAAGACTTGGCCAAAAACCCAAAGACCTTATGAAGTTCAGTGATAGCTGAGAAAATCATTCTGAAAACCTCACTCGCCATACCCTCAGTGAATACTTGAATTGAACGGCAGCAGAAGGTACTCTAAAGCACCCTCAAACTTCTTGCCAGCAACAAGCCCTACTGAGGGTAATGGGAACAACAGATACTAGGTATCTTTGAGAGAAAAAATAAACCAAGCCTACAGCTAAGCCATGTGTGTGTCTGTGTGCATGCACGTGCATGTTGCGTGTACGTCTGTGTGGGTGCATGTGCATGGCATGAGGGGAAAGCGAAGTATGATTTCAGTGGTTATCCAAGTACAGAGGTTTCACAGTCCCACTCTCACACTAGTGCTTATCATTTCAGCCTTTTGAAAGCTTATTATAGAAACATAATCAAAATACAGAATGTTTTCTTGAAGAAAATGAGCCATCATTCACCCTCTATTTGTTCAGAATTATATTCAAAGAAGTATTGCTTTTCACAGTTCACTGGCACGTCAGAGCACTGCACACAAAATTAAATACGGTATTAAAGATGTCTATGGAGAGAACAATAGTTATCACAGAAGCACAGAGGTAGAAGGCTTCAAATAACTAAACCTGAGTTACACAATCATTAGTTTCTACATACCTAGCATAATAAACTATCCTAACAGCCTTTCAGCATCTAGCATCTTTTCACATCTGGGTATCTTTTCAGCTGCACTGTAAGAGGTGCCACACTATCATTTAAATCAGCTACTTGTCTTGTAGAGAGGTCTGACTTAGTCTTTCGCTAAAGTAATCTGTCCCTGCTATGTATGTTTGATGTAGGGGTGTGATGTGAGAATGAGCAAGTAGTGGCTGATGTCTTAAATCTTAAGGAGTTTCATGTTATATTTAACAATGCAAGTTCTCAAAGATTTACTGTGAAGAAATAAAGAGTGAATGATAAAGCTTCAAAAGAAAAAAAAAAAAGGCATGTATGCACACATACTGAAGAAATCTTCAGTTTCCATCATCAAAGTGCATTCTGAGGGAAAAAAACCCCAATAAATCAATGGCAAAAGCTGCTCCATTTTGGCACCCAATTTCTGTAGCATAGACAGCACTTAAGAACGGGGGGGGGGGGAGGGAGGACACTGCCTTTTATTTGTTTTATTTAGAAACTTTTGATCTTTGTAAGGTAAGGGTGATAATGTGAAATTTTACTTTATGATATGAAAGTGTAAAAGAAAAAAAAATTAAAGATGGTGCCTCCCCCTTGTCAAAATAAACACTACTAAAAAAATCTCCATAGTTATGTATTTTAGACAGTACTTCACAGAACCCTGGACACGTATGCTGGTAAACTAATCTTCACAGAAAAAATTTTGAAAAGTAAATATAAGCACATTTGACAGTAAATGACAATGTATTTCATGGATATTTTGTATAAATAGTTTAAAATTTAAGACTTCTAAAGTCAAAGATCCTAAATATATCAGACAACTTATAAGGACCGAATACTTCACATGGGTTCCTCTCAAAGGGCATCTTGTAATGCAGCTGTTCTAGCTGCAGGCAGCAGGAAGCTCTTGCTTCTGCCAGTTACAGCACTGCCACTGACATTACCAACACAGTATCAGTCAGAAGAGATACTTCAGTCTTGTACTCTCTTTGATGGTTGTTCAGCAAATATCTGAGAAACAGCACGAGCATAAAATTTGAAGTATTCCACATAGTTAGAAACAGGGATTCTCAGCAAAAACAATTGAAGTATATTATGGAAAATACTCTGCAGCAAGTAACTGCTATCTACCATCATACATATATTGCATAAATTACATGGTTTATTTGTAATTTTATTTTCCTCCCACCTTCTTTCACTGCAAACTGATAGCAGTAAACATTTTCTGAAATTATACAAGGAAGTAGAAAGTTCAGTCTCAAGTCAGTCCAGATGGATCAGATCAATTTCTTAGTGTCTCATGCCACCTCCTCTCCCCAGCTGTCATTTTAAAGATTCAACCTTCAGTTCTCACTGTGGTCTGAAACAACAGTAATGTGGATACACACCAAACGCAAATGAGTGAGCCTGCTTGTTTGGTTGTTTTTTTGTGAGTGGGTGTGGGTTCTTGGTTTTTTTTTAAGTTTAAGTAAGCATCAGAAGCAGAACTGAGCAGATGCATTTAAGAGACAGACTACTGCCTGTTCATCTCCAAAGCAGGTTACTAGATTACAGGCAGAGTAACGGTGATCTATCGTGGCCTGAGTCTTCCTCTGTTTCTGGAATCCGAGGCAGGAGAGCAGACCGTGTCAATCCCCAGAATTTCTGAGGCGACATATCCTTTTTGGTAGCTGTGAACTTCCATCCCATATGGTTCGCACAGATTCTGCACTGGGCGATAGTCCAGGCATACCTACCAAAAACAAAACAAAAAGTTGATGCTAACATGTAAGGAAAAGACGTCTTAAAAATACTGGAACGCAGCTCACTTAGCATGTAAGAAGGGAATACCAGTCTCAAGCTAGATTTTCAAAGAATCTTTGGGAATTAAGGTGCTCAGCTCCCACCTAAAAACCCCGCAGATCTTAAAAAAAAATTTAAAAAATCATCATTCAAGTAGAGAAAGCAACTAAAGCATTTTACTAGCACAACATTTCAACAGTATGATGAAATACTGTGTGCCTTAAAGAAGAGTCAGAAAATGGTTCTCGGAGAGCAAGTTACTTAATGGAAATAAAAGTGATTTTTGCACTGCTCCTAGATTAGCAGGGAATTGTACTTTCCAGAGCAACAGAGCTTTACTTTAACAGCTTTAAAATGCAGAATGAGTATTTCAGAACCCTCAGAGGAGGAGAGCTGAGAAAACACATACGGGTAAGAAAAATTAACTCTAGATATTATAAGCCACAAGTTTTCTTCAGGGAGTCTTAAAGAGTGCATTTTTTATGACAGGTATGCCACACACCTTCCAAGTCATTACTCAGTGCTATGTGACAATCCAGAAAAACCCCACAATCACAAGAAAAATGGAAGAGTAAATGTGTACATACATTAGTCAAGAACCTTGGACTGGCTGCAGATACAGCAACATATTATTTTATGCTGCTTCAGAAGAGGACATGGTAGCCAAAAGGACAGAAGAATGACTTCTAACACTCTGGCACAGAAAGGACCACTCAGAAAAGTGGTCTGGTAAAAATGTACTTAAAAAGAATATTTTTGTGAAGCTATAAAGAATATTTTTGTGAGACTAAAATTCAAATATAGTTTGACATTTGAGCTATTTTCAGGAGTTAAATATTCAAAGTTTTGAATGAGCACCTGAAGCATCCTTGTCTAGCCAAAAACCATTAAATTTAAGCTACCAGAGAGGGGTGACATTTTGATGCAAGACCCTTCATTATTAGGCAGAGTTTTAGATCTTGACAGTTAATTATGCTACTGTTACAGAGATTATTATCTAGTAATAATTAAATAAATAAATAAACCCCCCAAAGGTAATCAGATTAATACAAAGTTAGCGGTTTTTAAATTAATGTAACATTTATTCAGTTTTTAGATCTAAAAGCAGTATCTCAGTAGTATAACTGCATTTATATATTATGCTTTGCATTTGCACTTTATTTACTTTATGGTCAAAGAAACCTGCGTGGAAACAGTAATTCTCATTTTAGTTGTAGCTTATACAAAACTATACACAAAGAAACTCCCAGACAATCCTGTTTATTGCTCTCAGACGCTAGACTATGTTTTAAAATCTTAAGATATCCATATACTTAAAAAATTCCAGAGACATTCTGAAAATATTCTATTTTCCATTTTATTCTGTATTTTGAAAAAGTCTGAATTTACTTTCCTATTTTGCATATGAGCAAAATGATGGCATATGTTTCAAGAATTACATATTTACTATTCCACTGTCACAGGAATACATTTATAATCAAATTTCTCTCATTTACTAATAAAATTTCTTTCAACTTATTACCCAGGAAACCAGCTGTGCTCCGTTGATGGTCGTCCACTGAGATTCAAGTTGCAGGCTTTATATACAGTAAGGGTTTCATGGATATACCCATGAGGATTCACATATGCTGCCATGGGTCCACATAAGGATAAACTACAACAGACAATTAACAATTTTGTCAGAGTTCAAGGAAGAAACAAAAACCAAAGGCGGTCAAATGTAAACAGGAAAAACTGCCAACCATGCTTAAAACTATTTTCCATAGCAAAAGAACCACTTTAGGCTGTAGGAAAAATGTCCCTCTAATTATATTATTAAAAATTGAAAGAAAAGAGATACTAATGTAAAATATCATTGCACAAATTTTCTTAGCATTGCAGAAATTTAAGTGTCCAGTGTTATAAATCTGATGCATTCATCATGCATAAATTATTCCTGTTACCTACTTATTAAGTCCCTACTTCAGAAAAGGTATTTAAAAAGATACTATCGCAAGTAAGGATTAAAACATTCTTGTGTTCAGATGAACCTCACCTAGCTGTTTGTTAAAGGGGACAAGTTACTTAGAAGATAGCTGACAGGATGCTATGGAAACTACCTCATTTAAGGCAGTTATTAATCTTTCCCTCAAAAACCTACAGCTCAGTATAAAAAAAAGTATGATAGACTCATAATTTATTTTACTTGCTGCTTTTTAATAGCAACTTCCAATAAAACCAAGTAACATGTATATTGCCACTCTTAAATCTAACTTTAAAAGTAAGCAAAAACGTTCAGTCATTATACTAACTTCTCAACATTCTTCTGTTAATTTACATCATATCGACACAGCAGGAATCGTGGTTTCTGGAAACCATCATTTGATTAGAAGATAAGAAATGGCTTATAATTACCATGTCAGCTTCTTATCACACTGATAAAGGAAAACTGTGGGGAGTCTTGCTTTGTTAACCAAAATGTCTTTTAACCTTCACATTATCATGTGATGGACAGATATTAGTTATTCAAGATTAAAATAGTGACAAGACTGCCAGAAGCAGCTATGATTTGGAAAGGGTATAGTCTTACCATTGTTGAACATGGAAAATATTGTATACGTCAATATCCCATACGTTAATGGGAATACACTGTCTAGTGAAGTTATTAGGATTAAAGCCTACATTCTTAAAACAAAAAAGGTATCACAATGCTTAATGACATAAATAGGCAATTTTCTTACATGACAACATCTGGGGAGCCTATCTATACCAGTCTAATAGTGCATTTTAATCTGCCATTGAAGCTTGTTAACATATAGAAGTCGGAATGAAGTGCTGAGACAGAATTTTTTGTCCTTTTATTTCTGAATAAAGTTCATGAGATCCCAAGTTTTATATGTAACAAATTTGTATTTCAAAACTTATGGCAGAGTGCATAATGCTTCAGTGGCAAGGTGCTGGAGTAGGTATAACAAAGCCTTTCACACTAACTTCCGTTACAATATATACATGGTGATGTTCGGATTTCCTAACTTTTTATTAAAAAAAAGCTCAAATAACCTGTTTTGCTTTATAAAGAAAATTCCCTATAAATATTTACTTAAATTTTATTACAGTTGTGGAAAACACAATAGTTACAAGACATAACCTAGCTTAATCTGTTTTGCTGTGCCAGTGTTTCTGATCAAGAACCTCCTGAAGATTAAGAGCAATAAACCCACCTGAATATTTCATTCTTGGTAGTTATTTCGGTGTCTTGGCATTGCTTACAACAAAGAGATGTACACTTGAAAAGAAAAACAAAGAGGGTAATTTCATTCATTTCCAGACGCTTGTCAGCACAGTGGCAAATAATAAAAATGTCTCTTCCCTTCCCTCAGAATAGACTTTGTACCAATTCTTTCGCTTATCTGGGCAGCAGTCACTTATATTTTCTCTTTCTAGCAAAGGATAAAAAAGTTTTCTATTATTTATGGTAAACTTTAATTGTTATCTAAAAGACAAAACATATTTTACATACCTTTTTTCCACAAAAAAAAAAAATCCACACACAGAAGAGAATCTGACTACACAAAGATAATAAATGAGACAACCTTCTAAGGTCTTTAAAAGCTAATTTAGAAGAAGTCCATTGCTCTTCTAAGATGTAACACAAAAAAAGTAGATAAGTACAAATGCAACCATTAAGTTTTTCTAAAATTTGAGAATACTGTAGATCAGTGGTTTTAATTTCCTCAAGAAAAATATGTAAGATGTATTGATCTTTCTCTTAAAAGATTATAACAGATTAATCTATCTTCTACAATTTCTAGAAAGTAGAATGAAACAATTCATCACTGACATTGCTCAGAAAGTAAGCATTTAAATCAGCTTAGTAGAACACTACTATTAATTTCAGGAGGTGCATTACTTCTACCTCTTTTTAAGGGTAATGCATGTGAAATTACCCCAAAAACGATCCACTATATTTTGGAACAAAACACTGTGCCTAGCATCTTCACTTGGACAAGTCCCTGCGTGAGTGTATTTCCTTTTAAAACTTTGAGTAAATCATAGCTCGTGCTTCTGAGTCTCCCTGAGCTCCAACTCCTGCACTCCACTCATATAATACTACACAGGCTTACATCAGTCTTTACTCTCTCCTTTCCTCTACTCAGATGCTCTGGGCTTGTTGCTGCATTTCAGCTTCCTCCAGCTCCTTTCTTGCAGGTGACTCTGGTGCTGTCCCACACTTTCAACATGCTGTCTACTCATCCAGGAGACTGAGGAAGGAAAATTGCTCTCCTATACAGATACTATTTATCATACACCAGTTCTCTTCACTTCCCTTCTTAAAGCTCACTTGGCCTTTCTCTTCTACCAGGGACCTTTAATGCCTACTATCACTCACTCTTAAATCACCCTTACTCACAGATTATAATCTAATGCTCATATATCCCTCTCAGAATCCAATTTAGACAGCTACTTAATTCCATCCCTCCACTTCCAAACCTATCTAATTACTACAGTTTGCACTCTCAAGCGGAATTTACAGAAGTGTTATACCTGTGAGTGATGTACATTAGTTTAAAAATAAGCACAGAAACAGTTAACTTTCTTTAATAACAGGAAAAGCTATTAAAAGTACAATACAATTCACTGGTATCAAAGACAAAAGAAAATGAATCAGGTCTTACAATCAGTTATATTGATGTAAATTACGTTCTGAACAATGAAACGTGTTAAGTCCATCCTTCTCAAGTAAACCAAAATATATGCTATGTTGCCAGAGCACCCCTTCTCATTAAAGAACCCTGGCTTAAAAAGAGTGGATTTGATCAAAATAAGTGTTGCTAAAAAAATGTAAAAAAACGTAATGCACTTACCATTCCCACACTAATATAGAACAGTCACACACATTTACAGAATAAAATGTCACACGTTGATGAAGAAAACACCTTTTTGGTGTAGGCTAAAAATCAACTTTACCTTATATTTTATGAGGGTAACTTAAGTCCGCTTGTCTCTTTGGGATTTATAGAAAATACACAATGTACTGAACATGAACAGTTCTTAGTAGTACCTGAATATCCAAGTATTTTCAGAGTTTCTGACTCAGGAAAGACAAATGAATTTTAATCTGATTACAAAGTCTCATGCAAAAACTTTTCCAAATTCTGAGACAAAAATGGACGAGATGTTTTCTGTCTCCTTTTCTCTGTATATTCCCTTTTCGCTTTTTGGTGCATGAACTTTGGGAAGAGGAACGGTATTAAAATGATACTCTGGTTCTCTCTTGCCCAGAAACAGGCAGTACTTTTTAGGCAAACAGGCAAAATTTCCACTGCAGCAGCAGACAAACACAATAGTGACTGGGGTTATGTTATACTAATGTTTGAGAAAGTACTTTGGTATCCCCCGCAAGCTTACAACCAGCAAGGTGAGGGTCAATCAGGATGTATATAGCTATTCTTTGTGATATGAATCTATTAACAAAACATTAATTTGTCTCTCCATTCAATAATTGAATCGCAAATATTCCAGCTACCACTATCAAACACAAACAAGTTTACAGTTAAAACCTGTATTTATACCAATGGCTCTTTTCAGTGTTTTCTCTTTGGAAAGAGAATAGCAATCTGAACTCCTGTTGGAGATGATGTTGCAAATACTGTTCCTAAACAGTCAGATTCAACATGAGGTTGACTGATACTTAGTTGCATTATCAGTTGTAATATTACTTATAGTAGATATTATTATTAAGAAAGTATATATTATTATAAAGAAATGTACTATGTAAAAATAAAACTTTAATGTCCTACATTTAGAGCATTACATGGCCATGGCAATGGAAAGAAGGGGAGGGAAGACAAGTTTTTGAACATTTTAAAAAGGTATTGCCTAACAAGTCAATACATGTCTTTTGCAAAAATCCTTTCAGTTCAATACTTAGATTTATACTCAACAGCTCAATACTACAAAGATTTATCTTTTGTTACAAAATCCACAAGTTTTCATGGCACAAAGCTACTTGATTGCAATGTATTATACTGTTAATATGGGGTTATTATGTTCCCAAGACAGTTATGAGCAACACTGGCCTTCTAGCACCATCTCTTGGCTAAAAAAGTGCTGTGAGGGGTTGACATACAATTTCTAACAAAAACAAGTATTATATGTTTCTTGCTTGCTGCCAAACAAAGTCTAGTACTGAGAGAGAGCGTTTTCCTTCTTGAGCAAACTTTTAAAGGGGAAGGAAGAAATAAAAGAACACCCAAATTCCCTCTCTAGAAGTATTATTTGGAAATTTCATATGCTTTTGTTATAGATTGTAACAGTTACTCCTATTTTTTGTGAGAACAATTTAATGACAAGTAAAGAAAAAATACTCACTTTGTTCATAATATCTAATTCACACCGGAGTCGCTGTACAGCACTACCTATTTTAAGCAACTGTATACGTAATGCATCATCAATTGGCAGGCAAGCAGCGACTCTGTAAGAAAAATCTAGAAATGAGAAAGTACGAGGCCTGTTAGAATTTTAGAGAGAAATAAAACATACTACTTCTACTCAGTTACAGATAGAGTGCTAAAACTTAGGTTTATAATAGACTTTTAGAGGTCATCTTGGTACGTCCTTCTGCCCTAAGGCTGGATCATGTACACATAAAACCTCTTCTAAGCTACTCATCTAATCGACACTTAAAGATCACCAGTGATGGAGACTGAACAATGCTAGTAAGGTAATGTATTCTAAAACCACAACAGACCCCTGGAGAACATCGTCTGATACAGACCTCCACTACGACAGTGAATTACTGAGTTTTCCAACCACCAGTGGTTATCTTTATGCTTGCACTTCCTCTTTTTTTTTTTTTTTTTTTCTCCAAAAAGACAGACATGCTTTTATGAGAGAAGGAAAAATTAAAGAAAAAACCCCCCAACCATACACCTCCTTCATAAATTACAACCAAGTTATATTACTCACATTACTACTAACAAAGTATTCTTCACTGTTATATTGTGAGAAGAAAAAAGAGATACTCTGTATTCACTCCTTTCTTGAGGTTTTGGAGGATTTTTTCACATTTGAATGCAGACCAAAATTAGATCCAAAAATATTCAGTTAAGAAGACAGACTTTTTTTTTTTTAAAAAGTTTTAATATGATAGTAAATTCTCAGGCAGCAACTTCAATCAGGTATTAAAAGGCACAAACACAAAAGGTAGCAGACTTGACTTTAATAGTAGTAGTAATTCTTAATTTAGCTAACAAAAACCTTGCTAAGCTTGAAATCACCCCATCCCTCACAGCCTGTAAAAGAATTCAAAAGCTGAAAATTTAAGTCAGCAAAATATCAGTGTGCTGTGAATCATGAGAAAAGTGCCAAAAAAACCCTGGATTTTTTTGTTTGTTTTCAGATTGTTTCATATGCTTTCCATATATGGTCCTCTAAGCAGCACTCTGGGCAAAGCAGATAGGAAGTACTTTCAACTACTACTTTAGGCAAATCAGAAATGAGAGTTCAATGTATATCAAAACTATTGAGCCCCGACCTGTGCTTAACTGACTTTAATTGAAGGCTGTAGTTTGATTCCCCCCTTATTAGGCATTTGAGAGTCTACACAGGAAAGAATGTTTTTCCTCTTAGAAGGGCTTCAACTGAAATTTCCATCTCATTAGATCCTAGACCTGTAGAGAGAAGAGACTTGTTCACTGGGGCAAAATCCCAACGCCAGCTAAGGCATTAAATTTGATACCAACTTTTTTGCAATTAGGCACTGGTGCTATTTTCACTCACATCTGATAAGAGGTAATAAGAAGTAAGAACAAAGAGATTATATATACTAACACTTAGACTTACATAAAGACAATTTAAAAAATCTAGTGTGCTTTTGGCTCTGGTTTTCTTACAAAACACTTAGATCACAATCCTCCTGCCATGGAGCACAATGGAGTTATATTTCTTTTACTGAACATGCTTCCACATGGCTGAAGGATGTTTATGTATTTAAAAGCTCTATCAACCTTTTGTCAAAGTCAATCCTCAAAATTTATTGGAAACTGGAAGTGAGGGATGGACTACCAATAAAAGGTAATTAGCTAAGTTCTGTTTTCTCAGGAAACTTAAAAAAAAAATTTAAAATTGAGTTCATAGGCTAAACATCATCATACCTATTGGGTTTGTTGGAAGAGATTCATCTTTAAGATTTTCATCCCATTCATGTAGCTGCCTCTTCACTCTTTCCATCAAGGTTTCCTTTTGTTAGAAGAAAAGCCTAATTTAAATACATAGGTATTTCTGTTTTCTTAGGAAAAAAAAAAGGAAGCAAAATGTAGAGTAAGCTATTTTCCCCTAAGCGAACATTAGCTTTTAAGCCTTACAATAATTACAGAGTCATTTTCTATCTACATATTTTAAACTAAGAACAAAATAGGATGGGAAACGGGCCAAAATGAACCAATGGCCTATAGTGGTTATAACTCTCATTTGAGATAAGGAGACAACTGTTAAAATTCTAGAACTGTACAAACAAGATAAGGGCTAGCCTCCTCCCTGCTTCTGCCTCTTACACTGATTACTTTATGTACTAATATACATACGTATATAAAGAAATGTGTACCTTTTAAAGGGTAAACCAACTCCAACAGCAAAGACAGACCTAAGACTATCCAGCACCCTGGTGGTTAGGACATTCACCCAGAGCATGTGGGACAGAGGATCGAGTTTTGCTCTGAGACAACACAGCAGAAACCTGAACCTCTGTTATCCACCCCAGACACATGCATGAGAGAACAACTATACAGAGGGTGAAGCCATTCCTGCCCTTTTCACAGTAAACTGAAAACTATACACTTCTTTAAAATATAACTTATGAGCTAAAAAAATTAAAGCTTTTACATTATCCAATAATTAGATATTAAAACATACAAAACTAATTGTAGATCATTTGGTAATACACAGGATGAACTTACAGCATCATAGAGAGAGTAGAGCCAGGGAGGCCAAGATGTCAAACTTGCGCAGTGGAACTTCCTCTAAAGCCAAAACCACAAATATTTATTCTTCAACATTAGCAGATTTTAGGGACAGTTCTTGTTCAAACAAATAAAACAGAGAAGAGATACCTGACTATTTAAAGATACAACAAATTATCACCATCAGGACCAGTGCTTCAACATGAAGCTTCCAAACCACTTCTCAAACACATTGAGAGCTAAGTCTTCTGTACAAGACAGACAATATACAGATTTTCTCAGAAAACCTGTCTCAGCATTAAAAGTATTTCTAATGTTTAGTAATAAGAAATTATTCCTTTCAAAAGAGCATTTATCTGAAATCTAGACAGATCAAAAAATTTAAGTACTATTAGGCAGTGCACCTGTTCTTTAGTATCCATCAACTGTTGCTACTTCAGCAACCACAGCAAGGCACAATGTAAGGTGATTAAACTATTCATATTAATTTAGTCAAATGCATAAATAAAATGAAAGAAGGAGATTAATGGGCCATATCAGGTATTCTAAGCTAACATGTATAAATTCAAAGGATATATGATGATACCTTTAAACTGGAAAACCAATCTGTTAAAAACATAACCAAAAATATCAACACACAAGTCAGGAGTTCCAGAGGATGCTTTCTCACAGCAGAACAGTTACTGATTAAGAAAACCTGGGTAGTCTTGATGTTTAATCCTATATTGCTAGCCACTCACACTCTGCTATCTATTTTTAATGGAAATCATATTTTCAGAAATCAATGCTTGTGCCAGCCTACTGAAAATCTATGAAACAGCTATATTATAACTTCCCAAAGACAGTGAACAAAATATTGTACTACATCTGTCTAACAACACCCCCTGAAGAAAAACTCAGACCCAAATAGAGCACTGAGTAAGAAACAAATGTGGAGGAGGAAAACAAAAACAACAGGGGGGAAAAAAAAAAACCCTGAAGGTCTCATAACTATTTTTTATTGCAGGGTATTCTTTCAAAATAAAAGTTTTACTAACAGGAGTAGCCCATGCTACTGTACCATACTTCACTGTGAACATGACTAACGTGTTCGCTTGAATTGTGTATGAAAACATCTGTACAACAATACAGAGCAGATATGGAGGAACACAATACAAGTGGCCACCGATACCACCTCTAAAAAAATCTTCAGCCTGTGTATAGCCTGTGTGTATCCTGCAGACAAGAAAACCTAAATTATAACTGAATTCCTTAATCACCAAATTTCCAGCAGTGTAAGGTTATTTACTTAGTTAACCAATTCTCTACAGTAACTTCAGAACACCTAAATTTATAGATTTAGGTTAATAAAACTCTAAAAAGCAGTACACTACATAACCAAGTTGCTTTCCATAAGAGGATCTCAAATTGTTCTATAAATACTTACAAATTAAATTTTCATTTTCCCTTTGAGGGCAACTACCCTTATTTTACAAATGAGAAAAAAAAAAAAGATAAAAAAAAAAAATCAGGCAATAGAGACTAAGATCCACAGCAAATAAATGGTACTTTGAGGAAAAAATTCAGGAACACCAAAACTCAAGTTATTGTTTTAATTAGCAAGTATATTTTCTGTAACAGCTGACATGGGGTCAGCTCTTGTATGGAGCAAAAACCATTCTCAAAATGGAACTTCCATTTTCTAATATTTCTCATTATATTAGTAAACATACAGAGGTACAGCCTGTCATATTGGAAACAGTCACAGTTCTACTGACATCAATACAGCGACGGAGGTTAATAGGACAATGCCCCTACTCTGGATCTGTATCTCAATCCACAAAACATGCACTGCATTTCAGCTATCATCAGACAGACTCAGTCTTAGAAAGGGATTTCTGCCCCCACCCCTGCTAAGCTTGGGGTTTCTGGGCTTGTTAACTCATAGATGAACTTGTTCAAGAACTCTGAGAATCAATACCTTTTTGTTATTAATGACTTTTTTTCTACAGATTTCAAAACCATTGAATAAAAAAGCCCAAATCCAAACCTTAACTGCATCTGACAATGGGAGAATTACTAGTGTTCTATATTAATTTCTGGAGGTAGTTCCAAAGATCTCTACAGATACGGAAGACTTCAAGGTATCCTTCCTCTTATATGCCACTGACTGAAACAGTGGGTTAAATAAATAACAAATAAGCCACAGTTTTAGTTTTTTCAAAAGTGTCAGGTTGCCCTGTTTCACCACATCCTCTCCTACTGACCTCAGTGCTAACTCTTGTCTCATTAACCTTACCATGCACATTTGTCCACTGTTAATGATAGTTAGTCTTTGAAAAGCTTGCACTGTGCCTGAGAACAAGCTAGGTTTACACTTGAAAGGCTTTTGCTGGTATAACTATGCTAGTACGATATGCTAGCATGGTGCTTATTATGGGAAACATAATTTATTCCAGCAAAATTATCCTTTTGACAGTACGTTTTATTTCAGACTCCTAAAGGAAAATGCTGTATACTGGTAAAAGTGCACATTCACTTGTATAAATGCATCTTTTAGCACCTTTTAAACAGCACAGCTGTCTCTAGCACAAATCACACCTTATTATTCTCCTGAGCAATGCAAAAGTTTGTAGCTTAGGCCTGGCATCAGCCACTTAGGACTCTTGAAAATTCTGCCCTACAATCTCAGCGTGAATTCCCTTCTGATTCCAAGTACTGTCACAGCTGCAGTGCTGCAAAAATACTGTAAACAAGCAAAGACAGAATTTGTGCCAGTGAAGCAAAATTAGGTTCTAGGAAAGTAGAACCTAATTCCTTGATGACAATACCAACATCTCGATAATAATTATTTCTCCTCTACTTCTAAAGAAGTGTAAAGTCTGCACACTTATTAAAAAAGCTCTAGGAAATAAAATTGATAAGACCATGCAACTGCTAATTCACCCACTTTGGGTGTAAAAGCACTGTCTTCTGCTAATAACTACTATGTCAACATATGCAGAGTGCATGGAAAAAAATCAGAGATTTCTAAAACCCTTTCCTATCTTGTCACTTTTAGTACCATAATAAAATTTAAGAAAGTTTCTAAATTCAGCTAAAAAAAAAAAAAAAAAAGGAGAAAAAAAGGGGTTTACATATTAACTATCCCAGAAGGTAAATCTGTTGACCAAATACTAATAAATCAAAAAACAGACTTAGAAATACATGTGCAATTGGCCAGAATAAGTGGATTGTATAGAAATATTGTGATCTGACAAAGATAATGACTAAGCGCAAAAGTCAGCAAGAACTTTAGATACGTGTTATATAAAAATTTACAAGATGAAAGTGCAACATAAAGCATGCTCAAAACTATAAAGTACGGCCTAGTTTTCAGCCAACAATCATCTGTGTGGGAATACTTGACTGAGATAAAAAAACCTGAGTCTGTCATTCTAATGCAGATCCACATATTCTGTAAACAAGTAACTGCAGGTACAGAAGTTAATCCTTTAACTGATGCAGGTTTTAAAGCAAAATTAGCAAATGGAATTGTGATTCCAAACTAAGACATTACAGGTCTGCGGTTTCATCACTGAAATTTGGGAGTCACCTCTAAACCATCTCTGCTCTTTAAAGACCTCTTCTACCTGAATCAGTCACAGAGAAACAGTTACAAAAGCATCCTTATTTCCAAAACCAAACCATTATGACAAGTACAAAGCAAGAGCACTGGCACTGTCAACACTGATTGCCAATATTTTTATTGTTAAAGCAGTGTCAGTAAAAATCAATATGCTTCTTTGACATTCCTACAAATAAAATCCTATAAACTTATTGGTTTTTCCACCAACACTTCATCATCTACAAACTTTACCAACCAGCACTCTCTCCGAGGTGTTTTGATTATAAAAAAAATAGTAATTGTAATATTACATGAAATATCATGTAATAATACTAACCTAATAATACTGTAATTAAAACTAAAGAGAACTCATAATGCAAAATGCGTATTTCCCTATTGTTGTGTAAACAATCACACAATACGCGACAAAAGCAGGAGGTCGGCATCTAGCATTCCAGTTGTGCATCCTCCTCTAAAGATGAACAGGTGGAAATTCATACTGATTTTCAAAAATACCATCAAAAATTTAAAGAAAAACACCACAACAACTAGCTTCTAACCTTTTGATATTTCTGCCACCATTGATGTATAGCTCGGTCCTGCCACGCTGTAGGTTTCGAAGAAGGAAATATATGGCATCGGCTGAGAGACTGCAGCTGTACTGCTGACATTGTTGAAGGCAGCACTCGCTCAGGAAGGATTTGTACTTTAGCCTGCTGGATTCTGATGAAAGAAAGCAAAAGATGAGATATACACACGAATACAAGAGTTTAAAAAAAATGGATTTTACTGCTTATAAAAACATAGGCTTGTGTAATAGATCTAATCATTACATAGTACTATAAAATTTAAGCAGCAATCCATTTAATCATATTTTTAAAGTTGTATTAATGTAAATCAAATTACCTTAGGGAGCATAGAGCGTACCTGTAGCAAACCAAACACATACTATTCTAGAACAGATTATCTCATGCCCTTGGCTAAATTATTAAAGCCGCTGTGCTGATTGGACTTTGATCTACCTAAATTGAAGACAGAAGCAATCTCTATTTTTCCTTTTCATTTAAAAACCAGAATTAGCTGTTTTCCAAGTATTTTTTACACTGGTATACAGAACTCTACAAAGATCACTGCTTTAACTTTTTCAGCAAAAGTTTCTTTGCTGGTTTTTCTTCCCCCCTCTCACAGTTAGCTTCCTTTTCTATGGGATACAATAGGCTGTCTTTGTTTTTTAGAGCACTAGATATCTGTTGAGATTGTGGTGGACAGAATTAAAGCCAGATTGGCAGTGGCAACACAGCAGAATATTCTACCAACTCAGCACTGTATTTTTAGATTTTTGTCTCCTCAAGTTACTTTTGGTATAAACTAATAGTCAGCTATTACATATCAAACCCTCAGAAAGGATGTTTAGCTGAAATGCAGTTTGCTATCTTCAAACCACAAAAGCTTATGTGCTTAGCTAGAGTTCAAAATCAGCAGAAATAGGATATAGACTCTGATCATCTTTTAATATCCTAGCATCAACCAGGTCACCTATTCTGCAAAGAGTTCAGCAACAGTTATGTGGCTACTAAGAATACGGGCCAGCAGAAAGGACTTCACATTTTAACAGTATTATGCATCAGAAATCCTGAAATATTAAGATGCATGTCATTACAAATTTCCAGTTGTACTTACAGGGACAACATTGTAGAAGAAAACATTCATTTTTCCAATAATCAGAGACCTCTGAAGCGTTCCATCTCTCAATATTCACTACAGATATCCGTGTGTCAAGACACTTAAAATTCTTGCCAGCAACAGATACTAAGCTAGTACATACTAACCCAGCTATCCTTGTCGCTCAGACAGCACCCTGCCTATTAACCTCACACCAGCAGCCCTCATAGCTGGCTCATTAGGGGTCCAATCACCAGAACTAGATTCCCTAATAGCACCAGTATCAAGTTAGAGCCTTAGGAACTTCACTGTACAAAACTGCAAATGTAAATGTACATGTAAGGTTTAAAAGACCTAACAGATTACTCTTGCAAATGACAGAATTAATGAGAATTAATTAGCCCAACCACTGGATCAAAAAGGTCTGTTTTTTTGTTTTCCCCAAAGCAAAATTTTCAGCATTTCTTACTGCTGATGGTTTGGAAGAGGTTCACAAATGGCTAAGTACACTGAAATACTGGCTGTATTACTGAGAGTTGAAGCATTCATCCATGAGCCTGGAAAAGTTTCTGTTGAGACAACTGACATATTCAGGTAAATCATCAGTCATTCTGATGACATTAAGGTAAACACTGATTCCAATCTTGCTTCCGTGTGCATAATACACAGACCCTTGTTTGTTTATGTAGTGCTCTGGGTCATTTTGCCTGTTGTTACTCGTGTAGGTTTACTCTGAAGAAGTGCTGGGACGTGTTTCTATGTTCTGAAAAGTGCCAGACCACTGAGACTGAGCAATGATTCTAGCTTAATTCAAACATTTTGAATCCTATATGCATCCTTACAGAATTCCCAAGCATATGACTATTTGAAAGCAGAGTAACTCTATATAGTTTAAGTCATTCCAACAAATCTAGAGCTTGCCATGATGAGAAGATTAATCTTGCTTCCCTTACTTCACACATTTAAAAACTCATACCTAAGAAACTTATGAACGTGCTGTGTAAACATGATCTTTGCTAGTCAGTAGATAGAAACCCATCATAATAAAATGTTTTAACAGTACAACAGAATCACTGTACATCTTAACTGTTTCTGGATACTGAATTCTCAGTAACAATGCCATTGCTAATGTAGCTGTCCAAGTACTGCCATCTTGTGTTCAAGCAATGATTTTCCCAAGCTGTAAAACTTGGAATATGTTATCTGTGACCAAATGTTAGATAGTGACAAATAGCAAGTAGCACACAGTCTTCATTTCTTCAGCTGCAGGTTGTAAAAGCATAAGAAAATGCTGAGCTCAGACTGTTCTTAGGTGTCTTTCTAAAGCAATAGCAGAATACAGATGATTAGATTTAGATTTACAGATTTGGAGTAAGACATTATACGCTTTGCAGAAAAGACTACAAAAACCTCTAGCAATTGTGCTAAGAATTGTCACATGCTTGCAGAATCAAGGTCTGGAGCCTGTATCTCTGGACAGTGACATTAACAGAGGCTCATGATGCAATGCATGATGTCAAGAAGAACTTGAAAATGACAGAAGACACAGTATACTCTTAACTAAATGTTAAGGGTCTCAGCCACTTTTATATAAATGGACAAAGGTATTAATTACATGATACGATACAACTGTCAGGAGCCTCTAAATATCACAGGTATCACACTGGAATATAGAAAAGAACAGGACTAGAATATAGAAGAGAAGAGAAGAGAACACTCCTGTCAAAGCTGATTTGAGTGTGTTTGACAAGCACGTGAATTGTCAACCAATAACAGGAGAAGTAGCACTTTTCTATCAGTGAATTATCAGTGAACAGTCAGAAAGGAAAAGGTAAGACTTGCTGAAGGTAAGGATGTACTAAACTGTGCCAACGGTTAAAATAAACAAGATTTAGTATTTGAGAAACTGAAAATGATGGGCTGCTCGTAGTTAGCAAAAATCAAGAACCTATTTTCATATTCAAATATTTATCCAGAAATCTCAGTGTGCTTTTATGTTTTACAAGGGGAAAAAATGAACAAGCGAAGCGACTTATTTCTCCCTTATTACCAGACTCCAGTCCTCCCCTTTCATGGGCAGCTTCTCATGAAAACCACCACCCCTCTGGGCACAGTTATTGTCTTCTCCATATCTGAATCATGCAGCTGAATCCTTCTGCATGCTGTTGAGGGTCAGTAGTTAAAGATCACTCAAAGTACAAAAAAGGACAAGCATATTGTTATTAGCTGTAGTGTCAGACCCTTGCCTGCAGCAGTTCAGAGCTGCAATTGCACATAAAGTTATGAAGTGGAACACATCCAATGCAGACCATCTCTAGAAAGATCTCCTCCTTTCAGAAAATGAAAGTTACAATTTTTCAAAGGAATGGAATCTGGTCACTATCAGGGAGGCTTTCCACAAGACAACAGAAGGCACACACTTGATATTGTACGCTCTCATTTCACATCTGGTTTGAAACAGGGATGTGAGATTTTGAAATAAAGCTTTAGAACTTACAATGCAGACAAATCAACATCTTTTTCCTGACTTAATTTTCAGAAACAAAGTCATTCTGACAGATGTTTTCTCACACATATCAAATCAAACTACAGGTAGATATTATTTAGAGAATTTTATAGCAAAGTTATTAACAATTAAAACATGAGTCTTAGAACGGGAAATGTCAGAAGTCCTTAAAACCCAGAGAAGCTACTGATTAAGCATTCAATTAATATCTATACTAATCAGTCAACTGTGTGACTGAAAGGGCAGATGCACCTGCAGTAAAATGTAAATGTTTTGGTGAAACAAGATTTGCAGTATGTAGAATTAAATACGTAATTTTCTTACCCATCTGACTGGGTTCTTATTTCAAGCACCTTGAACCTCTGTCTTCCTATTGCTTTCACTTTGACCGTTTCAATTCCATACTCCTGCTCTTCTCTGTAGGCATATATTTCTGCTGTTGTTCCAAAATGTGCTTCCCTTTCACGTACATTACTAAAAGTAACAGAATTAAAAAGGTTACCTACCCTCCAAACAGCATCGTTCATTCAGATTTCACAAGTTAGTCTACCTGCACTGACTGTACATGATTAGTCTTATCAAAAAAGTAAATTTGGTTAAAATACCTTCAACTGACTGCAATAATTATTTTTCCATTTTAACAGCAACTTCTAATGTTTTGTTTGGCTGGGGGTTTTTGACAGTTGACTTAGTTTTATTTTAGGGTCTAGAGGTGAAATTCTGTGAACACAGGGATCACCAATGTATCTGCATTTCAAATGCAGATACTGAAAGTACCAAAATTCTTTAGATTGACTTTCTAAAAGTAACTGTTCCCACCTACATAATTAAACCATAGTAAATTGGGGGAAGAGGGAGCAGCATTCCCAACTTCTTTTGGCGCTTTTACGTTTTCCGCTTTTCTCTCACCTCCTGTCTCTCAACTCTATGGTGAAACTTTTGTCTGTGCTTGTTAATTTATACACAAAACAAGCAAATACACCTTTACAACAATACAGTTCTCAAAACAAGAATCTGATTTTTACATTTCAGACCAAGGCTTATTCTTTAAGCAAAATGGAGCAGTGCATTCCAACAGTTACTGAAATCAAGAGGATGCTCAAACAAGGAAAGCACATCAACGCTTACTGTTTCTCTATACAAACGTGATACTGTCATGCAGCTACCCAATATGACACGAAAACCTTTTCATTACATATTGGAAGACAATTTTTGTCAAACAATTTCAAACCACAGCTTATGTTATTCACCACAGAACTGATGCAACCATCTGCTTTTGATTTAGTATCCAAAGAAATTGTGCTAAAAATACATGCTGCATACCACCAGTAAAGCCACTCGTGTATTTTACCTGTATGCAAGAACAGCAAACGTTCTGTCTTTCTGAATTAAATTCCGCACCATGCTAACCTCTTGAGGGTGAAAAAGCTGAAGAGGTAACGTCTGTCCAGGAATCAGCATCACCATCACGTGGGGCAACACGGGAATCACCTGACAGCTGTCATCATCATGCACTGTTCTTCCATGAAACTCTTCCATATCAGAACCTAAATACTGAAAACAATAAGTAAGGAAATGACAGTGGTATAAGAGGTTTCAGTGATTTACAAGCATAAAATGAAATTAGGTCTTTGGTTTAAGGATATTACAATAGAATTACACAAAAACAATCAAAACCTTTTCAAGATGTATTTAACGGATGATATATAAAGAACATACCACATGTGATGTTGGCAAACTGGTATCAAAATTAATGATGTTTGGCTTTTCAGCATCTTTACTACCTTGATCTTCAACTTCCATTTCATTATCATCCTCTTCCTCGCTCTCTGCTAATAAGGACATACAGAATATTGTGTAGAAATAAATCAGCAAAGACTAAGATACTGAGAAAAATTAAGAGAATCACAGAAATGCATTCAATATTCCCAGGCTACAGCCTTTCATGAGGAAGCAACTTTCATATTTATAAACTTGTGAAAAATAATTTTCTTGCTGTTACAGCAAAATCACCATTCTATAGAAAGGGTCAAAAGCTGGTAATTTGTTTTTGAAAGGCTAAAGAACAACTTTTCTTGGAAGAAATAATAAAATTCTGTCAGCTCAGATTTTCACTACAGTAGTATTTCCTTATCTCAATTCTAAACATCTTCTGCCTGCACACCAGGATGCCAAGTAACTTAATTTCTTGTAGGATGCTCAATACAGCATTTGAAGTAGTACAAACCTGAACAATATAACCGCACACATAAAGCAAGTGAGTTAAAAGTAACCTGAAGCTCTATATTCATGCAAAGACTCTTGCTGGTATTTTAGACAATTTCACTGCTGACAGCCTCCCCTGTGTGTATACCAAACACACACACACACAAACCCCTGCACACACACAAACCCAGCAAAGACAACTATAAAGGAAGCAAATAACATGATCCTGCAAAGGATTTCAGGTTCAAAATAGTATTTAAAAATTACTACTTTCTTCCTGTTTCTCAGTTCCAGATGTCAATTCTAAACTTAATTTAACTGTCTTCTTGCCTGAAAGTATCAGTATATTTTATTTGGGAAACACATTTATCTGTATAAAATCTGTATAAATATTTAGAAGTAAATTAAAAAACATACTGAAGATAACAAAAAATATACCTATCTCTAAAATGCTGGTTTCACTGACTATTCTGTGCATCACCATACAATGTATGCCTGCAAATACTCATCCAAAACAAATGCAATGTAATTATCACACATTTGTAACTGTATTACTTGATCCTATTTCTTTTAACACAAACAGTATTTATACACCATGCTATATCTAAAATAGATGCTATCATAAATTTTGCAAACCAATCTGCAGGATTCTTACACCAATAGCTGTTGGGTAATGGATAATCCCAATGGTGCTGAAAAACATCATTTAGATCTTGAAAGCTATTACATTACAAGATAGACTTTTGTAAAGATATTTTTCTGCTTATCTAGTTGCCTGCCTTTGCAATTAGTATCTTCTTAAGAAATAATCCAGTTGAAAATTTAAAAGGTGGCGTCATTATCTTATCTGAAAGGTATTGTAGGCAAATCTTACAAAAGAAAGATGCTCCAGAAGCAAGGAGTCCTCCTTCAGAAATGGGAGCACTACCACCCTCTTTCACTGAGATCTTACTGTTTCTCAGAGTGGGAGGACAAGAGAACAATGAAGACATTATAAGCTCGTTTTGGAGAACCTTTTCTTTCCCTCTTCGGCCTTCAGACACATTTGTTAAATGTAGTCTTTACAAAATGTTTAGTCAATGGTGTTCTTTCTGCTTCACCTTTTTTTTTTTTTTAAATATTGCATAGTTTACAGAACCTTCTCTATAGGAGGCACAGCATGGCACGCTGATGTTATGGCTCCATCCTATATTTTATTTATCTCAACAAGAAATGATCCAGCACAACAAGAAAAGAGGTTACAGACTCTCTTTGGTGATTTACCTACTTACAGAACTTAATAAGACATCCACTTCCTAATTACTGTAAAAATATTCCATTTCTTTATGAAATTTCTCTTCCATTATACTCATTTAGGAATCCTAACCATGAATGATTCCAAAATGGCCAGCATTTTGCTTAGCTTGATGGAGGGAAAGAGTAGAGTTTTTTTGCTTGGTTCTGGGGCAGCAGTGCAGGGTGGGGGAGGGAAGCTGACTTCATCAAAAATTATATTCTGGTTTGCATGCACTCTCATCAAGTTGCACCAATCATTAGCAGTTTTAATAGCCTTTTATAGAGAGGCTGTTTCACTTGTTTTTCTGAACACAAAAGGAATTAACAGCAGTTGATCAGAAACAACTATGCCCTGCAAACTTTTGCTCGTTCTTGCCAAAAACGCACACTAGCTGCTGTGTGGTGGCAGAGAGGAACGATGACTCATTTTACTGCAGCAGCACCATGTGAATGTCTAAAAAGCACCACCGTCTTCACCCTCCTCCTTGATCACACTACAGGAACAGGAGACGGAAGGCAAAAGGAACTGCATCTTTTACATCCTTAACTATACATATTTCTGTTGATTTTTTTTTATTTCAAGATTAGCAAGATCTCCAATACACAGAAACAAGGGAAAAGCAAGTGCCAAAGGCACCCTGCGTGACAAGGCTCACATTTCCTTCGTGGCAGGTTAGGCATTCCCAGATGCTCATCCTGGCCCGCTAACACTACCAAATCTACTCTCAACACCGCCGTGCAGAAATGAGGAAATACAAACCTCATTTGAAAAAACAGGAACAGGGTAGGAAATATTAAGGTTACATTTCCTAAAATATTCAGGAAATATTTTCATATTATTTTAAATATACGGGCATAAAATGCTCATAGAATTTCCTGCTATAGGAAATTACATTGGTTACTGGCAGGACTTACTGCTACATTCTCCTCTGCATTTTTATTCTGAAATAATGTTTTTTCCCGTTTAGCACGAGCTGCTTCCAAAACCATATGATCTCCTGTCAGTTTGGAGGCACTAAGTGCTAAATCAGAAAAACGCATGTTATTATGCAATAGGTATCTCCATGAGAAATCATGCTGGTGTACGTGGATGGACAAGCCAGGCTGTTCTACAAACTCCAGCATAAATACTGCAGAAGCCTGGACAGCGTGTGGAATCCACCACCGCCCTCCAGTCCTGTGCACACCACCTCTTGCTTCCCTGCTTATTAATGGCATTAGACAGCATTTAATTTGAGCAGAGACTTTCTAAAACAACAGATGTTTTCCCTCACACTTTGTTTGGTTTTACAGAGGTCCAAATTTAGAGAGAAGAGCGTCTGCATTTGCCCACTTTGGTGGAAACTTCACAGCATGTTTCACCCGATCAGTTGCCTAATGCCTAAACACCCGCTGACTGAGTATCTCTTCTTCCACCGCAGAATTACGGGTTCAGTCAATCCGGGCTGTAAGCGACCAACGTGCCAACACCAGAGCTAGCTGCCGTAGGAAGGCTGCAGCTCCAACGTTTGCACTGCACCGCCTACCACCCACCTAAAGGCTACTCCAGGAACACCGCCCGGGCTCCCCAGAGGTCCCCTTCTGCCCACACAGCCCCGCAGCCTCCTCCTTGGCCCCACTCCGCCTTCCCTCACCCTCTCCCCAGGCCCGCGGAAGGCAGTCCCCGCTCCCCACATCGCCTCCCGCCCCATGCGCCCTCCTAAGCAACCCCCCTCCGGCCCCGCAGCTCTCCCTGCCGCCCCTTCCCCCCGATCCCGCCCACGCACCGGGATTCGGCCTCCTCCGCGCCCGCGGAGCCCCGGCCCGGCGCCTCACGCCCACCCCAGCCTAGCCTAGCCTAGCCTAGCCTAGCGCCTCCTCCCCGGCTCGGCCCGGAGCCCCGCCGGCTCCCCCCGCCGGCCGCGGCCATTACCGGGCACCAGCTGTAGGTGGTTCCCCATGTTGTTATGGGGCTCGCCACCTCCTTCCTCGGCGGCCATCGCTGTTTACCCGGAGAGGAGCCTGGGAAGGCCCCGGCGCGGGGGGAGGAGGCGGGAGGAGGAGCCCGAGTCGCCGCCGCCGGAGCAGCCCAGGAGCCGCGGGCCCGGCCGGCGGCCTCTAGCGGCGTCTCTCGGGGAGCACAGGGGCTGCCGGCGGGTCGGGGCCTGTTCGCCGCCTCTCGGGACTTCGTCCCGCTCCCAGCGGGTTTATTTTATACTGCAGGCCGTGAGAAAGGCTTCGCGGGGCGCCGGCGGGAGGGACGGGCGGGGATGCACGGGGCTGCCCCCAGCGCCGCGCTGAGGCGAGGGCGACCGCTGCGGGCGGCGGCCCCGTGTGCCCCAGGGAGGCACAGGCCTTCCGGCGCCGCCTGGAGGTCCCCGGGGCGCGGGGGGTGGCAGGGGACAGCGGGGACGAGGCCGTGCGTGTCCCCCGGGCCCCCCGGCGCCGCCTTTCCTCAGAGGACCCGGCCATGGCTGACCCCGGCAGACCCTCTCAGGGCGGCACCAGCTGCTTCTCTAAAGCGCTTCAGGCCTGAGCCCCATCTTTGGGATCTGGGAGAGGGGATGAATGTGAATAAAAGCCATGGTGGATCACCTTTTGGGTAAATAGCTTGAAACAGAAACTGTAAACATGACTATTAGTTATGTGCAATCCCGGCAGAGATTCCCGAGGGAGACCAGATCTCGCTGATGCGGAAATGTGAGCTGGAGAGGAGCCAGGGGAGCTGTGCTTGGCGCAGGAAGGTTGAAATGACCTGCATTGTTCGTGGGACAGACCTCGGTACCTGCGCACAACTGACACTGCTGGGCCTCACTGATCTGCTTCCTGCAGCTGAAGATTCAGCCCGTCCCACCAGCCCATCACCTCCCCTCTGCCATGAAACCACAGCTCCCCTCCTCTGGCACGCCGCTGTATGAATACTTAGAACAGGCTTCGAATATAACCTTCTCAAAAGCAGTACTGCTGCCAGACTTGTGCCTCAGAAAAACGTCTGGGTGGTCGGCAGAGTATTTGAGGTGCATCCATGGCTTAATGTCTTCTGTAGTGCCAAACCTCAGGTGTGCTGTACTTACTGAGGCACTTACTGTGCCTCACTGGTGCACAAGTAGTGGTTTCCTCTCTTTGAGAACTGAGGTTTTAGTAAAAATAATTTTTTACTTACAAAAAAAAGAAAAAGATTAAGACTGTGTTTTGTAGTGCTGCTAAAAGAAAGTGGTTGGGGCTTGTCAGCTAAAACGGCAAAGTCTTGTCCTGACGTGAAGTTGGAGTGATCACCAGAAATGGTTCACGGGATGCAAACCTGGTTGATATGCCCCAAAAAAGTCAGTTTGGTAGGGCTGCCTCTGCACTGCCCAACTTTTACACAAATGATCTGTATCATAATTTGTTATCATTACCTTCCCCTTTAAAAAAACCCAAACAAACCAACCTGTCAGATCATGACTCTGGGATTTCTCCCTTTGTATTAAAATGCTTACTTCTTATTGCTGTTGGCATTCATTGGAGACAACTGTTACAAATCACTAAATCCCATACAGTGCTCCAAGCATTTCACAGTTCCTCAGTATCTCAGCTCTGCTTGTCTCCCAAATAAGGCCTTTTTCACAGGGCAAAATTCTGTACTTTCTGCTGTTCTCTTTAGTATGTCCAATTTCAGTTCAGCAATAATATTCTCCCTGGACCAGTGACAGAGTAAACCAATGACTAGCCAGCAAGCAAAACACTTATCTTTTTTTCAGAATTAAAGTGTTTTAGAGAAACATATTTTAAAGATAAATAGCAGTCTAATTTCCTTACCATCATGGGTAGGAAATTTCAAAATACTCACTATCTATACTGAACTGAATATGTCTTTAGAGCAACAATCAATATCACAGCCAAACGAGGAATGTATCACAAACATGCCTGTGATGATACATTAAGCATTTAGAAGAATACAATAATCACTTAAATTATTAAGTTATGATTCCATAACTTTTTCTGCATTATCTCAGTATAATATACATAATTCCAGGGTATTGTATCTGTTATGTATACCATCATAAAAAAAGCAAATGTTTTTGTTGTCAGGCTGGATTGCAGTCTGGCAAACTGACGTATTAAAAAATTATGAGCCATTTCTTCTCCAAACCCTGGGGCTTCATTAAAAACCGCTATGCTAAATATTTTTTGCTTCTTTTGATATGCTAATCTATTTTGATTTCTGTTGGTTTTTTACTTAATTGCTGAGGGTACACTTGAGTCACACTTTTAAGCTTGTTTCTGCAGTCTTGAGGGATAGACCTTATTTTTGAATGGCTACTGAGATTCTCAAATAATTCACATGACTGAAGGAGCTGGTTTGTTTTTTTTTAGGAAACACTAAATGCAATAATAATCGTAATAAAATGATGAGTACTGGGAACTCTGGGACCAAAACCTAAGAGTTCCCTAGTTCTTATTTTGGATGATATTGCATCTCTTTATGACCTTAACATTGCTAAGGGCTATATTCGTGTGCAGCACATATAACTCTAGCTAGTGCCTTAAATCTAAATCCAAAACCCCAAATTGGGCATTAACTCTAATTTAGTCTCTGACTATAAATTACAGACATTACTATCCACCAGCCTTTGTTCTGGGGGCATAGTGTGAAGACACGGTGAAGATTTTTCTTGAGATATGTGACGTCTGTTAGGTTACACGTTACTGTCAGGATATTTATTACATATTCTAAGGTATGATTGATTTTTCGGTTTTTAACCTAAGCCTGCTAGAAAAATACATCTGACATAAATATTTACATTTATTATCACAAAAGGCAGCTTTAACTTTAGGACTGTGAGAGACATTAATCTCACACTTTAATCCATCCTGGCATGTGCCGTGTTCCCAAACAGACTGGAATCACTGGAAGTCATTTCCTATTCTTCCAGCACTATTAACCCTGGGTTGGGTTAAAAACAGAAAGCAGCAGGGTGTAGACTGAAGATCAACTGTGTAAATCCCAAGTTATTTTATTAAATTTGGTGAGGGCAAGTATATGTGTATCCCAGAGCATGTTAGTTAATCTGGTCAGCACCAATCTGTCTGTGAGTGGCCCAAATTACTGTAATTTAGATGAAGTCGGAGCACTTAAACATGATGAAGGGCTTTTTTCTTTTTAGCAGCTGTTTGTCAAAGATACACGCAGCCAGCTGTGATGAATTTTCATTTTATTTTAGGAGCGCTATTGGTAAGAACGTTGATTTAGAAACAAAGTTTAAATACCATGCCACCAGACCTTGTGGGATTTAATGCCCAAATTCGTATTGTCTCTTTTGTATCTTGCAATTGATGGTTGGGAATAGTGGCTAATTGCAAAGTTGCTGTTGGTTAACCTCTTAGTAGTTTGGAGTCTGAGGATGTTAATCACCTTACCACAAAAAAAAAAAAACCACATAGAAAAGGACAGCAACATAAAGGATATTAAAACATAGCAATAATTAAAGTTTCATTTAGTGTTGCTGAGGGTCATACTCGGGATGAAGAAAGCAAAGGCTTGGGTGCTGTTTACCTGCAACAAGTACATTTATTATGGGTGCAGTTCTCAACAAAAGGTGTTTGCAAACAAACACCAACCTCCCACTTGTCAGTCATTCATACACACGAAACAGAATATATGCTCTACCAAACATACGTCTCTACCCCCCCCAAAATATACCATTTGGTCAGTTTGCTATTTAATCGCAGTACTTCTCCTCCCGTTTTCTCAGCATATGCGTTCCTGTGTCCACTTCCCTGCTATCCTCAGGAGGAAAAACTATGTGACTGGTAAGAGGATAGAAGAAGAGGAACTAACAGCAGCTATACTGACAAAATCTTTGCCATGTAAAATCCCAAAGCTCATTTACATCCCTGAGCTCCCTTCTCTCTCAGCACTAGTTGAGAGAAAATAAGTTGTCAGAATACAGAAACAGCCAATGCACTCTGTCTTCTCCACATACATACTTGAATTAAGTGGAAAATTAAATTAATTTACTATATTGCTGGGATAAGAGGCACTAGATGGTGCTGTAACATACACTTTTGCAGATTTTGTTTCTTTGTGAGATTTAATCAGTCAGCTGTGCTGCACTGTTACCTTTGGGATTTCTATTTTTAGGGGATTCACGGCAAACAATGGAAAAGTTTGATCTCTGACCTAATCCCTTTAAATTAGGTTTTTGTGTGTTTCTGCAACATACTGTTTTGACTACTTCTGTTTAAAAAGTAGTCTGTATAGTCTAATTAAAATAGGAAAAGTCCTGTGTGTGTATGCCATTGATTTCTACTCTGCCAATAAATTGCCTTGTTATACACCCAAACCCGCTAGTTCTAGGCAGAACAAAGTAATATGTCTCAGCATTTCAAAATAAAAAGTGACTCTCAACCTTTAGACGATTTATTAAATACTGACAGTAAGAAAGCAGTTACAGGACAAAAAGAAAATCTATACTTTAGGCATGAAAAAAGCAAGTTACAAAAAATTATATGACGCCATCTTCATCCCAGCAACCAGGTGGTCCCAACACTAAAGACACTTGCCATCTCCACATGCCCAAGGAAATTCCTGGCTTTTCAAGTCAATCAACACAAGTTACCAGTTGAACTTACTACTCCCTTTGTCACGACTTTGTTGCACGAATTAGGAAGACGTGCCAGGTAATGCAGGTATTACCTGCCACCTGAAGCACGGAGCATGGCATTCAGGGAGTGCAGAAGTTCGGTGTAGTACTTCCAGTCGAAGGCCTTGGTACACACACCCAGCCAACAGGGAAAAATTCCTTCTTTCAGTTGTAAAACCAGAACAGATCCTACACTGTCGGCTTGCATACACCAGGTTATCAAATTTGCCATCCCAAAACTACTACATCATCAGAACTGTCCATTTCAACGTTAAATGTATTCTAAGAGAACACAGGCAACGCAGTAAGGCAATTCCAAAAGCAAAAAAATCAGTGATGGACAGAAGAACTATTCTAGAAATAAGTGTGGTTGGACAATGCTTGTGAAGTTAAAGAGCAGCAGATGACCATCATGAAGCAGTGCCAACATCATGCTTGCTTCAGTTGGCATTCTAGTGAGAACATATTTATGACTCTTTTTTAATATTTGCTGCCTAGGTCAGGCTAGCGTGACAAATGAACAGCTCTGAATATGCAGGAGGCTTTCAGACAAAGAGCCTATTAGCCAAACATGCCTATTACTATGTGTAGAAGCAAATTCTCTTTGCCAGTGAACTCTCGCCAAGTAACAAACTATTTGGCACGTGTGCAAAACCCATATTCAACACAAGTGACAGACAGCATGGCATAGAAAGCAAATGTGACTATAAACAGAAATTTAGTTCAATAAAGAGAATAGAAAGTGAGGAAAAACTCCATTTCAGGTAACGCTAGCTGGAAGGGTCTACTAAGTCAGAGACCCCACGTCCTTTAGGTAGCCTTTAGGAGTATGGCCTCTACATAAATCCAGAGCTTCCAGGCAGCTGAGAGATGAGTGTACCCTTATGAGAAAAGGGGCCAAGACCCGTTCCTGTGTGACTGCTGCTTTTACAAATAGAGCTGTAAATCAGTGTCGTCGATGGGCAGCTTTACAGTTGCCAATGTAAATTAAAGATAGGCCCTAAAGCCAGATCCTGAGCGGCTCCAAACACTCCCTTCTGTGGCTGTGGTGCACTTTAAAGAGACTTTCAGAAGCACCAGTGGGAAAACAGCAGTGGTGTTGAGCAGAGCTCCAGTTACACCATGCTGATTTGAGAGCCTGAGAGAAACAAATTCTGTTAGGGCTTCCTTAACCTGCTCTGGAAACCACGGTGGTTTGCACTGCTCCTGGGCCACCATAAGATGTGTCCATAGCTTTCAAATGTAGGTTAGCACAGACCTGATGTGTCCACAGCTGGTGTAAGCTGCAAAGAAGATTTATCAGAGATAAGGGTCTGACCTTTCCCTTAATTTTTTCCATAACAAAATTTTTGGTTGTCTTTATGTTAATTAGGTGGCAAGATCTTCAGCCAGCGTAAACAAGAGTAACTCCATTGAGTCTTAACTAGCTATAACATTTCTTTTTCTTTCTCCATTGTTCTTATTGGATCTGTCAGCACCCCTCTTAGCAAAAAGATCAATGTATATATAGTTCTAGACAGTATTGCAGCAGAAGATCTAACTAGCCCTGTCTGAAAAGGAGTTTATGTAGAGCTCACCGCAGCAATCCCTGCTCACAGTGTGAGCAGTGTCGGTTTTATACATATATATATATATATTAACCAATAGAGACTATTAAATTGTTTCCATATATTATGTAAAATAATGTAAATAGTTTTATATACATTTAGATAGAGGTAACTAGTTAATAAATTTGACTTAAGTTTAAAATACAGAGTACTAAATATAAGTGAAAAGTACTATATTTCTTGCACTGTATATATAGAGCTTGCTACTTCCATTACCCACGCAGGAAAATCACTCAGCACTCAGGAAGGTTCCGAGAAGTTAATATGGTGACATTTACAACAATATTGTGCTTAATCTTGGAGAAAACATTCTTGATGATACTGTTTGAGGCTTTTGCTGGCTTCACATGGCTGGAGTTTGTCTTGGGGAAGAAGGCACGTAACCTCAGCAGATGATGGCAGTGAAAACAGATTACCGAGTCAGAGCTAACATTGACGAAGAGTGAAAGAGACACAGCGAAGGCTTTTGAAACCAAGACCTGTCTGAGGTTTTTTCATCACAAAGTACTGAAATTTAGTAGAGACTGAGTACACTTTCTTTGTAGTCTGCTTACTTAGGTTTTTTCCATTTCTTGGGCGGAAAGTTATATTGTTAACATCATTCCCTAACTTTTTTTTAGTAGTGGTACCGAGTATTGCATCACTCCAATCCAAAGGTGGTTGCACTGCAAAGATGGTGGAAAAAAACATATGCTGCAATGTCATGGACATAAACTACATGTAATGGACATAAATGCCAAACTCTGCTGGATTTCTGCCTGGGGTAGCAGAGGAATGGGCACTCTAGACATGCTCTTATGATTTTGCAGTTCTCATTTTGCTCTTGCTTTTGCAGGACTTCCGTCATCCTTGACCCTCATATAGGTTAGAGCAGCCTAGGTCCCATAGGTAATGTTATATTGGGCATAGTGAGACTAGCTGTACTTTCCATCTGCCTTGATGTATTCTTTACCATCTCCTGGTGTGATGCTTCAGAACATTCACATTCTGAAAGAAATCTCAGGAAACCCTTTAACTGCTTTTTAGCCGCTCTGAAGAACATGGGAGCCATGAAAGAGCTGGAAAATCACAGAGAATCTGGCCTTACAACTCTTACTGGACATGCCAAGCTCATACCAGTCTATAGTCTAATATTAGAGCTGCAATCTTCATGTCACACACCAGTTTCAGCCATGCAGGTTGGTGACAATCCCAGTCTTGCTCTCACGGCATTACCCAGCATGGGAACCTGTGACGACGTCCCTCTGGTACAGCTGAGTCCCTTCAGGAGGGCAGTTACGGCCTCAGAGAGGTGTTCAGATTCCCCTGCTGCCCCACACTTAAAAGCTTCCAGTTTCGTCTCTGTTGGAAGGAAAAAAAGGATCCTGCTGCCAACTGTATGGATAAAGAAACCTCTGTCAGCTAACCTCTCTCATGTACAAAACTACTTACAGAGTAGTATTTTCCCTTTACTACCATAACCGTCACATTAAGAGGATTCCTCTACCTGAGAGAATCTCCTAGTGAAACGCCAAACTGACTAGCAGCTTTAAAGGACTTCAGATAAAGGGACGGTGAAAACCTCTGCTGGGAATGGGAGAAAAATATACCTTCTGAAAAATGGAAATTCCCACTCTGCACAAGATGTTTCAGATATTTGATTACCAGTAGTTTCAGAGTACTAGCTGAATATTCAGCTGGCATCACCTTAGCTCTCAGTTGAGAGTTTTATTGTGTTTGTGCATTCAGAGTGCAGGCCGTGTGTGTGTTGGTTAAGGTTCAAGAGGTCTGGATGAACGTGTGGGTGAATATACACAACGTGGGTCTGAGATTCCCAGTAGGAAGTAGTTACGGCAAAGCTCATTAAAAGGATGTCTCCACCAAAGGATTTCATAAGCAAATAAATAAAACAATTCTTTTAAACATCTTATACATATCAACACTAGGATTTGTTTAATGCCTAAAATATCAGATAAAGCAGAGAGATTAAGGAAACAGACATTCTAATAATATACACAGTGATACAGAAAAATGCAGTAATCATATTTTAAGCTGTTATCTAATGGCAGAGAATACAGCACTGCAGAAAAAAATAGGCATTCAGTCCTCAGAGTTATCACACCACATTTTCACCTTGTTTAAGGGTAGATGTACACCGATTCCAAAAGGAAACAAGAAGTTTTCAAACCATCACAGCTCATTTATAGGGATAATTACCTGTAAATAGTAAGGTTATTAATGTTATTAGTTGAATATCACTATCTATCAAGCATGAAAAATTCATCAAAGTAGAAGTTCTACTACTGAAGTCCCACTTAGGATTAATTTCCTTCAATGGCTGAGTATTTAAGGAGATTTTCAGCAATACATAGTATTTTGTTGGCCATTCGTGAAACAGTTGATTTTCTACAATGTTCCAAATCACCATAAGCTCTACATTTTAAAACGCTAATACCTCCTCAAAAATTGTCATTGATTTCACGCTTCACAAGTTTTAAGACCCTGAAGAAGTCAACAAACTCTTCCACAATGAACTGACCTTCATTTAGTGACCTGTCATTATCAATGGCAAATAAGAATAGTAACAACCAATATATAGATTAATTAGAATTATATTATAGTATAGTAGTATAGAATCGTAACAACCAATATATAGATTAATTATAATTATTAATTATAAGAATAGTAACAACCAATTATAGATAACAACCGATATAGATTAATAAACTCCAGTCCAAATTTCCAGGTAAATACCCATTTTTTGCCCCTTTTTCATTCATTCTATTTCATGTAAATTGAATATTGTAGGTTCTTACAGGGCTTAAATATATATTGTCTAAATATGTATCATACAGCTAGGCATGGTTTTTTCAGAGTGTTTTTTAAATAATGTGTTTTGTACATGTGATTTTTTTGGCATTTAGTTAAACAAACTACAATGGAGGCCAATTAATTTTGTCTTTGCCTAAATTTCTGAAAATTCAATTAAGTCAATTAATCATTTATTACAAATACAGACATACAAACAATTTACTAATGGCTTTAGAAAATTGTAGTAGGATAGAAAATTGTATGTATTCTGTCATTGTAAATTTTCTATTGTTTTGTTAAAGTATCTTACCACCCGTTCCATATTATGGAAGGCAAATCTAAGGCACAAAAGGCATGAGACTGCTAAACCACTGCTGAATTCATTTCCAAAGTAGGTAAAATGTCATTCCACTGTTCTTTTGAAAATCATCCCTACAGCACCTGTAACATAAAGGAAATGAAAAATGGAAGAGAGCATTAAGCTAAATGGCCTTTTGGAAAGATGGAGTGAAAGCTATACAAATGATGCATTGTGGGGTCAGCTAAATGCTGTGTTTTCTGTAGTTTCCTTATGTTTTGTTCTTCCCCCAGATAAGTAGGGATTGAAATAAAAAGAGGTCTGACTAGAAATGTTTTCAATGACTTGATCATTAGGGCCTGACACTCAAATGGAGGAAGACTAGCCATTTTATAAAATGCAAAATGGAATAATTCCCTTTTAATGTCCCATTTATTAGGAACTGAAGAAGGCTTAGTGAGAGAAAAGAAGCCTTGTTTCCCCTGAGTGCATGGATCACATCTAATTGTATTCATCCTAGACAGGCCACGACAGCGAGAGGAAGGAGAGTCAATACTGCAGTGGAGACGCCTTCCCCATTACATTTCAGAGATGTTTACCGTTCATAAGAAAAAAGTCCCTTCTGCAGAAATAGTCTAGGGACACAAAAGGATTTTAACACTGGCAGCCAGAAACACGGGTTTAGGAAGTTGATGATAATTCATAGGTTTCCATCTTGGAAACCCTCCAAGTGCACTGCAGCTGCCTTGCTTCGTATCGAGTGCTTCACGCCTCATGCTAGGACCCGCTGGAGTAACTGGTTTTAGCATAAATGGTTCAGCGGTTTCATAGTGCGTCCACTCTCTTGCTCTTTCCAACCATTTTATTTTTGGGAGCAGTTTTGCAACATTTCCCAATATAGCTTCTAAAAGCAGTGGCTTCAGGGATATGTTTAAGGAGGAGCTCCTTTCATTTTCAAACCCAGATGTAGTTAGTAAGAGACCCTCTTCCAGCTGCCTTAGAATTGGTCAGAAAGGGACAAATTGTATGTGAAACAGCTTTGCTGGGGGCTAATTTCCAAGGGAAATTCCAGCTGGCAACTGCTGCAAGAGTTTGGGTCCCCAAGTCCCTCAGAAGGTACAAGTGGGTTAGAAACAAGATCAAAATTGTAGCCCAATGTTATTTAAATCTAGCTAAAATAATGCAGTTCTGCCTTCCATAATCAGTTAAATGTATCCCCTCTTCATTCATTGGCACTCACTTCAAAGCTGAGCAATCACTGCATGCAAATAAACCCTGCACTTCACTAGAAACAATAGTCTGCAGAAGTCACATTCAGACAAGAAAACTGCTACATTAAACAGGCCTGCTGTTAGTTATCCCTGACACATATTGTCTGTACCATACACACAGCAAACACTGCAGATCTCACAGCCACTCTTGACTAAATTAGATGACAATGTTTACGATTTTGTTAATTACAAAAGAACTAAAGGATGCCATTCAACGGAGACATTAATTTAAGTTATTACAGCGCTTTGACGAATTGTGCTCTCTGAAGCTGTTAGGCAAGCCTTCCTTTCCAACTGCAGCTTTGTCCTGTGTAACACCTTTAGCAAGAACCTGGAGGAGGCATTCTTGTCAGGTTTGCAGATGGCATCAAAGCGGGGGGACTAGTCAACGCGCTTTTAATTCAGAGAGACCTAAACAGGCTGGAGGAACAGGCTGACCATAACCTTACAAACTCAGTAAGAACACACGCAAAGCCCAGCGCCCGGGAAGGAATAACCCCTCGCAGTCACTCGGGCTGGGGGCTGGCAGGTGGGGAACAGCCCTGCTGAGGGTGACCCTGGGGGACAGCAGGCTGAGCCTCAGCCAGCAGCCAGCCTGGCAGCAACAGCCAGCAGCATCCCAAGCTGTGTTAACAAGAGAATAGCTCAATGGAAACGCTTACCCTCCTTTATCCAGCAGTCCTTAGACCTCATCTAGAATACTGCATCCAGCCTGGGACTCCCCCGTACAGGGAAGGCTTGGATAAATGGGTGCAGGTTCAGCAGAGCCCCACCGAGCCGGCCAGGGTCTGGAGCACGTGAGGACTGGCCGTGCGTGCCTGCCAATGCTGGTCGTGGTGATGCACCATACTTCAAACCCTTGCATCAAGGCAACAGAAGAGGTAGAGCAAGTGTTAGTTTCTGTGAATGCATTAGGGTATGGTTTACTGGTGACAGAACCAGCAAGTACAGTCTGATATTCCTGGGACACATGGGGTTTTTTTCTTTATGGGAAGTTTCTGTCTTGACTACTTACTTGGACTAGTTTCTGGACCGAAGGCAATCACAGGCGATGAGATACAGACACATTTGTAATATTTCTGTTGTTGTCGTTGGACTCATTGAAACTAAGCTGCAGTCAGTCAAATAAATAAGTGGTTTGGGGAACTGCACAAGCAGGGGAATAGGCAGCTCACAAACGAGGTCCTGGACGTGCAGAGAGGAACACTGAGATATCACCAGAATTTTTAAGCAAATTCCCACCTGCGAAATACCCAAGGAAATACCAAGTTCCTGCACTTGGGCCACAGCAACCCCATGCAACGCTACAGGCTTGGGGAAGAGTGGCTGGAAAGCTGCCTGGCAGAGAAGGACCTGGGGGTGCTGGTTGACAGCCACCTGAATATGAGCCAGCAGTGTGCCCAGGCGGCCAAGAAGGCCAATGGCATCCTGGCTTGTATCAGAAATAGTGTGGCCAGCAGGAGTAGGGCAGTGATCGTGCCCCTGTACTTGGCACTGGTGAGGCCGCACCTCGAATGCTGTGTTGTGTTGGGCCCCCCACTACAAGAGAGACATTGAGGGGCTGGAGCGTGTCCAGAGAAGGGCAACGAAGCTGGGGAAGGGTCTGGAGCACAAGGCTGATGGGGAGCGGCTGAGGGACCTGGGGTTGTTTAGTCTGGAGAAAAGGAGGCTGAGGGGAGACCTCATCGCTCTCTACAACTGCCTGAAAGGAGGTTGTAGAGAGGTGGGGTCGGTCTCTTCTCCCAAGTAACAAGCGATAGGACAAGAGGAAATGGCCTCAAGTTGCGCCAGGGGAGGTTTAGACTGGATATTAGGAAATTTTACTTCACTGAAAGGGTTGTCAAGCATTGGAACAGGCTGTCTAGGGAAGTGGTTGAGTCGCCATCCCTGGAGGTATTTAAAAGACGTCTGGATGAGGTGCTTAGGGACATGGTGTAGTGGTGGTCTTGGTAGCGTTAGTTTACGGTTGGACTCGATGATCTTAAAGGTCTTTTCCAACCTATACGATTCTGTGATTCTGTGATTCTGTGAAATACAGGAGAAAGCCAGCAGAGGATTAGTGGGAGAGAAAAGAAAGGACATCCAAGAACACTGCTGTTGCAAAGGATCGGAAATTTTGTCATTTGACCAGCCATATTCCTGAGTTGCCAGAGTAAGAAGGATTGAGCCTAAAGACTGTACGTAGGGTGACCATCTCCATTTTCTGAAACAGAATCCAAGGCAAAGAATCTATTCCATTGACAAAATAATTAAATTATTAATAACTGCATGCATGTAAGTTCAGGACTGACTGGTATCAATTAAATTTAATTAACATCTGTGCAATGCTTTGAGGGCCTAAAATGTCATGTAACTCTAAAGAATTTTAGAATTAATACTATTAATCTTATTTTTAGGATTTATTAATCCTAAACCAGTTTTTGCTGCATTAGCACGCTGCTAACCATGAATATCTCCATAGGCAAAGTCAGGTGGTACTCCAAAGTTTTAGGCTGATTGGTAATTCTTTTGTATGGAAAAGTAAATTTTTTCCTGAAATCAAGTTGAAACTGGCAGTAATAAGCAAATCAATATTGATGACATTTTTAAAATAACCATATTCTTTGTATCGCTGTTGATTCTAGCAGGACTGACTAAAGAAAGGATATACATAAATATACCAAGAGAAGGAGAGTTGGATATTAATGTAATCTTTCATCATCATAGGCACTAATATGGGTGGAAAGTATTGATTACCTTAAAAGCCCCTAATAACTAAAGAACTATTGGCTTAATATTTTCTCTAATCCTCCATGAAATTTTACAGTAAGTCCTGATGTATTTTCTGTTAAGGGTTTTAGGGCTGACTATATCATGTACTTATCCGAAGTGCCAGCTCTAAGGCTTATAATGCAGTTGATGAGAACTATGTTAAAGGTGAGTAATAACGCCGAAGATTTAAGTATGGTTTCAGGGACTTTGGAAATAGATACGTCTTCTAGTGTATATTATTCTATAGCTTTTGTCTTTTAAATAATCTCTATAATTAGGGAATAATATAAATTTATTCAGTGGAAACATTGGTCCTGCTCATAATTACTCAACTATAGCTGTTCTGAAAATTCCCTCCTCATAGTACAAGTATCTCGGGAGCCATTTTTATTGCTTCTTATTTTCCTATCACTAACACACTCACAATCTAGTTTTCTAAAACTCCAATGAGTTATATTTATCAAAGTTAAGTAAGGGAATAGTGAAAGAAAACTTACCCAAACATCTGAACTCTTCAGATCCCATTAAAGTGAGCGGAGGATTATTATAATTATTTTTTGTTTGGTTGGTTTGGTTGTTTGTTTGTTTGTTCGTTTTGCATTCCTAGTTTACTGAAGTGACGGTTGTCTGAAAGGTCCATTTACGTCTTTACTTTTGCTGTGTTTAGTATCAGAGTATTACAGACTCCAGCCGCGGGCGTGGACACCGTCGTACTAGATCCTGCATTGGCACGTAGCAAGCAATGCAGAGAGATTTTCACCTTAGTTCACGTTTGGTTTTGATTCCGCGGGACCGGTTGCACACGATAGCAGGCAGGCCGGTACAGACGAGCTAACAGCCAGGCTGCTCTTCCCCTGCACCTCGGCCCTGCAGCGGAGAGAAAAATGCAAAGTGGCAAAGAGTCATTTTGGTGCATGCTTGATTTCTGGTGATACTTTCAGCAGCAGATGCTGATGCAAGTTCATCTGCTCTGCCTAGTTCATCAGAGGGCAGTGACTTTGCCTGAAGCACTACGCACCCCTTTAGCGATGATGGGTTTACAGCCCTCTCACAGACGCTGCAGCGGAAGCGGCTGCGCCTGAGGCAGCTTTGTACTGTGGTTGTACTGACCTGACTCTAATATCACATTCCTAACCCGTACAAAACTGTCCAGCCCTTCTACCACTATAAATCTCGCCCAGGTCCAAACTGCCGATGCAGAGAAAAGCTTTGCACGCCCTCAGCAATTCCTCTGAGCCGAATTCTATACATTTCAAGTGTATTTACAGAAATGCCTTCAAGATATTGCTACCTAACACCAGAATTACGAGAACATCGCTGCTTTTTCAAAAAAGATAAAAGAACTAGTTGAAAAAATAGTACAGGAGGAGAAGTGCAATTATAGAGCTCCTTCTAACTCACATCCTCACATCACATGAACAGCGTAACGGGGCCTCACTGGGTTAACTCACATTTTCCAAGACCTCTTTATATAGTGAAGGTGATCCATAACAGGATCCAGCAAAGAAGAATAGACTTTTTTTCCCTTGCCTCCAATAAAACTAAGGACTTCTCTTGATTCCATGAGTTACGTCTAATCCTTAGCGATTGTTTTTGGCTCAATCCTATAATCACTTATTTATGGAACTATATTGTAGGAGCAGTCTCATTAAAACAAACGGGCCAGCATGAGTGGGTTATTCCTGTGCTTTTTTGCAGGGCCAGGGCCCAGCTCCTCAAAGCCATTTAAGCACCTAAGTCCTACTTAAACCCTGCATTCCCCTGGGTTTCATCAGTCCTCTGGCGGGGCTCGGCACCGCCGGGGCTGCCGCGGGCGGTGCAGCGGAGGCACGGCTCGCTCGCGCTGCAGCAGCATCGCCTCCATCGCAGGGTGGGAGCGCACGTGTACGCCATCCCAGCAAGGAGGGGACGCGGCTGCACGCTCACACCCTCACGCATGCCGAGGTCAGCTGGCCCTATAGTTGTGCCCTTAGTATAGGCAGAGCACAACACCCAATTATTTTAATGACTGGAGATGAACTGTGAATTTCTTAAGAGCCATCAAAGCAAAAGGTTTTCAGTCAATCTACCCGCATTAATAACAGACCGTTAGAGATTGCTTCTATCTTTAATATGATGAAGTACATCTGCTATATTTCCCTAGTTAATATTAGGCTAAGTGTTAAAATACCAAACCTTGGCTTGCATCCTTCTGAGGAAATCAATGAAAAGGGCAAAAATGAACGCTCCCACAGCACCTTGCACCTGAGCTGTGCTGAGCTGGACTGCTTGCTCCTGTCAGTGCGTCCCCAGGAGGGAGAGACCTGCTGGAGAAGGAGTCGGGGAGAGCCCGAGCCACCCCGCTCCTCCAGCAGCCCCCGCCGTGCCCGAGCGGCGCCGGGAAGCCCGGGCAGCTGCAGGATGCTCTGCTGCAAAGGGCCCGGGTGTCTGTCTGGCAGTGCGGTGTGTCACCTCCAGACCAGCAGTTATTTCTCGAGCCCAGTTTGGTTATTCCTGCTGTAACTGTGCTGTTCATTGCTGCTTTGCTTTTTCTTCGTATATCCAAGGAAATGCAAATATAGAGTGTCATCAGGAGGATGAGACACTACAGCCAGTGTTTGCCAAACTGTTTAGCGAGTGTGAGCACCTCCATTAGAGACAGAAGTTGAAGCAGCTTTAACAGACAATTTTCAGGCAGTTCTGAGCATCCATGCAGAAAGAAATCACCTAAAATCATGATTCATTTTTTAAAATGCTGCCTGAGCTCGAGTCCCTTAAAAATAAAAATGTCATGACTAATTCAGGGAAGTTTTCATTCAGTCACAAATGCTGGCATGCAAGTTTGGTACACACAAACACGTAACGGCGTTTAGCCCTGTGCTTAGGTTTCAGAGGTGTCTCCAGAGTCCCCTGGCAGAGCAGCCCCGGAGCAGGAGACCCTGCGCAGGCTCCCTGGGACGGAGGCAGAGCCATCCAGTGCCATTAACTGCACTTGCTCCTTGTGGAAGAAGCACAATGCATAGCAGATTGAAAATGGAGCAGAGATTAAACGTAGCTTTTAATGGCTCTGCAAACACTTACATTTGAGAAAAACACCAGAGCATAAACTCATTATTTACCGCTAAACTCCTTTTTTTTCCCCAGTATGGCCTGCTTGCATTCAGCTACAGCGCTACCTCTGTAGATGTCTTCCCACAACTCAGGCAGTATTGTAGTTGCTTAGTTTATGAACATATACACATTTTTGCTGTTGAACATAAAATGGAGCAGAAGGTTTTTCACAGTGTGTTCAGACTGATGCTTCTGACCATGGGTGATGCCAACCACAGAAATCCTCCATCTTAAAGATCGGGGTCCGCACGCCACAGCCCAGGTCTAGGTCAGTAATTAGCAAAGTATTCAAGAGATCGAGTCTTTTTTCTCGATCCTTTGAAGAGATCATGTTCCTCAAAGACACTAGTTATTGGAATGGCTTTAGCATATTTCATCTCAAAGGCTCTGCTCGCTGGGAAGGCCACAAGATGCTCAAATATCAGACTCAAGTGTGATCAGTTTGATAAGTTACACAGCAGTCTTTCTCCTCCCTGATTAGATGCCTGCTCCAACTCTTCTGGAAAGAATATTCAAAATGAAAAATCAGGAAGAATTACATTTCTTCAATGCCAATATTCTTTTTACAGGTCACCTACCAGCCCTCAGCACTCTCCCGGAGAGGCACGGTGGCCATGCGGGCCACATCCCCCTGGGAACACACAGAACCCTCTGCAATTACACCAGCAGAAAATTTCACATGTGCTGACCACCTTGTAAAAACTGCTAGTTTTAAAATACTGCCAGTTTTAATGAGAAAGCATTGATGAGAAAACCTCTGTTCAGATACACTGCCCTTCTCCGTGCCTGCCTACAACTGTGCTGCAGCAGCCCCTGCTAGGACACTGGGATCAGAACTGTGCCCCTACAGTCATGTTCTCTGAATTTTTAAATACTGAATATTTTAACATCTTAGTTCAGTTATTGAAATAGTATTGTTTAGCTCACGTTGCTTTAATAGGTCTTATTACTTAAATTTAGCTTGGACCGCTGTGCATGCCCGTGGCTGATCCCAGAACAGTGTGAGTCCACCAGCCCGTCTCCAACTGCTGTTCCAATGTCCCAGCTCCCCTAACTTGTCTCTTTGATGGAAGCAATCATAGTTTATAGTCATCGCTACATCCACTGCACCCTCCGGGCTGCTAAGCATCCAACTGACCCCTGCAGTGCCTTTGCTTAGGCAGCCAAAAATCCCGAGGCTTGGTATGAGAGTGCAATACTTTCTCCTTGCAAATAATGCCGTGTGGTGAGAGGGTGGGCTGGCTAATTCCCTGGCTGTGCCCATCACTCACAGAGCATCACTTCTCCGAAGCTGATAAACCAAAGAACCAAGATGAATTTCTCTCCAGTAATTTTCCTTGTGCCCATTACCGCGTTCACCATATAATGTAACTGCGCATTTCTTTGTGACTCAGAAATAAAGAATTGTTTAGATGTTTATTAAACAACAGAATTGAATGAAATTAGTCACATTATGTTGTCTGGAGTATGAAAGTTAATTGGAAGACACAATGATTTACTAAAGTTTGAAATACCAAATGGGTTTTTGAGTAAGTTAATGACAACTAGAATCAGAATCTAACTGTGGAAAATGGAAATTTTATTTTAATTCCTACTGAAGTACTTTTGTAAATGAGCTTGCTCTCGACTTATTGTGAGAGGTTTATCACAGCTTGGTTTGCTGTTACATGTTTAAATGTTATCCAAGGGTACGTTAAATACGGCGACCAGATCACATTCATCATAGCACACTGGAGTAGCAATTTAATTTTTCTATATAAAACAGGAGAGGGAAGTGAGAGTGGCAACCGGGAGGAATCTCCTGGACAAAGAAGATCAAGAACAGCAACTGCCTGGTAGCTGAGGAGCAGGGGAGCCAGGGAGCCCTGACGGGCACACCCAGACCCCCCCCCCCCCTTTGCTCCCAGAAGCACGCGCAATGGTTTTGATAATGTAAATGCAAAATGTCAACACGGTCATTTCAGAAAAGCCAGCGTGGCATTTTCAGAATGTTTCCACCTCCGTCTTTTGTGCCTGCACTGATTTCTGGTGCTGTGGGGGATTTTTTTCGGTAGAGGAGGCACATCTGCAGAAAATGCCGGCGTGTTTATTCCCTAGAATAAAGACAAATAATAGGAAGGGATCCAAATTCTCTCAGCAACAGTGGAATAACTCCACAATAGCCCACAGAGCCCAATGAACATCGCACAAAGCTAAAACTGGATTTATACTGCACACAGCGGAAAGGAAAATGCGTGCCATTAACAGGAAAGCTTAAATCAGTGGAAGAAGGTGGAGATGTTGCTTTTCCCACTGCAATGCTTTTTAACGTGATTGCAGAGCCCGAAGTGCAAAGGCGAGGCAGCCACCAGATGGTGCAGGTGGCATCGCCGGGTCTCCTCGCTCCCGAGGTGGGCAGAGGCTTCTGTAAATTAGAAGCAGTGTTTGGTAAATGGTGGGGAAAGAGATGTTGTTTATTTTCATATCCTAGGAGTATTTCCAGCAGTGGAGTGTAGTGAAAAAAAAAAAAAGAGGGAAGGAAAGAAAATAACAGAGAAGTGTCCCTGTATGATAACTGCTCTGTCACTGCTTGCGACGTAGCGCACAGTGGGCTGGGTGCAAAGCGGAGATTCTACGCTAACCGTGCTTTGCCTCAAAGGACCTTCAAGGACCTCGCTCATTTTACCTCAGTTCCTTTCTGAGGGCACAGAACTCAACTCTCCTGACTTTTTTTTACCAGGATAGCGCAGAATTTTTGCAAAGACATTTTTGTTCTTATGAAGAGATGATCAAATTCCCCCGTCACATCATGCCAGGAAATATAATCTTGTTTCCTGAGCAACTTTCCATCCTCCTCCTCTTCCATGGAAGAGCCACCGTCCTCCTCCTCCTCCTCCTCCTCCTCCTCCTCCATGAAAGACAGGAGCCAGCTGGCATAAAGAACAAAATGCCTGTTTCCTTCTCTCTTTCACGCCACATAACATTTATGAGCTTCAATTTTACTCATGTTTTCTACCACTAGTTTGGAGAAACTCCTTGCTGGCCGCGAGCGCGTTGCCTGCCCCGGGAGCTGGGGACAGTCCTGGGAGTTGGTGATCCCTGACTGCAAGGAAGTTAATCCAGTTTGCACAAGCTGAGGACCAGTTCCTCTCAGCATTTTATTACAATCTTTTTTTTCCCCTTCATTTCTTTTTACGTCTCTCTCCCACTGATCTCTTAATCCTTGCACTCAGCAGGTTGTTTATTGTTTATCTAAACATCTCCTACTGTTGTCTAATATTCCCTTCCAGCCCTCCTTAAACATTTGGCTTCTCCTGCCCTTTCTTAGCATAAACCAGCCCAGGACTGAATTGCATTGCAGTCCTTTCAGTTTAACATCTGCTTACTTTTCTCCAGTTGCTCTTCCACAAAGTACTGTATTTCAAAACAAGCTTGTAGCTCCAATATTTTGCTCCTGTAACAAACACGGAGCTCCCACAGAGCTCTGCTGCGAGACACCTGAGTTTACTACAGGTTTAAAGATCACACCTTTCCAGAAGCATCCGCTCTTACACAACTGGAAATTAAAACTATTAACGTCTTTTGGATTATTTTGTCTTCAGTCAGAAATAGACTGCTGTTGCAAGGGAGTTATTCCTAAGATATTGCTATCTGCTCATTCCTCCGCAAGGACAGAGGAGAAAAAAGGGATTATGCAAAGCTTAAAATATGTGGAAAAGGGAAAAATAACAAATCTGAAACATTTGCAAGTGAAAACATATCATGCAATTCAAATTCCTCTAGAACTTACAAAACAGAAAAGTTGTCAAGTGTCAGTCCAAATTTCTCCTTACATTTCGTGTTTTTCACCCCCACCTCCAGACCTCCCCCAAATTCCCAGCACACACGGCAGCGGGCCGGGGAGTGCCGATGAGCGCAGTGAGCATGAATCCCCCTCCAGCAGAGCTGGCTCCCTCCTGGGACTGACCGAAAGGTGGAATTACGGCTTCAGAGTACTCATGGGTCCCTTCCACGTAAAGGACAAATGGTCCTTGGGTTGAAACGTGACACGGTCACACTGGTTGGAAAGATAACCTGTAATTTAAGGAAGCGTAATCTGGGATAACAAGGTTTTACAGGGATCTAAATAATGCTTGAAGTTATATCTACTGCTTTTGAAAGGCCCCTCCATTAAACTGTGTAACTTAGTTTGTTCTCACTCCCATTAGTATTGTAAATTTAATGATCCTGCAATGCTGCTTCATCGATGCTTGGCTTGCTGTCAAGCAGGAGTTTTGTAAAACCTGGCTGCCGTGCTGAACGTCTGAACTAACAGTATCCAAAGCCGCCTTGCTTTATCTTTGCAATATACCCTCCTCCTTTCCCAGAACCGCTTTTAACAACCATCAGCCCAACCGATATCGGTGCCGTTCCAAATACTTTATAGGTTCCTTTCACACATCAAATATCTCTGCGACTGTTCGCTCATTTTTCCTGATTTTTCTAATTGACCAAGATTAAACAGCAAAGATATAAGACATTAAAATGCTTTGGCCATTGCCTTTTGGAACCTTAGTATCTCTCCAACCACCATCTTCATTTAAGCATGAAGGAGCAGGTGGTGGTTGGAAGCTGAGCTGGGTAGCAACTGCAGCAAACACTGAACGGAGAGTTGGAGGGGATGATAATCCAGCCCGAGACCCTGAGGAAGTCAGTAAGACCTTCAGGCAGGGTTTGGTGGTCGACACTGAAATGCAGGAAGAGATGTGGGGCTCCTGAAAGGCCACGGGAGGCTGTGGCAGGGTGGAGATCTGCACAGGGACTGACTGTGGCACGGGGTTTGTGACCAGCACAGCGAGGTGAACTTGCTGCGTGGGGATTTACTAGTTTCCTGCATGAATGTATTGACCTAGTTTTCTGGCAATTCCTGGGTTTATACTTATGAAAAAGATATTGTACTGACTTTTCAGAATACATACTGGAGAAGGGAAATGGTGCTATACGTATCAAGTATGTCCTTTTTCAGTTACGGCCATTTTAATATGGTTTAGAAGTATATATGAAATAAATGCAATAAGGCTGCTAGAAAGCTCATCTATATACGCTCCTTATTAATTCCATGATACCTCCCATCCGTGCATCACTTGAGGTGAAAATGTATGCCTTCCCATGCCTCCTAAATTATGTCTATTTTAAGAAATATTGAGTGAGACACCAGGGTTCAGCAGGATACTTTGTCAGCACATTGATTGGGATTTGCATGGAAAGGCGGTTTGTGTACAGTCCTGTTTCTCACAGCACGCCCAAGTGTTAACCACGAAGTGAATTCCCTTGCAATTTATAGCCCTGTTCTTTTCAATTTGCTCTGCTAAGTCATTCGGCTCCTGACAGGTCTCAATTCCAAACACTGGATTGTTCAGCACAAAACAAAATGACATCGTCGCCCTAATCAATACGCACTCGTGGTAAAGTGCAAGTATACGTACGTCTCCCAGACCGGGTTTTACAACGGGAGGTTTTTCCTCCGGGCTGCCCTGTGCCGTGGCAGCCGTGGCGGTTGCTGAGTGCCAGGAGGCGGCCGCAGAGAGGAATGCCTGAGTGTGGCCGGCCACCCCACCGGCCGCACCTCCGTCCCCACATCCCACCTGCAAGGGGCTGAAACCATTAAACCTTCATCAGAATTGAGATGCCAATACCTATTGTATCAAATGGAGACAAACCCATGATATACAGCCACTCGAGCTACCCTAAAGAGTGAAGACCTTGCAAATACCTTTCTCTTCTTCACGTGCACTTTTACAGTCTTTTTTTCTCTCATTTTTTCTTCTCATTTTCTGTGCTTTTTATTTCCCTTCCTACTTTCCCACACTCCCCGTTTCACCTCCCTCACTAGCCCACCATCAGCAGGCTCTCGCCATCCTCCTGCGTCCCACCTCCCTCCTCTGCCCTTCCCCAGCCCGAGGCTCGCGGAGGAGGGCTGGGAATGCCAAGAAGGAGCAAACCCAGCCCTTGTCATGCAGCCCATGTCCTTGCAAGCATATGACAAGCCTGTGGTCTTTCTGCCAGTGGTGATTGTTGGGGAGACCTGCCTCCATGATTTCTGCAACAGAAACAGAAGTAGTGCCGCAGTTTTTATTCCTCTTACCCAGCTCAACGACAGTACCTGTAAAGAAAGGCTGGCCAGGAGATCCCATTCCTCCGGCCAGCTGCTCGGCTTGTTTCCTATCATTTGTTTCCTGACCATAGGACTAGATGATCTTAGAGGTCTTTTCCAACCTTAATGATTCTATGATTTCTATTTAAAGCCCTACTGGTGACTGGTTTGGGTGAAGAATCATCAGAAACCAATAAAATCCTTAATAAGAATCAGATTGGGTAGAATAAAATACATATGGAGCAGCCTTGGAAACACAACTTCACAGCTGTGGAAATCCCACGCCTGCAAGGGGAGCAAAGGGTTCCTTCTCCCGCAGGTCTGGGTCTGTGGCTGGCACGAGGAGAGACGGCGGGAAAGGGGGAATGCAAGTTCAAAGACGTATTTGTGTCCCTGCACCACCTCTGCACAGGAACTACGGAGCGGTGTAGTGCACCAAAAAGCGCTGCTTTCCCACTGATGGGAGCAAAAGAAAAGGCAAGCTCGTTGTCAGCACCGCACATCAGTAGTGCAGCACAGACCGAAGAAGATGAGAAAGAAATGCCTGTAGCATTTTCTCCCAGTGTCTTAAGCCTTGCTGCCCGCCGTGGTAGAAGTGATGCCATCCTCTGTGGAAACGTATGGGAAGCTGCCTTCCTATTTCTGCAAAGTAACGTGTAAAAACACCTTATAGATTATTCAGTTTAGAGGGACTATTCCAGCCAGAAAGTAATACTTAATGTCACTATCCATCACAGACAGAATAGCAGCTACGCCTTTGCCACTATGCAGCAAGCTTCAAAAGAATGAAAAAACTACAGACAAACAAATATATGTTAGAGAAGACAAACAAATATATGTTAGAGAAGACAAATATATGTTAGCGATACATTGGCCTCTGCTGACAGCAGCTTGTCATCCCTGAAAAAACCCTGCCACATTTTTGTCTAAACAGTTTCTGTTAATGAAGTTAACCAGCTTCCCAGAAATAACACACAGATGTTATATGGCATTAGACTGCCACATATTGATTAAAAAACCCCAATGCCTCTGTGACAGGAGTAGCCATTTTAGCTACATTTTCAGAATCGACATATTTAAATATTGGAAGATTGCTGCCAGCCTTTACGTTTACGCAGCGTAGCACTGCATGGGGTGGGTCAGTCTCCATCTTTAAATATTTACAAGAAATCTGCTGTCTTCTTGGTCGGAGACGGCAAGGCAACCCGAAAGCTCAGAGAAATATAATATCCCTCTCCCTGTCTTTCCTGACTGCAAGATCCAAGTGTGCTTTCTCTACATTCAACATTGATCAGCTTTCCCCTGATTTTTCCGCGCTGCATCCGAGTATTTAGATTGCCTGTCATTAGCACAGGGCCAGAAATTGAGACGAAGTCAGGTTTTTGGTTTCCCAGTCCCTGATTTTCAGACCATCTGAGTGGGAGTGAGACTCCCAAGAGCTGCTCCAAGCAGAGTGACTGCCAGGAGCCCCGTGACCAGCTCCCATCGTGGCTGCTCAACCATACACATGCTGATGAAAGGGGAGCTCGTGTTTTCAGTGTGGCACAGGCTGGGTGCTTTGATTGCTCTGAGAAGCTCCGCTGGTTTCGGTACAAGCAGTACTTACAGCCTCCGTACCTTCCAGCCGCCGTGTGCGAAGCTGCAGAGGTGCACTGGAAGAAGCAGGTCCGAAAATCCATCCTGTAAGTGCAATGGTGCAAAATGTGCCAGCACCATGTAATTAATATCAATCATCACTAAATACAGAGGACTCGACTTTCAAAAGAGACCGGGAGGTAATTGCTCGTCAATCTATCTTTTAGGCCATGCATTTGCTGATAGGTTTGTGTGAATCCTCATCTATGGTGGCATAAAAAGCATACGTGCTTTGTACAAACACAGCCAGTGGGTGCTATATTTAAGATTAAGTAAAAGCCATCTAAAGAACAGATGGAGCAGGGCATCTACAAACCAAAAATAGACATTTCTTTAAAAATAGATGAAAGCAACTTTAATTTAGTTCAAAGGTTGAAATGAACCATTAACAAATCTAGGCTCATCTAAATACCTGCTTGTCATGTATATTTAATTGTTTTCACTTCCATTTCCATTTGGATTGTGCTCTGCACTTACACAGTGACCACAGCTTGTCCTGAAGTGTCTGACCACGGAGAAGGATTTTATAATATTTCTAAATGCAGAAGAAGAGGAGATTTATGGGCAAAAATAGATGCAAAAAACCACCCAAAAGACTGTTATGAAGAATTATTAGTCAGTCCCTGAGTGGGAACCAGTGTGCTTGGCACAAAGAGAATGTAAAAGCAGGGGTATGTAACAGGGCAGCAACAGGGCAACACATTACAAATACATAAATCTTAAAAAAACCCTGCCACTTGAAGACAGTTTGGTAGAACTCATCGCGTAAGAAAGCACCATTTTCCTTCTTTTTCTTCAAACCAGGACAAAACTTTGGAAAGTATCGCTCCTTCCGGAGAGCAGCATCCCACCAGCTCTGCGCAGGCGGGCTCGCCCTCGCCCACCACCGCTCTCCCCTCGTGTGGAGGGTTGTTGTACGCGACTTAGGGCGGGAGATACAAACCACGTCATTAATATCAGATCAGCTGCAAAAGATATTTTAGAAGTAGCTAATTAACAAACTTGTGATCAATCTAATGTGAACAGATACATGATGTTTGCAGTTAACTCTGCATGCAGGTTCCAGACTGCAGCTCTAAATGTGTTGTTCAGTCCTTGAAAAATTAATTTTCTTCACAACTGTACTCATTATTTATTAATTACTCTTATTCTGAATTCTGGATCACCATAATTTCCTCACTCACGAGTATAATTTTTCCCTCTCTCTCATTACAATGTAGTCAGGAACCTGAGTACGTGCCTCCTGGTTTTGAGCGTTTTCACCTTTAGGCATTAGGTGGGGGGAGCCCATTTGCTCTATGTTTGAGACAAGGGAAGGGCAGTAGAATATGAAAACTTCCGTGTCATAGATCCAGTTTTGTTTCTGGCCACCAGAAGTTTTTTCTGAGCCAGCAGCCCTCTCTGTGACCAGGTTTCCCCCATATCAGGTACTTGCGTGGCCCCAGCAGCGGCGTATGCGAGATCCTCAATACTTTCCCTTTGGAAACTCCTGCCAAGGAGGGTTGTTGGTCAGTTGAGGTAGCGAAATGCAAAGAGATCAAGACCTGGCAGTGCGTGACCGTGCAAAGAAACTGTTTTCTCAGCACAAGTGGCACCTTAAATGCCAGGACATTTTTTCTGCACAGATACGATTCCGGAGAGGTTTCTGTGTCCGTGGGTCCCGGTGCTGGTTAAGCGTCTGGCTGTAACTCCCTGGTCTTTCTAACAGCTGTGGCCAGAGCTACTTCAGCAGGTTTGCCATCATAGCCGTGTCAACTAAGGGCATGAAAATATGTCCTACTAACTGGGTTCATTGTGAAAACAAGTTATTACATGTAGATTCAACTAATGTGAGCATAAAAAAAAAAAAAAAAAAAAATCTCTTTCTCAAGCATCGTTTGGACAGATGGTTTTTCCTTCTTTGTGGAAGGTTTGGCTTTTCAAGACAAGCTGCCTCTCCAGTGGAGAGGAGGTGGGGTAATCGTCTCCCAGTTAATGCTCAGCTGGCTGAAAAGCACATTCTTTGAGTGGAGGATATTAGATGTAGTTTTCTTACACAAAATTCAGATATAAAAAAGAAATCACAAAACCACTACTGTTTTGGTTAATGTCAGGAAAATTTGTATTCAAGAAAATACTAAAACTGGGGTCCTGATTCTTTCCCATTTTACACCGTATTGCAAGAAAAACCTGAATAAAGGCTACTCAGGAGTGCAGAGTCTATTTTCTTAGGAGGTGAACCACATACACCCAAAGAATAAAGTGACAATTCCTTCATGTTTCTGAGTTATGGATTAGAAAAATAGTCTCAGCAACACTGATCAATGGGAACTTCAAAGAGAAAAGTGGACCATCTATTACATTTTCTCCCAATTACCACCCTTCCGCTGAGAATTGCATTTTATGTGCCTCCTAGGCTTCAGAAAAAAAGGGAGCAGGATTAAAAAAAAAGCTCATAAGAAAGTGTTACCTTTTTATTGAATCTGAACACCATAGAGCTGGTTAAGTTGGTAGCAAATTCTGAACAGGTGGGACCAGTTTGATGGTCTCTACAAAATCATGAGAATTTTTTTTTTCACTTTGTAGCCAAAGCAAGTAAAGGAAAAAGGATTAAAATATATTTTTGGGTTGTCCCAGCCCCCCAAAAAAGTTTCATTGACTAAAAATTTGAAAAACTTATTTCAAGGTGACTTAGTAGTTTTTGTCCAGCCCAGTTTGGTTCTACAGTCCTTTAAAGCCTCCAAGACCGCATTTTTTAGCTAACCATGAAATGAAAGCACTGTTTTGAAAACAAAAGTCAGAAACATCTCTCAAAGTTGTTGTTTTTTTCTGATAATTTTCTTTCCTTTTTGTTCACAACTACTTGGCAAATTTTATCTAAATCCGTTAATCATTTCCACTAAGCTGAAAATAATTTTCCTTACTTTGTTAGGAGAACTTTAGCTCTTCATCACGTTATTTCGATCTAGTGAGCTCCCCGGGCCTGTTTTTGGAGAGGGGAGGAGAACGGATTGCTCCCCCTCTTCTTTTCTACTGGACACCACAGATAAACCTGACTCTATAACTCACTCCTTAAGGTGAAGTCTCTCCCTCCATAACCTAACCCAAAGGTTTCATTAAAGTGGAGAGTCACACCTGAAGCCAGGAGAACACTGGAAAGCAGGAAAAATAGCAGCATCACCTCCTGAGTTGTTGGTCCTTTTCCACAGTGGGTTTTTTTACCTCCAGCCCATCAAGTGCCCAGCAGCTCCCGTTGTTCCTAATTGCCCTGTTGGAGAGTGAGCGTTTTCTGGCCGGTAATTTCTGCCTGCTTCAGAACATGTCACACATTCGCTGTTTGGGGAGGCAGAGGCTCTTAGCACTTCAGAAGCACTCTCAGCAGCAGCAGGACCTGGCCTTTAAGCCCCTTGCTCCAGGTTGCGGAGTAGTTACACAAGCGAAATAGCAAATTATCCCCTGCTTTGTCTCAAACACTTGGCTGATACTGTCACACCAAGGTGAGACGTGCGAGCGGAGGCATCTTCCATTCTCCCTGCCATCCGAATTAACAGGGGCTGCTGCCTGCACTGGAAGGAGCACATACCCCTTTGTGACTAGTTTGGTTTAACTACCAACAGCACAGAATTAAATGATGTGATCTTTAAAGATCATTAACAAGTCCTTATTCTCATTTCAGTGTAACTATGAAATCACCCCTGTGGTTATCCAGAATTAGACATGGCTTTATTTTGCAGGGCACAGATAACAATAGATTATATTCAGGAAATCATGTAACAATTATCTCTATAAAATTAGTCCGCACACAGGGGACTGGTGAGCCGGATTGGAAAAAATTGAAATTTTTTTCTCCCACTCCCAATCCTGCCTCCTTAACCCATACCACCTCGATATCTCTCATGTCATTATTTGTGTTACTTTTTGTTCTCACACCGTTCCACGCCTCGCAATACCCAAAGAGATCCAAAGCCCCCAAATACCGTGTGAAGGCAATTCTGGAGAGCTCTGCTTTGCAAACGCCAGGCGCCTGTGCTGATGTCTGAAAAAGCAGGGTTTGTCCATCGGTGCCACGCGCTGGGTCCCCGGTCAGTCGGTGCTGCTTGCGCATGGGTGGGTTAGTTGAAAGGCACACCCAGCTGCAGCTATCCCGTGCAGCGGCTGCAAGGTCTACACCAGCCTGAAGGATTCAACTAGGTTAAAGACCAAGCGGACTTAGTTTCTCCTGTGTCCCTAACTGGATGGACGCAGTGTCCTACGCTTACTCCCCTATTTCCTAGCATTTCTCAACCTCTTATATATTCCTACGCACAAAACTTCAAGCAAAACTGGATGTTCAGTGAATGCTCCGATCATGCATCTTCATAGAGGTAGGAAGAGCAGATTCCTTTTGGCACCAACAGAAAGAACAGACAAATGACAGTAGCTGACCAATGTTTTTGGTTCAAAAATAATTTAATTTAAAGGAACAAAACTGCTCTTGGAGCTCCTGCAAGGCAGACTGTTTTGCTCAGGTGAAAAGCTGTATCGCATCAACAGCAGCTGGGTTTGGGCTTTGGCCAGTTATTAAAGTAACATCCTTTCTTTTAGTGACACATTCCCATGGAAAAAGTCAAAGCAATAAGTGTGAGTATTTCACATAATTAAATGACTATTAGCATTATTAATTTTTAAAATAAATATATTTTTTACCAGAACAGGTTAGATGCCAAAATATAGCTGCTTTGTTAAGATCTAGATTTGATTTTAATGAAAATAGTAGTACAGGTTTGCATTTGCAGCACCTGACATGGACTACAGCACGTCTACTCTGGACCAAACATACCCAGAATACAGATTTAATGCTCTGGGCCCCTCTAAGTGAAAGCAGTCTTGTTAACCGCAGCTACACAAACCTGTCATTCATATGCACTGTCACGTTAATGACAATTTCACTTGAAAATTGCATCTGGGTTGGATGGTTGCCGATGTGGAAAGCAGCCTTGCATCCAGAGGTTAACGGGTTTACTTGTGGAAATCAGAAAAAATACAGGTTCATATTTCATTCTGTAGCAAGGGAGGTTATTTGTGGGGTTTTTAATGGGAAAGACTACAGCCTGAAATCTCACCAGCGGGGTTTGCAGTGTCAGCATTTCTAACGGGCTGAGCTGGATGAGGTCCTGACCAGTACTTGAGACAGTAACCTCCCAGGAAAACTTCCAAGTGCTGCTTTCACTGATTCAGCCATTTCTCAACCTTGAGTAAAGGGGCATTATTCTTCGAAAGACCATTATTTGGACAAATCAAGTGTGGCAATGCAGGGAGCCTAGCAGTGTCATGGCAGAGCACGAGGTATAGGCAGCTGAGGAAGGAATAGGAGAGAGCCATTCAAAAGACAATATGCCCAACAGCATCTGTGTTATGGATCTCTTCCAAGTAGAGAAAGCTGATTTGGTCATTTAGTTATTTACATTCTACCATCCCAAGTCCTTTTTGATACTTTTAATTGCACAAAGCATTTTTCTGTTCCTTCCAAAATACTCTTTTTATGGAAACCGCTGATGAAGCACCACAGAGGTAGTTGCATCCCAGCAGGTCTGGCGCAGCCCCCGCACACAGACGGTCCATGTCTTTACTCTTGAGCCACTGCCAGCAAACAAGAAAGAGGGGAGAGCCTGCTGGACCCATCCTCCCTGTTTTCTGATGGCACAGGAGCCTCTGAGGCTGTTTGTGAATTATAACCTGCCTGTGCTACCAGAGTGCCTGAAGCTCCAGCTGCAGGCTGTGGCTTATGGAGATGTTCTTTGGCTCTGTGGGCACAACCGGAGACCGCAGACCCTCAGCACCCAATGTCTGATCATAATGAAATGAGGGAAAGCTCAGCTCTAAAAACAGAAACGTGAAGCAACCTTCTCCATGATGTTCAGGATGCCAGCAGACTTCCTTGCTAAGCCTGCACCGAGGCTTTGTGCTGACGGTGGTGCCTGGCTGTTTTACATGCTCACCTCTGAACTCGTCTCTAAACCAAAGATGTTCGTTTGTAATTCTCAGCTGGGAAAATCCTCTCCTACCAGGCTCCTGGATGCTTTTCACATCAAATAAGCTTCTTGCAAACAAGTTTAACTTTCTGACACCTCTCTTTAGCTTGACAAGTAAAACTGTATTAAAGAGTGGGTTAAAAAATTGGTTTGGGGGCAATTAGTCTGCAAGAATCATTACTTAGAGAGTCCTTACCACTGAAAAACATTTCAGATATTTTAATCTCAGCCCTGTTAACACTCTGAATATGACAAAGGGCTGAAAAGAACCTGGCTTCCCTGTCACTGCGTGCATTCCCTGTGGCCCTCGCAGTATAACAAGGCGGTTGTGGGTTTGTGACACATGCCATTTTCTCACTGTTTGGGTATATATGCTAAACAGCGTGAGTCCGCACAAGCTGAAATTTTACCTGTCAATTGCCATAACAGGTCCCAGGTTTGGGCATTTTTCTAATGGAAAACTAGGTTGTCAAGGAAATAAATGTTTATACAGAACATTGGATTTATCACTAGAGTAAATCAGATTATGTTTGCGAAAAAACAGTAGTGGAAGTTATCTACAGCCATAGCAATTTAATAGATCCTTCTTACCACAGCACCTGAGAAAGCCCTTCTTGCAGGGGGTCTCCCTGGGAGCTCAGCTCACCCGAGGAGCCGTGGAAGGAGAAGCAACACAGCGAGGACCTGGGAGCCGGACGAGAGGACGAGGTTGTTGCTGCCGGTGGACAGGCTGGCCCATCATGCCAGGTACATCGAGGAGAAAAGGCTTGGAGGGGAGGACAGGCTGGAGACCTTCCCCCTTACCTAGATGTTCATCACAGCTTTCAAGGTCAAACCGGGCAGCTGCCGGGAAATGCATTTAGAAGTTCACAGTGCAGATGATCAGCAGGATTGGGTTTCTGGTCACCTTAAGTTGCGCCTTATTAAGAAGATACAGTTGCAGAGCGAAGAGTACTCATTTCCCAGCTCCCAGGCTAATACCATGCAGTCATATCATTGGCTTTGGTCTTTAATCATTCCAGATACACAAATCTTACTGATGTCAGCACACGTTTTGCTTTCTTGCAAAATCAGCATCTTCTTTACAGCAAAATCCTGCATTCAGCTTTAGTGGGAACTGGGTGGCAAAAACACAGTGAAAAATCCTGGGCAAATCTCCTTTTTGACCTGAGTTAAAAATTAAATAAATAGCACTCAGCAGAGATCTAAGAAGATGCTGTATGACTGTATAGCAGCAAATGTTATGCTTGCTTTTGTGAGGATGTCTTTGTATATGCACATACGTGTACATAAATATACTTTAAAAAATTAAAGATTCATGTATGGACTGAAAACAAAGACTTCCTACATGTCCATGTTGCAATCCTACATACAAACACAAGGCTTTTGAATTTGGGTTATAAACACCGAAGAGGAAAAGTTTACATTCATGCATCTTCTACTGAACTAATTTTAAAACGTCTGTTTAAACACTCTGACCATGGAGTACTGGCTCCATGGAAGTAAAAACCGTTTACTGTATGGTAAGCTATAATCTGCCTGTGTGTGCTCCTGGAAAAAATAAGGTTATCTGAGGTAGTACCGTTTGCTAGCCTCGACCAACTCCAAAGAAAATGAGAATCTCTTTAATTAAGGTTATCAAGTTACCTTGTATTGCCTGGCTTTCACTGCAGAAAAGACGTGGTTCTCACAGGTCAGTTGATATATGGGATCCTGAGGGCAATTTGCTCATGTGTCCATAGCCCAACTTCTCCTTTTTTTGAGCGATACCAAAAGTTTGACCTGCGATGACTTCAGCGTTTTCCTGCCAGTGCCTTTTGGGTGCAGGGTCCCATCAAACAGAGCAAGGAGGAGGATGCTCTGATGCATTTCTCTCCCCCTGGAAGCTGTAAAGGGATTGCCAACCCCTTACAATGCCACCCTCGGGCAGATGTGGGTCCTCTGGGACACAGGAGCATCAGGGAGCAATGCATGGGCAGGACCGCAAACTGGCAACTCCCCAGGAGAGCACAGGAGTTTTTCCCTTCTACATTTTTCTACTTACTAAGATATAACCTTATTCTTGGAAAACGTCTCTTACTCCATGAATCATTCCTGTGGGTAGGAAAAAATACTTTTTTCTAAAAATAAATCAGAAAGCCTCACAAAAATTCATGGGTTTATAAAATTTTTGAGGGACTGAAAAACTCTTAAACTTAATTTAGGATTCAGTGTTCCCCCTGCAGTTTCTCAGCCCTGGTAGGAGCTGTAGGTATTTGAGTCTGGAACACAGATATTTTCAAATTTATTGCCGGTGTGACAATGATTATGTAGCCCATTGAGATTGAGTGGCGTGATTTAGTGTTTTGGAAGCATTTGTCATATTTGATGAATGCATCTGGTGATTCAGGGCAATGAAAATGTGAGATTTCCAGCCGGTGAGAGATAAAAGATGCTGGCTGATACATAGGGTTATGACAGTGGCTATATAAGGTTACAAAAATTTTATTTGTTTCTCATTTAGAGTTTTAGAGGAAGATAGGAAGGAAGATACGCTTTAGCTAGCTCTCCAAGGTGGAGCTAGATAGGCTGCGTAAACATTTCTAACACTTTGACAAAACTTACTTGGGAACTAACTAATATTTTCGCTTTCTTGTGTTCCTGGTTTCTTGCTTGTCATCGCTTATCTGCACATAGCATCCATGCAGGCACATTTGGGGAGACCTTGTGAGTATCTCCAAATTACCCCAGCATTCACAGTTCTGGAGAAAGTAATAGAAATACTTTTTTTCCTCATTTGCCTGCTGTAGGGCACTCTAAGCTTTGATACAGTGCCAGCTGGAGTCAATGGGAAACTGCCATTAGACTGGGTCCAAAATGCAGGCATTTTCTCAGACAAATCGAGTCAAATGAGCCTCAGAAATTTCAGCCATATCCAGATAGTGTCCAATAATTTATGTCTCACATTGGTTTAAAAATCACAGATACAAACAGCTTCTTATGAAAACAAGGTATTTTCAAGTGTGTTTTATATTGCGTCTTTGTAAAGAAATCATCTCACTCTGTACGGCACGGAGACATCCCATTTTAAACACAGGATACCAGAGAAAGTGCCTGGAATCCAATCTGATTTTTGTATTATCCCTGAATCACCGATGGCTTTCAGAGAACGGAGATGTCTTTATCAAATGTGGTGAAATGGCACAACGTGGAGGTAATCAACAGCTCAGAAGTGCCATTACCACCTCTGACGGAGCCATCTCCAGTTCCCTGAAAGCCATCATTGCTACAATAATAACTGGTAAAGACCATAAAAAAAGATGTCTTTCCTGATGCTTTTCTATCAGGCATTTGTTCTGCAGTAAGTTACAGTAATTCAGTAGGAAATATCCCGAATGTGAGCCCAAGAACGGCAATCTCCATGGATTTGAGCATTACGTCTCTATCCATCTTTACGCATCTGTATGTGGGCAAAGGAGGCGGCAGTGGCAATGAGAGGATGAGGATAATATGGAAGACACATGGCCAGAGGCAGCAGCCCACTGGGAGACCCCACGTTCTCACTACCATCACCATTTTCTGTGATGAAGAGAAGCCATACTCTGTGGCAGTGGTATGATCAAGACTAAAGGCAGTAACATCTTCTAATATTGGAAATAGAGCATTTATTCACTTCTCATACATCTTTTTTGGGGGTAAAAATAGACTTTTTTCCCCCTGCCTTACAGCCAGCGGATCTGACAGGTGCCTAAAGCTAGAGGCTCTGCTTTCAGAAGAAACCCACACCTGAAATTCTGAATACACGAGAGATGCCACATTGTATTTTTCAGAAATTGGCTTGTAAAAACTCCCACATTCCTACCAAATGTCAAGTTAGATCATTTCACTGCACCTTCCCCAGTTCCCCTTCAGAGTTTCCATAGCACGTTGTTCATCACTCCCCGCTCTACACAGTCGTCTTGCAGAATTATGTGCTTTCCACGCCGGAGGAAGCTGACTTCAATAGTGAATGGACTATATTTCAGTTTGACAAATTCACAGATCCTTTAGGGATCCCATCAAATGCAAAGCGCTATGTGAATACAAGCTGTCACTCCATCGAATTCAACACGGCCGTTTGGAGCAAGGTGCTATCAGCGTGCAAGAGCTGGTCACCGAACGCGAGACATTTAACATGATGATTAGCTTGACTGTGCTCCAGCCTCTTCCTCATTTGGGCTGCCACCAGCCAGAACATTTCCATTCAGAGTTTGCTGAAGTTTCTGTTATGAGGGGATATATTTGTCATGCTAAAATAGGAGATTTATATGCAGCCATGCATTTATTGAAAGCTTGTCTAGAAGTATTATGTGTCCAAGCAAGACCATTTGTTTTTCAGCTTATTATAAGCTTCAACTTCCATGTATAAGATCCACTGAGAAACAATGTCCACTGAAATCTGTCCCAATCAAGTAACTACTTCTGATCTAGGATCCCCATCGTATCAATCAGTGTTTTAAAAACTTAATAAGGCTGAGCTATCACAATGAATTCCTCCTTGAAAAAAGATGCTAAAAAGTGTTTGGTTTTTTCCTTCTCTATTATTATTACTTCCTTTGACTTCTGGTTTGGTAAATATTATGCATACATTGACTCATAAACTATTGAGCCTTAAAATGTTGTGATTAATGTCACTCTCTAAGCCTATCCCATTTAAAATTCCTCTTGATTTTAGTATCTTGCCCTGAAAAGTACTGAGTGCTTTTAGCTCACAGGGTTGTGCTTCTAAGGGGATGAAGCAGAAACCCACCTACCTCTCCATAATTAAAACCACTGGACAGTGGAGGCCAGATCACGCCCATCTGAGCTCCACTTTGTGGAACGGTATTTCCTCCACAAGTAGCCCCGTGAGGTCCATGGGACACATACCTCGCTGGAAGTAAAGGTGAAGAATCTGGCCTGGAAGAAACAGTAGATTATTTGTACCGTACGTATTAGCCAGTTTCTCAGTATAAATGTCATTCCTGTGCAGTAACTGCAAAACCACACAGTTTTGCCATTCTCACGCACAGTGCTGAACTGGTGCCTCTAACACCAAAGCGTGTCTTCCGCTGCAGAATCCTCACCAACACTTTCAAACCAGCTTTTCAAAGCTATTTTGTTTACATATATGGCTGTGAGAGCCTTGAAATCAGGGTCTCCATAGGTGAAGGAGAAATATTTACCATAGTTGAATAAGGTGTGAAAACACCATGCAAACAAAACTCAGGTTAGAGCTGTGTAAGGCAAAAAGAAAGGAAATTGAGGATACCATTGCTTCAAGAGCAGAGGAATAACAATGCTTACTTCATTAATGAATATTCGTAAGTATATTCAGATGTGCCAGTGCTAGTCCATCTTTCTGAAACGTTTTAGTCTCTAGCTTTCAGGTGGAAATACTCCATATTAACTAATACCTCATTTTACCTTATGTTATTTAGGGTGTCCAAAGAAAATATATTCCATTCATCTTCAGCAAAAGCAAACCCATGTTCTGCTGCTATTAGCTGAGTTTTAACTGAATCTGAAGCTCAGCTTTCACTTAACAAAACCAGCTTTAGATGTACTAGAGCATCAATCCATATAGTAGTGCTTATGAGGAATAAATTGATTTTCTCATTGCTCTATGTTGGCTAAAAAATATTTGATTATGTATTTAGCTACTAATGGAAACTCATTAGTAGATTTTCATTTCATGCTTGTTTGCACCTGCAATCCATTTCTTCTTGTCCAAGGACTGTTTCATTTAGGTTGCATGCTATAAATTTTCTTGCATATAAACTGATAAGCATCAGCCAAAATTCAGTATACATGGCCTGAAATAGCTCAGGGCCACCATTTTTACAACAGCATCATTAAAGCAACAGATCTCTGGTGATTCATTGTCACTTATTACTGTGCCTATTGATGTTATAACTTGCCTCTTCGTTTACTCGTTAATTTTGTTATCTTTGCTAGTGACAGTCCCTTGATCTCTTCCTGTTTGCTCGTCCCTTGCATTCTCCTGGAGCCCCACAAGGCTCCTGTCCATCTTTTTTTAACCCGAAGATGGGACATACCTAACTTTGGGCACCAAAGTCTGGATGCCGGACTGTGGAGGGCAGCAGCGAGGGAACCATCCCCCTGCGGTGGGTCAGGGCACCCCATTAGTCCAGGCGGGTCACCCCACCATTTCACCCCTGAGCCACCACCACGGGTTCAAGCTACCTAATTTTACGTGGGATGTAAATTCTCCCGCAGGGGCTTAGCTGGCACCTCGCAGGGGCAAACCCTCCAGCTCTGCTCGGTGACTCCATCACTTAAATCCCAGTAACATTTTCACAGAATCACAGAATCGTATAGGTTGGAAAAGACCTTTAAGATCATCGAGTCCAACCGTAAACCTAACACTACCAAGACCACCACTACACCATGTCCCTAAGCACCTCATCCAAACGGCTTTTAAATACCTCCAGGGATGGGGACTCAACCACTTCTCTGGGCAGCCTGTTCCAATGCTTGACAACCCTTCAGTGAAGTAAAATTTCCTAATATCCAGTCTAAACCTCCCCTGGCTCAACTTGAGGCCATTTCCTCTCATCCTATCACTTGTTACCTGGGAGAAGAGACCGACCCCACCTCTCTACAACCTCCTTTCAGGCAGTTGTAGAGAGCGATGAGGTCTCCCCTCAGCCTCCTTTTCTCCAGGCTACACAACCCCAGTTAAAACTGGGGTTGTTTAGCATTCATTTTCAAACTATGAATGGCCGTGACGATTCAGTACTGTGCATACACCCAGTTATTTGAATGTATTGCTTTGTATTTTGGCCACGATTAAACCAGAATGCTAAGCTCAGATGGTATCTTTTCAGAGTAGGCTGCATTCGAGGGTTGAGACAGACACTGATTGAAGACTGACTTAACAAAAATCAGTCCCTTTATCAGGCTAATACAGCATTAACATCAGTGCGGTCATATTTTTAGCTGTTCCTGATTTTTAAACCATCATCTACACCACTATTAACCTAGTTTAGCTGCACTTAACTTGCTTTGATTCATGCCGCATATTTTGTGGCTGTTATTCTGCACCCAGAGTTTGAAAAACTAGTGGAAGTAACTCTTGCAATAGCAGGAGATTATTTTTATTTTGTTTATCCCCATTAAAACTTCAGTAATCCTGAGCTCAGCGTAACTTTGGCAGAACAGCAGGGCTGGGCCAGAGGTTTGAGCCTCAGCCACATTTTTGTGCGAGTCCATGGGCCTGCAAGGGACAAGAAAGCGTCACCAGTCCCGCCGGGGCTCAGACTCACTGAAGCTTTCTGTGGATAAAGGACTCCAGCATTATATCACTGTAATATCATCATAATTATCACAGTAAAGATCTCTGATGTTCAATAAAACTCTAATAAAACATATGCTCAGTGGTCACGTGTTTTATTTGGAGGGATACGTTGTTATCTGTGTTGGAATAATACCCTATTTTAACCCAGCCAAAACCAGTTACTGTGCCATCTGGTAATTTTTTTTAGTTTTTTTAACAATATAGCTCAACTATACTTTTAACTGCACAGATCAAAGGAGTGTATTTTGCCCTTAAAGCATTAGGTAGGAAAATGAGCCTAATGAGCCCAACTAAGTCAACAGGAGAGTTGCTGCAGTCCTGGTATTTAGAGGGGGACGAGAGGAAACCCTCTGTGCAGACCGGCAACACGGGCTCCCGCTGGAGGGACAACTGTCGAGGCAAGCCAGCTCTGCCCCACAGTGCCACCTTACCTCTTGTCCCTAAGACCTCCTTGGTCCACAGCAGCACAGGAACAGCGACATAGCTTCATGGGTTTGGCGCAGGTCCCACCTCCCAGTTTCTCCTGCGGGCAATGTTCTGAGACAGATGCAAAAGGCTTTTCAGTGGGTATGAATGGGACGAGATGCTTTTTTAGGAGATGTCTTCAAAGCAACTTCAACTAGGGATGACTGTCTTCCTCTTTGCTCTTTCATCTCCCTTTGCTCTTGCTCATGGGAGTCAGAAAACACAGCTAAACCTCAGCTAGACCCCACACAAGTAAAAAAGAGGGGTAGGCATCCCTACTTACCCATCCAGTATTCCTTCAAGCATTTCCAGCTTAGTCACAGACCACCCTGAGCTGTACCACCGAATGTCGATGGAAAGTGTCCTGCTGGTAGAAACTGAAAGAGGTCCAGAGATCAGAGGTTTAGGTGCAGGAGTAGCAGATGACCATAACTTTCACATCAGAAGTTGCTGGTCATTTTATTTTGGAGTTTTGAATTAAAAAAACCCACGTCCTGGTTAGTGAAGCGGAATCTGATCATAATAATTATGTCACATTTTGTTTTCATGTTCAACTTCAGCAGAATTATTCTGAATTGATCCAAATATGAGAACTGAATCTATTAGTGCTGTGTACTAATACAGCCCCCACATAGAAAAAATACACTTACTGTAAAAATATCTATTTTATCAACCAGCTTAACCCGCTGAGGGACTGCCTGCATTCCCCACCTAAGTAACTGAGAACAGGCACGGGTTCTGAATGTGCTTGTTAAGTGGTCATGATCAATACAAATCTATTTTTCAATTAAGTAGAAGATAGTGGGTGTATGCGTATTGCCTGCAGGCCAAAATAGTTTTGAGTAAAACTGGATTCCAGAATATAAAGTTGTGTTGTTTTTGCTCTGTCTTTTAAATGAGCTTTACCAGCATGCAACTCCAATCCTTGTGAACTCTGCAGATTAAATTTCCTTGCAGTAATGACCACTAGGAATTAGTGAAATGTTAATCTTCCCACCTGCTGTGTATGATTATACATGAGTCTAATCAACCTGATTACAAAAGAAAGCAATTTCTGCTTTTACAGAAATTTTTTGTTGTCGTCTGCTTTAGTTCTTCTTGAGGAACTGTAAAATTCTTTACCCTATATTTTAAAGCAAAAATAATAATTAAATTAAAATGTGTAAAGAGGAGCAATGGAGGCTGATAGTAATTGCTTTACAATAGATACAGTAATTGATGCTCTGAGGATTTATTTCAAAGCATAGAAGTCGAATTAGAAACCTAGCTTTATCTGGATTTGCGTTGCTTTGATGCAGTCACTGCGTCTTTGTGTCTTGACTTTTAGCTAAACTGTTCTTAATGAGAATGCTAATAATTACAGTAGGACTAAATTGTTTTAGGGACACAAGAGGATAAAATACAAATTTTGGTTTCATTTAAAGCTACAGCCACAAACGTGACACCTCTGCTGTCAACCCTGAAACATGCTGGATGGGAAAAGCAGGAAATGCACCAGCTGAATTAATCAGACAGCTACTTAATGCATTCAATGCAGATTATAAAGACAATCTAAAAAGCTAAGTCTAATCGTATTTCTTGTGTAAAGAATTTGTTTGAGCCCACATGTATTGACCTACAAAAAGAAAAAGTTAGGGCTGGGTCCACCCAGCCTTCTGAGCAGGTACTGCAGCACAAAGATTTTTTCCAAGTCAGAAATCCAGGAAAATCAGAGTCGGAGTACAGAAATCTGAAAATACAAGGAACGTAGAGCAAGCCACAGAAGAATGTTATGCTACTTTATTCATCGATCAAAGCCACAACTTTCTTCTCAGTAGCCACAAACCCCAGAATGCCTTAACTTCACCCCCAGCACAGGTACAGTCATCTCCATGCTTGCACACTGTGCGTGGAAACCCATTGAATGATCCCTGGATTGGAAATCATAATATCCAATAATCTGATTCAATATATTACCACTAGTTATCTGAACTAATTTAGGACCTGATGAGCATTTATTCCACAGGTGAGCTTAATATACCCGGAGAAATATGATGCCAATTATGAAACCAGTGTTTCTCAGCACTTTGCATGCAAAGAGCAGGAGATAATCGGGGATCTCCATGGTGACAGTGTTAAGGTAGCTGGGTTACCTGAATGATAATTTCCATCCTTTCATCTGATCTTCATGGGTTTTTCACTTTTCATCTTTACCTCTGAATGTGTTAGGTTTCTAATGGAGAGGAATTGACAAATATCACAGTATTCCTTAGAGGAAAAGCAGATATTTTCTCATATATACTCCTGCAACTTAATTCTCTTTAACAATTTTTGCAGGGAGAGCTGCTCATGGTAGTAGGGAATTTGCCTTCTGCACACATACAGCCAGCTTTAAATTGGACTAGAGAAAGGGCAGAAAACACCTTGCTAAAGTAGATCTCAAAACACTCCTAAAAGAAAGTCCCTTTGCCCCAGACCTGTGCTGGGGGGGAGTCCCAGCTCCCCCACACCACCACTTCTTCCCAGCCCTGCTTCTCCCAATGGAGGAGCTCCACTGGAGAGCCCACAGATAATCTCTAATCTTCTTAATTTTCATTTATTGCTCCCACAATGGCCTTGAAAATACACTAGAAAATTAATGTGCATTGAGTCTAGAGCTTTCATAATTTGTAAGACCCTTATCCAATTTGCAATTTGGAGAAAAATTCTACTGAGATCTCAAAGCAATCTATCACTCTGAGGCAGAATTGACTTTCATTGATTTCAGAGAGGTGTGCCATGGTCACGATGGCAATGAAAGCCAGTGTTTCCTGAATTGTGAAGTGGCTGCTGCCTTTCTCTCCTCCTCGTGGTCTTTGACTGTGTGCTTATTAGAAAAGCTGAACATTTTTCAGTTTGGCTCATTAAAATCTTCAATAGTTTAAACAATCTGGTTTCTCTCCTGCTTCGGGTTGTACGGGAATATCCTTGGAAGATGAACCACAAGCCTACAAAAGGAGCTGGCAGGTGAGACCGATATCCTGACTTGGGCATCCAGCAACCTCAGCAGCGTGAGACACGTCGTGTTGTGCGGCAAAGCAGCGGTAACACATGATTTCTGACTGCCTTTATCAGCTATAAAACTGCTCTCGAAACACTCTCCAAGCCCCTCCTGAGGGCAGAGGGAGGCCAGCGAGGAGATGAGGCCCGTTCTGCTGGGCTCGCCTCCCCGGTGGGGCGGTGGGAGGGAGCCGGCAGGACTGCTCCAGCCCGGCCACCGCGGGCTGCTCGCTCCCTGAGATCTTAACGGGACAACGCTTCATTAAAATTGTTTTCATTCCCTGTGTTTGATGCAGCTGGTAAGAAAGACGCTGCCCCAGCTGCGCGCTGTTATTCACAACTGTCACTCCGGCAGCGCACGGCTTCACGGGGAGCGGAGAACAAAAGCGAAGACTGGTTGCTGTGCAATCACCCAATTAACTTCTGCATTTTTGTTTTTAATCTACTTCTGCTTACTGGAGAAGTAAATACAATAGATCATTAACGCTGACATTCATAACACTATGCAGTCACCTTCTCCCCCTCTCTTTACAGTGCTGTGTTATCTAACACCTGGTAGGAGATTTAAAAGGATTCTCTTCATCTCATTTCATATATTAGTGCTAAGTTTAGCTTCTGTAGGTAACAATTTCTGTTTAAACTTTAATAAAGAGGTATGTTTAGAATCTCAGGGGCACACTCTCTGCTCATTTGAAACAAATGAGGATTATATAAGGAGGAACATGAGCTACAAATAGGATTCATAAAATTAATTGGCTCTAAGCTGCAGCTGAGCGGAGCTGAGCCATCAGAAGTGACGAGTGGCCAAAGCGTGTCTGTTCCACTTGGATAGTCCTGAGGACTGGCAGGGCCAGGCCACTGCCCAAGTTGAAGTTCTCCTACGGGCTCTTGCAGCAGCTCTGTTGAATTCGGCTCTCCCGTGACTCGGGGTTCCTGCAGAGCCAGCCGCCCTGTCTAACCACCCCAGTACCACCGCCACTTGGAGAGTCCCAAAGACTCTCCAAGAGCCCCAAGCTGTCTCGATATTTCCATTTATGGGGTGCACGTAAGTTCTGCCTCACAAGAGCACCATGGATGCTGCAGACAAAGCCTGGAGCAGCACGCAGAGGGTTTGCGTGCTGCAGAGTACCTCCATATCACTTCTAATGAATCAAAAAATTACAGCACGTGCTTGAACATTCAAATGAAGTGAAAAATCCGCACTTTGTTCTTTGGCTACAATTGTCAGTCTAGTTGCCAGAATTCCTCTGCACAAATCTATGGCTGCATGTGCTGTGCTCCCTCTGCTCGAGTCGTTTGTTGGACTAGAAACAACAGCAATAGTCTATATATTGATTATATAAAATCTCGTGCTGCTAAATCCATCTGAGGAAATTTCTGGGATTCCTTGCAGGACCCCATCTGCCATCCCATCCTGGAATACTCCAGCCCTGACACATGGCCAGGAGCAGGGCAGCTATGCAGCCTCTCCTCATTTAACAGACTGCAGTTCATTGCCGGGAGGATCAGTTACAGCTGCCATGCTTTAATGAGCTAATGTAAAACCTTTAGCTGAATCTCCCTAATTGCATTTAAAGCACCATATATATATATATATATGTATATATAAATCTTCTAAAATAGCTTCCACATGTTTTTCCATTCCAGAGCTCTCTTCAGTTACAAAACGCTGAGATAAGCGTGCTAAATTCTGCCGAGATGTGCATCGCACCAATTCCCACCACAAAGCCCAACTTGAGTTAGGCTCCTAGTATCTTTGTATTAGTATTTTATAATTAGCAAAAAGTTACAAAAACTCATCCTAAGCAGTGACATGTAAACAGGAAATAAGTAAAAGGCCTCAAGAAAATGCTGAAGGAGATGGAGCCCTGCTCCTGGGTTGTGCAGAGCAGTACGGCCCGTGGCCGTGCGCTGCCGCGGGCGGCCTCTGTGCAGCTCTTCCCGTAGCTCTGAACAGCCGGCCCTGGCCAGGCTCCCATCGGCTTCCCTGGATGCGCGCCCTGAGCATCTCAGCTGAGATGCACGGAGTTTGCACACAGAGACTCTGTAATCAGCCAAGCAGCCAGAAATTAAAATAAATGGGAGTAAAGCTTCTCTTACACCTAATCGATAACAGTAATATTACTGGGAGTATAAAGACTGAAAAAGACAAAAACCCTTCATCTTTCCTTTCTCTGAAGACTCTATCAGCTAAGCGAGGCTGTAGTTCATTAATAGCTACTGAAATTATCCCCAATTTCTCAGCTGTGTTTTACGCACTATCATTGACATTTTAGTCAACGGCATAATCACCCAGGACAAAATACAATTTGTGATAATGTCCTTGGGTAATGAACATACCAAAATGGCTACTAATGAAATAGGGAAGCAGCAGCATGACCGTTTTTCTGTACCCCCCAACATAGTCCTTTGACAATTTTTGCCGCTCTTGACAGCTCGTGAGGGGAGGCTGACGTTCCTCCTCTTTTAGTTAAAATAACTTGCATCCACACCAAACAAAAAAAACCCCTCGTGTAACAATGGCATTTCTCAATACATAGTAACTACCAAGTTTAATACATCTATTATTTCTTTACAGATAAATCACACCTACTTGGATGCCACCAGGACCAAGGACCAACATGAACAGCGGGTGGCAAAAAAGAAGTGACGAGGTCTGCCCGGCAAGAAGTGAGGGTCCAAGGACTGACAGCACAAACATTGCTGCGGTCATGTCCTCAAGCACTGGCAGGATCCGGCTGAATCATGATGCTGAATTACTGCTCATCACGTTAACCTGTGTTTTTAATTCCCTAACAGCAACAAACAACTACTGAGTAAGAGCTGCCTGGGACAAGTCCTCCATTGACTGAAACTCCTCTCACGGCTATTTTTGAGGGCTGGCCCCCTGTTCCTATAGACTGTATGGTGCTTTACACTGCTTGGAAGTGTCACTAGAGGACCACCCAGTCTTCTTGGGCTCTATATTGTTGTCCTCACCCAGATACAGGAGCAATAGTCATCAGTCTGTCAATACATTTTTCAAAGGAAATGGGACGTACATGTGTTTTTTAGATAATCCCACAGAAAGAGCTAAGACTAAAATTTCCTTCTAGATTTCACAGTGCCTGGGAGTCTTGTAGCTATTCAGACATGGTTTCTATTTAAAGAAAATGAAACCTTCCCCTGTTGATAATGTACTATTATCAGGTATCACCTGCTCCTCCGTGCCACCCCCACATACACGCTAGAAGTAATTGAGAAAGTAGTTGTTGACAGATCACTGTGTACAGGGGATAATAGACACCACCGTCATTCGTGTAGGAAAAGGGAAGCTGGAGCTGTGACAAACCAGTGTGGCACTGACTTCTGCTGCTGGGAATCACACTGTCACTCCTACTTTGTGCAACTTAGTTCATAGTTGTCAAAACAGGCGTTCACTTATGTACCCGCTATAATAAAATTAGTCAAAATCATATCTTCCCCTGTAGCACTGGAAATATTTTCATATCTAAATTTTTCAATCTTAGTGCAAACATACTACTTTTGGCAGACATTACAAAAGACAAATGGAATAATGTTGTGATCCTTTATGTAATGCCATATCTGGGAAAAAAAATGCTGCCTATATGTGTGTGTCAGTGTAAATACACATCATTTAACGCTTAAGTAATAAAAATCTGAACATTTTCAGATCTTGCAAAATATCCAACCTTTTCCCTGAAGCACTGAAATCTTGTCACACAGCTCACCACCAATGGCCATCACACGGAGTATTATATAAATTTCTGAACCTTAGACTTGAAGGAAAATAAATTTTAAAAATTTTTTTTTAAAGAAAAGAGTTGGAGAGTCTTCAAGATGTCATTGGAATATGACCATCCTTGAGGGATGCTAACAGAAATCACAGTCCAATTTCAAAAATGAGAAGGTGACTCTCAACTCAAGTTAGATGAATGACAACACCCTGACAACTTTTTGGGTGGCCTATAGATGGAGAGGGAAAAATAGGAATATTATTCATTTACGGCAGAAGGGCAAATAAATATGTAAGGGGGAACCCATTGCAGATGGGGAAGTCATGTTCTATTTAAACCAACCGAATATATCAACATGGCTAACCTCTCTTATCTTAGGAAATACATCCTGTATTCGCCAACTGGCCAAAAGCAGAGGATCTACAGCACATACCTTAGTGATGGGAAGGAGCCCTGGAAGCAGTTCACAGCAGGTGATGCCAACGGCTCCCTGCGTGTTCCACCTCTCCGTGTGGGTTTGGGTGGGCTGTGCAGCTGAGTCCTGTGGACACCTCCGATACCATCCCTAGCAGCCCAGCCCACTGGCTGTCCCCCCCAGCACCCCATACACCAGCACAGCCTGGTATTCTCACGTGATATCGTCCCAGTTGTGAAACCATGTCCAAACTGCTAGAAACTAGCACGTGGCGTATTAAAATACAGCGAGAGCATCCTGTGCGCTTCCTCGCACAAAGTAGGTGACCCATTTTCCACACGTATTGTTGGAGCGTTTCATTTTCTAACCTTTCCTCTTGTACGACACAGGGGACAGCCCTGCTACTGTTTTCCTACAGTAATGGGCTTATTCTGCAGCCACATGCAATAAAGCTATGTAAATTGTTGGTCCTGCTCCCACTAAAGCTAATGGCAAAATCCCTGAGCGTTTGGAGGAGCCCAGGATCTGGGTTCAGCAACCTTCTGCTCCAAAGCAAAGAAAGCATTTGCTTTTTACTGAGCCTCTTCACACACAGAATACTATTCAAACACATTTATGATTTTTGAACGGGTGTCTTCAGCTGGAACCTCACAGACAAGCGCAGAGGGTTTATCTAGTGGGTAACAAAAGCCTCATGGCATTTCTTAGATAGAAAGAAAACTGAGTTTAGCAATTATTCATAGCCTTACATACATTCTTGCAGACAGTCAAGCTGACTTGGCAGACTGAAGCTAATTGGGTTTACAGTAGAATGAAGCTTTGATTGAAGTGCCTCGCTTAAAAAAAAAATATTACATACACACCCCCATACCCCTGATAACATTACTCTCAAGCATGTAAAACAACCACCCCACCTATTACCAAAGAAGAAACGCAGAGATTTTTATTGCTTTACCAAGCAAAGACCCATAAGTGAATAATTCTGAACTGTTTGATCTGCTGTATTCTGATCCATAATTTAGCGGCTGCAGAAAGGCTGCGTGTGGCTGACATTTCAGGCTGCTTTTGAAGTTCACGAAACCCCTGCAGTCACCAAGGGGAGGGACCCTGCTCGGGAAGCCAAGGTGGGCACTGAACAAAAGGTGGGTGGGAAACAGCTCCAAAACTAATGCACAAAGAATGGCTTACAAAAAATTGGAGAATGAAAATTAACGTAGCCTCGAGTTTACCGAGTAAATAACTCAACTTCTACCGTGGTGATTTTTGAAAATAAAAAGACATATGTAATGATCCCAGCAGGCAGCAGGTGCTTCTATTTTTACATGTTAAGAGCCAAAATAAAAAGGCAGAAGCTTTTGCTTCCCTGGGCTTTTTTTCCTATTTCATGGTTACAGTTTAAAATAAGAGAGCTCCCCTGTGCTTCAGGGATATGTACATTGCTATGCTCAGCAATTTTGCTACTCAAGGGAGGTTCACGCAAATGTTTCTGTCACTCTTTATGCCATGGGTTTCAATTTCCACAGAGCCACATGGAGAACGCTTCCAGGTGTTCCTGGGAATTAAGAGTTTTAGGGAAACTTTTACAGAAGTGACACAACAACCTACACATTTCAGAGGAGAAGCCATTTTTCCAACAGCCTGGTGTGGGACAGCACTCAGCACAAATCTGCTTTTAACCATGTGCTCTTCAAGTGTTTCCTTAAATCAATACGTGCAGAATTTCACATAGTAATTCAGATCACGGACCAAACCTCTATAACAATTCTGGGTTACTTTGCAGGGAAAAGTCCAAAATAGTGGCACGGTATCTACGTTCTTGAAGAAAACGCAAGATGGACACGTGCAAAGAGAAGACGAAATGGAAGGTGGAGGCTTTGTGAGAAGTAGAAGAAAGAGGAGATGGGGGAAATTGAAAACAAGCAAATGGAAATAGAAAACCGTGAGCTGAGATGTCTACAGGAGGCCCAGCACACCAGCTAGGATGGGAAACAGGAAAGGAAGGCAAAGGCTAAGCTAGTTAAAAATTCCCATGCTTTATGAACTTGTGTCTCATCACCTTTCTGTGTGAAGCGGTTTATAGACAACTACTGCAATGGCGATAAGCTGACTTACTTTGACTCCATACTCAGGCACCAAGCTGGGCATCATTTCAACCCTCAGGGGCAACCACTTAAATGCAGCCAAGTTTAGGGGGTAAGCAGCAGCTGGCATTAGTAAAAAAGGCTTAAAAAAATCACAGAGAAGGAAATGCTGAGGTGGAAACCCCACTGACCTGAGCAACCTCTGGTAATGCAGGAAGGAGCCATGCTGCACATCCTCCCTGCCACTTAGTCCTTCTGCCTGTCTTATTTATTCAATGGTTTCAGAGGAAATCTCACTAAAAATCCAGTCTTCAAAGCCGATGATCTACCCACCTGCCAGCTTTATCAATCAGCATCCATGGGGCCAGGCTGTGCTGCACAGCGGTACCTTTTTCATTGACTCCCATATGGTTCGTTGTGTGAAAATGCCTAATTAAGAGAAGAAGATGAGATTTTTAGAAAATAAACCTTATGGCTTTCTGCGGAGGAAATGCGAGCAGTAGTGCCAAATCACAAGAGGTGGTAAGTACAGGCAGAGGGGCAACTTTGAAGGTAAACTGCTGCCTCGGAGTGTCGTGAGCTCTCAGAGGTTTAGACTTCAAAAGTACACGTTTCATGCACCATGCATTTGCAGCCTGACAGCAGGATTCCCCTCGAGAGGCTGGGGAAGGATCCTTGCAGTACTGCGCACAATGCTTTGTCAGATCAAAAAATCCAGCAGACAGTGATTGCAGATCAGAGGAGCTTACAGCTATTAAATCCAACAATTTGCCACTCTCCAGATGTAAACCGGGATAATTCACTCCACATGCATTAATAAACGACCCTGCTTCTTAAAAGGAGCACCACGTGCAACAGATGGATGGATGGCAAATTCGGATTTGTTTTTTGACAACATGCAAAACTCCCCAGAGTATCAAAACTCCCCTGAAAACCCCCACCCAACCCCACAAAAGATGCGACAGCAGCCGTGCGGATGCATGGCCCATTCGCCGTGCGGTGACGGACCGCTGGAGCCGGGGACAGCGCTGCCGGGGCAGCCCCAGCCACCAGGGTCACCGCTGCTTCCAGCGCCGGGGCCGCAAAGGGCCCTCGTGCACACCCCGCTTTCGGCAACCGCAGCCGGGACGTCCGCCCATGTCTCAGCGATTCCTGCTGCTGAGAAACCACAGCCAAGGGCAGGAAAAGGGGCTGCTTCATTTATACTGAAATTGTCCTTTCCCGGAATGATTTGCTGTAGCTCCTACAGCCTGTGAATGCCCTGCCCGGACAGATCCCAGTGAGGGCTTTTTTTCTGCTGTGCTCAACTCTGAACCAACTCATGACCTTGAAAAGAGAGTGAAATTACCTCGTGAGATTAGCGAAAGGACAAGAGAGGTGCGAATACACATGGTCTAATGTGCTTTCTTCCTGGAACTGGAAGGACGGGGAGAGCCTTCCCACAGGTGTTTTTGTGACCCAGCTAGGGTAAATCCTACAGAATGCTTTACAAACTCCGCAGAACGTCAGCAAGCCGAGTTTCCACCAGCTGTAAACTCCCGCTCCTCCGTATCAATCTAGGGCAGCAGAAAATACAGCCCTGCAGTCCTTTTAAGAGTGTTTTTTATCCCCCTATGTAAGCAGTAGTTCAGTTAGCTCACTCGCACGCTTTCACTGGGGCGCTGGGCTCAGCCGAGGGCCACGCGCCGCAGTCGCTGCCGCAGAGGGACGGGGGGAGAACGCGCAGGACCGACCTCCCCGCGCAGGGCGAGAGGGACGCGCATCGCCCCGCCGGCACCGCCGGCTCCTGCACCGCCGGAAGCCGAGGCCGAGGCCGCGGGGTGCGCGGGACGGCGCCATACCGGGGTTCACGCCCAGGATCCGCTGCGCAGTCACCGACAGCTGTTGCTGTGGCAATTGGAAAGCATTTGGCCGGCATTAAAAATAAAGAAATAAACACATTTTTATGACAAAATGCATAAAACGCCTGGCTTCTGCTGGGAGTCTAAATTTGGCCTGTTTGGTTAATTTGATCGGATGCCATGAGCGAGGGCATGATTTGAAGCCACAAGTCATTTTTCTCCTTGGAAGAGTGGATAACTGAGTCTATTAATCTGACAATACATTTAAACTGAGTTATTGTGACAAGGGACTTCCATTATCCATTTCATCTAGTTGCAAACTGTCAGAATAAATCTCAGGGGGTTAGGGAAAAAAGCTGCCTTCCTTTGTTTGCTGTTTTTATACGCCACAACAGTTTAGATTTGGTTCACTTTAACTCATGATACTGTATAACTCACAGGATGGGGGGAAGCTCACAGAGAACCTAGTACAGAAAATGGCAACTTTATGGTCATCAAAGTTTTTTTTAAAAAGGAGTAAAATTTGACCACCTGGCAGTATCTTGACATTGACTTCAATGACCCTTTTTTCCTATACGTTTGTTTTTTAACTATTAACTGGTTCTCCCCTTGGAATCAATTAACAAATACCTTTGGAAATTAAAAAGTGCTTTCCTAAGCTCTGTTTTTATCTTGCTTGTAAAGCAAGTTGACTTAAATAGTTAAAACTCTTGTAACCAGAAATGAATCAACATAAGCATAAAAGAGTAAGCAATGGTATCAAGCTTAAGATGTCAAAGTGGAATTCAGAAGGCTGGGATTCCATTTTATGGCTCTACCACTGACTTCCTAAATGTAGGGTAACTTATTCCCCCATCAGTTATGCAGATGATAATACTTTCTAATTATCCATTATTTGCTTATTTTTGTAACTAAACCTGTCAGTATTTGTCGATGTAACTGGTAACTGGCCAAGAAGCCTAGTGGCCAGAAACGTTGGTGCTGCAGAGCCCAGACCCTGCTCCACTGCGTGGCTGCAGGTCTGCTCCGACATGAAGAAGAAGAAGAAGAAGAAGAAGGAGATACTTTGGGGAAGCCAATGTCACTCATGGCCTGCAAAACAGACATGCAAAATTCAGAATAAATTCAAACCACCATGTGCTCTTGTGCATGCATATATATGAATGAAAGAAGGTAGGTGACAGCATGCAAAGGGCTGCCTGGGGAGCTTGCTTTTCATCAGTCCGCATGGGCCGCAGCCCTGGCAAGTCCCCCACTGAATGGGGTCTTTGAAGGTTTCCTCCTGCGGTAATGACACTTTAACCCGTCTAGCACTTTGTTGTCAATTATTCCCCTTAAGTTTCATTTCAAAGCTACTGTGAGCTGCAGGAAGTCCAGAGCGTGGCAGATATGTGCACGGCAACACCCCCCACACACACTTTAATTACATCCCTTACAGATAAATATTAGTTTTGAGAAGTGAATTTTAGAGGTTTTTAAGAAATGCTAAAAGCTGGCTGTGCTCCCATGCAAAACACATGCATAAGCTCAAAAACCAAGTGCACTGGAGGGGAAAAAAAAAAAAAAATCAAACCCACATGTTTCTGGAGGGCAGATAAAAGCCACGTTTACAAGGCAGCATTCTTGCTTTGAGTCACAGCTCTGGATTTTGAGTCCAGGCTCACATTAACTGTGGCACCGGCGATGCTCTGCCAGGGCAGGACTGCCAGCGGTGCGGGGCTGAGCAGCTGCCTCCCTCGGACTTTCAGGAGCCGCAGCTCTCTGAGCAAGTTACACCACCCTGGGTATACAAACACACGTATGGCTTGCAGGTTTTTAAATAAAAAGGGGCTGCGCTCTTAACAAGGTTTCATTGAAACAAGTAGTCCAGCCAGTCCTAGCACATAGGATATATCAGATTTTGAAGCCAGGGGCAAGGACAAAGGAAAAAAAAGCTGTTTATCTCAACGTCTTTTGCATGTTAGGTTAATTTCTTAAAAAGACTCCACTAAGAAATAAACATTGTGACTTCAACTGATTTTAATTCTACGCTCTCAGCACTATTCCTGTGAAACAATGAAAACTCTAATTCATGATCTTCCCCAAAGTCATCGTTTGGTCTCGGGAGGTGGTCGGCAGCTCAGTACAAAATGTCAGTGTCACAACTTCACAGCTCGACACTTGGTTTTGATCAGATCTGGGAAGTGAGAATAGATGCAATATGCTCATTCCTTTACTGTCACTGCAGAGTATTCATTAGTTTTAATTATTTTTTAGGTTCTAGGGGGAACCATTAAAAAAATTAATCACAAATGGAAGGAACAGCAGCCGTATGTGGCCATAAAAAGACAATAAAGCATTTTAGGATACACACTTGTTATGATTTATACTCAAAACAGGACTAGAGGTAGCATATGGTGATTGCCATAAAGTAACATTTATTATAAAAACATGGAGATTTATCTCCAAGCTTGGTTGTATGCAAGAAGTTGCATTTACTTTAACTTATATTCAGATTGTTGTAATACCACAATTGTTTTTTTGGTTTTTTCACCGAGCCAGGTTACTACAATCCTCAGCCTGCTGAACCTATAAACATATGCTTTAAGCAGACTTTCTTTTCATTGATTTCAGCTGAACTGTTCATATGCTTGGATGCAGGAAAGGTTTAGACGTATGTCAGCTCCTGCTCTGGGGCAACGACTGCTTCACCAGCTCTGTGCTCGTCTTTGGCAAACAGAGGAGGTACCACCCCGACTTCAGCAGCGCACTCCACGTGCCTCAAAGGACTCTAATTAGTTCAAGGTTTGCTTTGCTTTAATTTCAGCATCTCAAACCTAGTAAACTTCTTGGGTGATAATTACTATAAACAGGGTATTATTATTTACTGTAAATAAGAAAAAATAGTATGTAAAACTATCACCTTAGTTTCCTCTTGCCAGCTGAAGCCGTATGGCTGGGAGGAACACCAGAAAAAGCAGAAATTTACAGTAGAGACACATTTCCAAGAAGGCAGCACTAATGTTATGAAGTATTCCTATTAAAATCTGGAAATCATCGAATTTCAATATTCATCTTACAGCTTTTATGCAATGCACCTGGGGGAATAGGACAGGATACACACCGTTAGGGAAGCAGAAGACATGGGGATGGCTGTACCTGGGGCCAGAACACAGATGGGGCTGGGGTCAGGAGCGAAACACAAGGTCTGCAGAGAGCACACGAGCCCCCGGGATGGCAAGGCCTGACCCAGCCTGGCTCGAGGGGAAGGTGCCAGCAAAGCACCCCAGTACAAGGTTCACTGCCCAGCGTCCCCAAGCAGCAAAAGGCTGTTCACGGGCGCTGAGGTATGACGGTTCCCCTGGTTGAACCCTGTGGACCAATTCAGTCCCTGGTGCAATGCACACTCCCGACAGATTTAAATACTCAAACACATCAGTGAAGAGGAGTTCAGGGTGCACAACAAGGTCTGATTTCTCGGGCTATGGAAGTATATTTTTTAATTCAGCAGTAACAGACTAAAGTGGAACTGCCTCAATAAATAACCAGGAGAAATAAATGAGCGTAGGATAGCCAAGATACTGAAATGTCACAAGACCTCTCCTCATTTATTTACTGTCCACTTCAATATTTTTAATTCCCCCAATCCAGTCCAGAGCAACCTACGCCGATATCATTAAATGTCAGTGCAGACGCAAGCCAGCCTGGCACTGGGACACGCCCGCCGCTGGGGAAGGGGCTGGCTTTAGGCATGCAAAGCCGAGACACGCCGAGAGCAGCGACACGGAGCTTCTCATCCCTCCTCTCCGAGCAGGGCCAGGAATAAAGGTCACCCCGCGCGTGGGAAAAAGTGACCAGCATCTCCGCTGCTTTGCACATAGCAGAGCTCGGGCGTGAAAACCCAGCCCGCTGGCCCCATTCCCGCTTGCCGAATGCGTGTAAAATTTCGCTCGGGAGCTGCTTGCAGAGTTTGAGCTGTGCCTGCAGAGCCCGGCTGTTCTGGCAGGGTGAGATGCGGCACGGCAAGGCAGCCTCCTTGCACCGTGGCCGGCTGGGTCCGGCAGCACTAAGGGGCCTTGACGTCTGTACAGCTGTAATTGATGCACATTGCTTACGCTGTTTGCACTGACAAAGCAGCACATGACTCTTCCCTATCAATGCAGACCAAGATTTCTAGGCTGTCGGTTCAGGATTAAACCATAATATCTTCCTAGTCTGAAAAAAAAAAGATCCAATGCTAAGGATACCATCTACAACCCCGCCGCTTGCTGTTCCTAGTTTATAGTCTACTCTTTTCCTCTCCAGTCTGATCGCGTTTGAAGTCTGGGAGACAAAAAGGTCAAAGTTGTAAAATAACTGCTGTCTCCTTCTTCTTTCCTTCCCTCCAGCTCAAGAAAAAATGCAAGAAGTGGGTTTCCGTTTTTTTTAAAGGAAAGGTAATCGTTCGACCTCATCATTTCTGTAGAGGCAAGAAACACATTAGCATCCCCACGGAGATCCTTCTCCTTATCTTGCAGTGAACTTCCTCATACTTAGGTCTGCTGACAGAAGACTGCAAACAGAGAGCTAATGAAACAGAGCTGGAAAGCCATCACGTTTAGCCTCTCCTCCAAAAAAAAAGCCACACAACCAGACTAACCAACATATTCCTTCCTTGAAAATGGTTGAAATGAACATTATGCAATGCTGAAGATTACCGACACTTATTTCAGACTATGCCATGCTGCTTCTGCAAGGTGCTGTGAAGCTCCTGTACAGTGCCAACACAGGTACAACATCAAAAGAGGCAGGGCAGACCCCGGGCTGGTGGAAGACCCTGTCTCCAGTGGAATTCCAGTGGCTGTGACGGAGAGCGTGGAGTGACAGGACTGGAATACTTGGGCTGCACTAGAAAAGACAGTACCTTTAACAACCATCCCCTTGTTTTTTCTACCCTGCACTGAAGCTGCCCGCCTGCTCGCCAGGCAACAGAGCATCACTTCACCAACCGAGGGTTTCACCAGTGCTGCTTAGTGCTTTCCCTGCTTACTGGCTACAGCTGGGCTGAACACATCTAAGGGCTTGGGTAGGGTATCATTTCACATCCAAAATGGGCAGAAACACTTATTTTTGCACAGAATGACTCAGCTGCAGAAACGGCACAGTTGTTGGGGCTAATCCAATGCAGCTTATATGGCATTGTGGAGATGCAATACAATTATTTGGAAGGTCTGAATGAAGGACAGTGATAGATATGTTTATGGAATGTACATTGAAATGAATCACTTCTGATATAATTTTTCTTCCTCTGACATAATTATAACCATCTTTAAAATAATGTGACTTTTTCTTGAATGGGGGTATTTATTTCAATTAAGTAGTATAAAGCATCAGATTAAACAGAGCTGTAGGCAAGGGATTTGGTTATTTAGAATTATTCTGCATTAGAATTACGCTGGCTCTATAGTTCTATATTGTACTCAGACATTATATGAAATTAAGCACAACAGGGAGAAAGAATCAATCAGTCCTGGCTAAGGAATTGAGATAATAATGACTCATTTGACGGGATTGCTCTGGAAAATTAATAATGACGGTGGTAATTACTAACCTGGGATAGCTGCAGTGCTCATTATTCTCCTTTTACTCCATTGAATGTTAAGTATTATGAAGACGTTTGTTAGAAACACAGTCTTGTCTGCAGGCTTTCAATCACAGACAAGGACTCTCCTAGAGGTCTGAAATCTGTCCTCCTTTTACACTCACCAGGACGCAAACCCAAAACAATTGTAATATTTGATATATGGCATAGAAAACAGCAAATAAGATATTATTTGCAAGAGTTAATGTCTTGCAAGCCTGATCCGTGGCAGCTCTGCTGTCTTTGCTCACCCGAGTCGAGGACCTGGCCCACCACCTCCTTTGGGGAGGGGAGAGTTGATGCATCTCTGAAGATCCCATTGTTTCATTAACCGTTTTATCACCTCTGTGTCAGCGATCAGTCGTCTTGCTGACAACTACTAGAAGTGGCACCTTTTACAGCCCATCAACCCGACTCCTCAATCAGTGAGACACGTCAAAGTCAAAGGGAGCAGGTTTCTCCACAGGACAGGCAGCGATGCCGAGGGCAGAAGGTCCCCAGCCAGGGAATGGGGAGACACCCCAAGCTGAAGAGCTTATCCAAGGTACGTTGAGGATAGAAAATGTTCTTTAATATAACCATAGAGAGATATCAGACTCTAAAAAGCTGTGAGTGACTAACAATAAGGACGTCTAGCAGCTGTGCTTTCAAACATCTGTTCCATGCCCCACAGAGTGCATTGCATGACTTATATTTTAAGTGGATCAGCAGAGGGTTTACCTTCTGTTGAGCAGCAAGCAATGAAACTGAATGCCCTGTAATAGGCAGGAGAAGAATAAAAGTTCTTCTTTGGTAATGTTGAAGGGAAACAAATTTCTAATTTTCTGAACGAGACAGAGGTTTCTCAAAACAGCAGTTATCCTTCTTGATTGAGGAATTTTGATCTCCTAGTCAACTTTTCTAATTACTCCCATTTTTCTGCCAAGTTATTTTTCCCAGCTGATCTAGCCCAAATTTGCTTTCAGCCTTATGAAATGGGCTCTTTTAAGGCACCCTATATAGAAGTCATTGATTTTTTACTTTAATCCCTTAATGACCAAGTTGTGTTGTATGCTAACTCCATCTTTTTCTGTCAAGATTGTCAAGCATGCAATTTTTCCAGAAGGATTCATGAATTTAAGAACCTCATCTATAGATTTTAGAAAGTCGGGGCACCTTTTAGTACTAGAAATATAAGCCATCTATTCAGAGTCCCCTGTGATAAAGCAGCTTTTGCCGCTCCGTAGCCAGCCCTGCTGCTCTCCAGGGAGCTGTAAAGTTATTATGGGGCCCCAGTTGCACCCCCAAGCCCCCCAGGCTCAAGCAAGAGGCAGCAGCTAAAGCTGGTTTAGCATCTCTGCCTCGCCTCAGCCTCCTCTCGAAGGACTCACAGCGCTTGGACAACGCGGTACCCAGAGACACCCGAGGACACGCCAGAGGACTCTGTCCCACAGGGATGTTCCTCTGTGTGATCTGCTTGATCTTCTCTGCTGCCAGGATTTCTGCGGGCAGGGATGTCCCACTGGGACAGTGCAGATCACAGCATTGTCCCTCATAATACTTAAACCTCGGTGAGCCATTACTGGGAAAAGTCAAGGCTGTTTTATTTACAATTGTAGCACCATTAATGCCACTTATCTTTATGATTTCACCTCCTTATTGTTCCATTAGATTGTTTTCAAACAAGGCAAGAACAGTGATGTTCACTGTGTGTGCCATTTTATGAAATGTCAAGAATGGGAGACATGAGCTCTGCTGGGGTAAAGGAAGATGATGACAATTTTTAACTGCAGTCTCTACTTTCAGGCGTCTTGTTTAGCTCCTCGACAAACCCACTGTCACCCAGGCTTGTTGCTCCACCGTGCATACATCCAATTATTCTGGTACAGCATGGCATGACAAAAACAATCCAGCCATGCAATCCAAACAATACACTTCTAGTTTAAAAGTCCAGTTTTCCTTTTAAACCTCTTTTTCCCTGTTGCCAGGACAGATCCTGGCTCCTTAACAATACTGAAGGCCATCCTCCAGAGGCAGTGGGATTTGGATTGCTGCTCTCCGGGGTTGGTGCCGCACGCATCAAATGATTTATTTTATTAATTCGTGCAGGATTGAAGAAATACCCAAACAGGCTACATTTGCAAAAGTCCCCTGCTGTGTTAGCTCTGACCACTGCCTGAATATTTAAAAAATAACCATAAATAGAGGTCACCTTGTGAATTTCTCATAAGGAGATTTCACAGTATTTAAGAGAGGAGGTCAGTGAAATTAAATGAGATGCATAAAGTCAACAGGAACTGAAGAATTACAAAGGAGATCTTGCAACCATTAACCCACCAAGACAACGCGACCAGAGACCTAGCTACATGTCCCCAGAGCCAGCAGGTCTGTCCTACCAACTTCTCCATGCTCTGCCTCCGGTCCCATAGATAACCACCATCACGTGTGGGTGCCAGCAGCCCTCCATAAACCATTTACAGGAATCACTATGGCAGCAGCACTTGCATTTCCTGAGGGATTCAAGACCAAACGGAGCTTTCTCAAAGAATTCAGGACACAGTCACGCTGGATGTTGAGCTCTTTTGAGCGTCTCACTATAAGCATCGGTATGGAGCTACCTCTTAACAAACACTTCTCACCGTTAGTTTTTCCAACAGGAAAGGACATATTTGGGAGTCCAACTTCAGCTACGGGTGCTAAAAGTTGAAAATAACTGGCCTAAGTAGGTGGGAAGTAGTAAGTAGTTTGAGACCAAGGATCCTGAAGCAAGGATGAAGAGGGTTACTCTGCAGCACAAATGCCTTTCGCAGCTTATCTGAACCCCAGCAACATGTTAAATCTCAGTCTCTGCTTGCAGCTGTGCTCAGCTAAGACTAAAATAGTCATTTATATAGTCACCTCCACCTGGGAAGATGTCACCTGCAAGCACATTTCAAGCGCAAGCCCGAATGTAGTACACTTACGATCCTGACTGACTATAACACTTCAAATGATCCATGCCTGCTCTGTGCATTGCCTTCTTCAGCGTAAACAAAGGTACCAAATTTCTGTTCAAAAGTGCATGCAATCTCGGAGAGTTAATTATTGTAATTATCAATTGAACAGACTCAGAATGCTAATCTATTATAAAGTAGTCTGTTAATTGGTGTTAAACTGTCATTAGCCTGCCATTTCCCATGTTATCAAGCTGACCTGGAGCACAGCACCATTGAAAAACCAATCCATTTCTCATTTCTGGCAAACACTGATTGCAGATTTGGAGAAGGAAAAAAAAAAAAAATCTACATACCTGGAACTGAAATTATTCTAACAAAGGAAAACATCATTCTACTGCTTTAAATTACAGGGGTTTGGTACATGTAGAACTGTACTTGTACCTACCTTTCCATGTACTGCTTTTTGCCTTGCTCCCTCCAGCGGTGCCCACGTTGGTCTGTCTGCTGACCCTGACCCTCCCAGTGCTGCTGTGGGGCTTGGGCTCTGGCAGCTCGGGTACTCATCACTGCCAGGGCACTGACTTTATTCTTGAGCTGCAAATCTGCAGGTGTAGCAGGAGCTTTCCTCCTGGTGCCCAAAGCCACAAGACTGCAGCCTTCTCCATCACGGGAGTCTCCATTTCTTGACCCACCACGCACAGCCTCTGTCCGCTCCTCCTTCAAGACCGCTGGGGTCTTAAGACCTGCTACCTGCAGAGTACCAAACATCCAAGAATAGCGATGATCGGCACCTCACCAGCCCCATGAATCACTCAAAAAGCATCCAGTCCCTAAGGAGATCCCAGAAAAAAAAGGGGCAGGTCTCACTCTGGTCTCTTCCACCCAGAAAGTAGCTACCTTCAGCCAGTGTTTGGGCTTTAATTTATAGAAGTGGAGACAGAAGATTGGCTTAGTCATTTCTCAGAGGTCAGTTATAAAAGCCAGGTGCCCAGGAGGGCAATGAACTTCCACTTAAATATGCTGCAAGAGGGAGAGATGGTATTTCAATTTCAGACTGTCATCAGGGAAGGCAGCACTGCTGACTGCTCTCTCTTCCCCAAAAGCTGTCGCCGAAGTGGCATGACCTGCCAGAGCGTTTCTCAGGGTAGCTCACCTGACTGACATTTATCTATACTAATATTTATTTCTTTTTATTTTATTTCATTAAATAGCCAACTTTAAAAGTTCAGGGGAACTTAAAATGACCTTTAGAAAGTCCAAAAATTATTCATTGCCTGAGACAATTTCAATATGGAGCAATCTCTGAAATACTTACTCACCTGCACGTTGCCTCCCTCTCCCTGTGAGAACCACTGCACCCATTTCAGCATCCGTCACCAGAGGATACAGGGCAGAATTTTCCGATTTGACAGATGCGCAAGAGTTTGAATAGGGGAGCAGTGAATTTTCTATATGCAAATCAGAACCTCTTGGTGTTTGTTACCTTTAAAATACGGTCTAGGACATTAGCTAAGGGAAAAAAGGCTCAGAGATTCAGAAAGCCTGTGGAAATAGTGACTTGCCATTTCCTGAGACTCTTTCCAACATGTTTTAGTGATAACTAGGAAAGCAAAATCTTTGTCATTTAGGATTATCTCCAGTTCTTACTTGTCTTTGTACTCCTTGCCAGTGCACAGCTGTTGTTCTAGCTTATGTCATTTTTGACTTTCCTTCCAGAATCCTTCCGTCACCTGCCTTTGCATGTTGAAATACTAACCAGATCACTGGAGAAGTACAAAAAGGAAAGAGATAAAACTTTCAGTGCCATCAATAATAAACATAGGAAGTTTCTAGAAGTGGGACTCCATCTAATTCAATGTCTTTCACTACTGATGGCTATTATTCCTCCATTCAGGCTTTTCTGAGACATCTGACTATTTATCACTTTCTTTCCAAATATACCTGCATGAGCCTCATTTCTCCTTTTTCTCAAAAAATGTGCTAGTCATCTATTTGATACCCTTTACTGCCATACAGATGTTCTTCCACAGGAGATACCCTTTACTGCCACACAGATGTTCTTCCACAGGAAATTCCCATTTATTTTAGTCCGTAAGACCCTGTTACATTGATAAACTGATCCATGTGGCAACCAGCCATCCCTTTCCTTTTTCTTGGTAGCAGATAACCTAAGAGGCCAACGTCACTTCTGTGCAGAAAACATAACCCCAAAATTGCCCATCCAGCAATACGACTTCTTTGTCAGCATCTTCCACCTGAACTGGAAGTCAGATTAATTCTCACAGCTGACAGATACTTCTTCAAAGAGCTCTAATGCAGATCATCAGTACTGTCTGTCAACTTCTATCTCTCTGAATAGTTTTCTTGGCAGTAGCTGCTGCATAAAAGTCATACATACCTACACAAGTTTTACACATTACACTCAACATTATGCAGTGGTACCAGTGACCACGGTTTTTTTGGCAGGAGATTAGAAAACCATCAGTCCCCGTCTTTTTCTCAGCCTGCCCTATCACAAGCAGAATTTATTGTTGCTGGGATACTGTCACTGGAACATTCGCTGGATGTTTTGCTTTGCTTATCTTTTACTCTTCAAAGTGCTACATATTCCCCTTCTTTTATCTAACTCCCTCATTTCTATTCCATCCATTGCTTACACCTTTACAGTTCCCCCAGTTGCCTTCATGTTATCTTGCTGCCTTATTTTCTGCCGGTGACTTCAAATTCCGCTTGAGCGCGTGTTCCTTTTACTGCAATAAAGGAAAATAAACCTGTACAGATGGAAAGCTACCTCTTCCGCTGCTCGGGAAAACGGACTCTACAAGCTTTCCACTAGAGGAATCACTTGGTTAGGCTTGGAGAAGACTGACGAGCACGATGTAAAGGACAGCTGTCAAAATGAGAAATGTCCATTATAGCTTCCTCTACACTTCAGTCAATCACGTTTGCTTTTACTTCACTTTATTGATATGTACTGACATGGTCCAAAACAGATGTAGAGACTGAGGAAAGACCAACAGCTAGTTTCTGCTATTTCAGGAGATTAAGACCTTGTTCAGCATACTTGTTCAAGGGAGTGGCTCCTCTAAGCACCATTCTTTGAAAGAATGAACAAACAAGTAAAGAAAAACATCATTGCATTGATCTGTAATTTGTCCTTAATTACTTTAGGTTTGAAATCAAAATGTAAAGATTTCCACAATACCGTTAAGAAACTGTTTTAGTACAGGGAAAATAATTAAAACCTGTCCTTAAGGTCTTGGGACGCAATGGACTCATTGCTAATGACTTTTCACAAGCGCTAACAATGATATTTACAGAAAAAAGGAAAACCGGAGAATGCCATGAAACAGTATTTGAGCATTGTTTCTATTTTCTAAATCTATCAGTCAAAGATGTACAGACTTTTTTAACAGAAGGCACGCAAAAAGCACAGGGATCTCTCATTTCTTGGATGGTTAGTCAAGACTTACTGTTCAGCAGACGCGCATAAGAAGTGTGTTTCTTCTGCACTGAATAAATGTCCTTCCTTACAGGCATTTGCTTTTGATACTCAGCCGAAGTGGCCTGTTGGGAGATCAGAGACAGAGAAACTCATATGACTGGCTTGCTTCTTCTGTTTCCTTTGGCAAGAAGTTGGGTGCTAATTTAAAACAAAGTGTTGGCTTTTTTTATGGGGTGTGTGGGCTGGCAGCCTTATGCTTGCAAAGGCATGTAAGGCTACAGGCAATGCTTTTTAAATTTATTTTTAAATAAACCCAAAAGGTCCATTGTCCATTTTCATCAGTGTAAATGCTGTATAGAGGTTCCCAATTCAGGACTGTGCCTCAGCTCCTGTTGAGGGTGATGGCAAAACTCCTAAAGCCACATTGTTTTATGACTCCAAGTACCAACATTTTTCCCCCCACATCAAGGAACCACACCTAGTGGCATCAGTGGCGTTAGAAACTCATGCAAAGAAGCCACATCTACTGGAACAGCCCAATCAGCCAACTTTGGCGCTCACCACGTAGTTAATTATTTCTGTCTGCTCCATTTGCTTTGCCATTATTACAGTGGTGCCATGACTTTTCTTTCACATACTGAAATGATGAAGGGATGATTGAATTTACAGAGCGCTGTTTCTCAGCAGTAATTCCCTTCATGGATGCTCCTAGTGCACCACATCGAAAGCAAGCTCACTCACTGTGCAAGCAGAGTAAATGCCCTGCCCATACCAATCCCTTACAGACACTGCTCTGCCTGCAGTCTCTGCAAAGACAAAAGAAAAAAGGCAATCTAGATCTTGGGGGCAGTGGGTGGAATCACCTTCTAAAGAGTATCCTTCTCCATTTGCCCCCCATGGGGACTAGCCCCCTAATTAAAGTGTTTAGTCGGGATCTGCATTGCCTCCCGCTTCCTCCCATGGCGCGGCGAGGAGCAGTGATGGTGGCAGGACCTCCTGCTCCAGCTAATGCACGTGGACCTCCCAGGCTGAGACCTGTGCCCGTAGATGGAGACAAAAGGGCAGCCACAAGTGGATGAGGAGCTGGCGATGACCAGGAGGGCCCTGGCAATCACCAGCTCTAAAAATTGCCTAAATTCACTCATTTTGCTACAATGCGAGTCGGCGAGGAGCCCCAGTAAATTGCTGGGGCAGATTATGTATAACCCTTTGCTGCGGGCAGATTGTAGAACTACAGGCTAGCTTTTAAGAACTGTCTGACCTCCACAATTACATTTTTTCATGTAGTAATTTCCTAATTAACAATTTCTCCCCTTTGAAGACTTGCACTTTGGTTTTTTTCCTATTCTGGTGGCAGGAAAATTCTTTATCCCATTTCCTCACGTAGAGGTTCATTTTATGTTCTAATGAACAATGGTTAGAAGAGAACAATACAGGAAAATACACAAAGTTACCCCCTGCCCAGATCAGAGAGAAATTTCTTATCTTTGACACCTGCTGGCAATTAATCCTTTGCGTGTTTGAATTTACAATTAGTAGCCCTCCTGTAACGGAATCCAAGCGCGCGATCGTAGCTGCCATTCAGCGCTGCCCTCTGCCTCCCTGGGCCGCTGGAAGGGGTCAAATCCTGCGCTTTTATTTTATAGCATCCAAGGAAGAGCTTCTCTCTCTCCAATATCCGTTAAGGGGGCACTCTGGCAGGCACCAGGTTGGAACCCCTGTTTTTACACACCTTTGGTTTGACATGAATACGTCTCTTGTCTGTGGGGGAAAGACGTACATTTTCCTGCAAAAAGCATTTGGAGTGGGGATCTCTCAAGTCCTCCTGTGCGTCTGCATCAGCTCCCCCCATCACCTGCGATGGGCACGGAGGGGAGCCCTCAGGCACGTGCCCTTCAGCCTGTCGGACTGTGCTTGCAGGAAAAGCCTCTCCTCCACCCGGGGTGATGACTGCTTAAGTTATCCTACCTTAATTGCCAATTTTTCTGCTCAACGGACAAAACCAGCTTTAACTTACTCGCTCCCTACTGGACCTCACTGATGAAGGATCTTTCTCGCCTGCTTGTGACTACCCATACCCAGTGACCTGCTGTGCTGCTCCTCCTCCAGAGGCCTGGTGTACAAAGCTAGCATAATTACATCCGTTAGCTACTGATTTTTTTTTAAGTTTGTCCTGGAATCTGGAAGGCCAAGGAATCTTCTGTAACATCAAATTAACTTGCATTTAAACGTCTACCCTATCAAGTAGCCAGTACAGTTTTTCAGTCCAGCGTTTTGTTGGAATATGACAATACCTTGATTTTGCCCATGTGAAAATATTTCTATGCTACATAAAGTGAGTCAGCTTTGCACAGTGTAGAAAACTGAATAGAAACACTGGATAGAAATATTGTAAAGAATACTGTTCTTTGAAGTACTAGTGGCATTTGAAAGCCATCTAATGCTTTAAAGAACAGTATTTTATTAAGTATTTCAAAGGAACTTTGGAGCTATTATTTCTTATTTTGCTATTAAAACCTGTAAGTTTGAAAATTAATCATAGGACCTTTGATGCAAAAATCTATGAATAAAATAAATTGTGAAGGTTATTTTCACACTAAGTTAGATTAAAACATTCCTTCATCTCCCTTACTAACTTAATGCACATCTCGGAAAGTAACTTAAATATTAGGAATAATATTCTACTAAATAATCCAAAACCCCTATGGCTTCTTGAATTTTCTTCCATTAGCACACTATGATATTTCTCGCTGCTTCCTAGTGACCTTTAAATAAACTTTTTGGGTTACTAATTAGCATGATAAACAATAGATTCCCATTTCATGGGCAATTTCATGGTCAAGCAACCCCCTAGAGACAGGCTGCACGCTCTGCAATATTCATATCTGCAGCAAGCATCGGAGCATCTCTGTAAAATACATTTTCTTTCAGCAGTATCTCTAGGAGCATGTGTCAGTACACTTTTTGCTTAATTCCTGATAGCCGAGCCTAATTCTTTCATTAGCATGCGTAAGATCTTAGAGGAGTGGTCTCACACGGAAGGGAAAGACACGTTTTAAGGTTCACAGTAACAGCAGCAAAGTGCCCTGATGACAGCGCAGCCCGACAGCAGGGACATTTGGTGCGCCGTAGAGGAACAATATGCGTTGCACCATTGTCACAGTGAATTTCTTATCGTTCTGTTCTCAGGGCAAGTTCCTCTTGTCTCTTCTCAATTACACTTCATTTGTTTTTATCACAAAATTTAATTTGAAGCAGTTGCTTAGCAGATGGGTTAAAGCATTTTTTTTACGTTCCAAGCAAGAGAAGACAAAATGATTACTGGTATTGTATATAAAACTAGACCCCGTTACGGTGTAGCGTGGGAGATGATTGTGGTGGGAACACTGCAGGTTCACGGGAAGGAGCAGTTTGCGTGTCTGTCTGTGCTGCAGCTGAACAGTGTTTCTGCCCGGCTAGGGCCACGTACCTGCCTGGTTTGCTCCAAAAAGCCTCGAGGGGCTCCAGCTGGTGCGACCCCCGGGCCTCGCACCGGTGTGCTCGCTCTGCCACCGCCACCAGCCTCGGCGGCTTGCCTCCCACTGCGAGGCAAGGGCAGCCAGCATCTGTGGCACCAGACGGGGGGAAACACCTCCTGAAATTCCACAGTGTTGCTGTTGAAAGCAAAAGAAAAAAAACGACAAAATCCAAAAAAACCCCAGCAGACAACAAGTCACAGTTACAAAGTACACAAGGAGATTTGAAAAGAGAGTGGCTTGTCTCCCCGCAGGTCACTGGGATGGCTGGATGGGAGAAGCAGGGGATGAAAAAGCAAGCAGAAAGACAAGGGCAGGGCGGTTAAGGGGAATAAGCACTTGCTGTCAGCTGGGGAGATTGCTTCCAGTCCCGTTTTTGCCACTGACCTCAGGGGAGGGCTTAATTTAGGGGAAACAGAAACTGCTCCACTCTCACCCTATCCTTCCTCACCTCCTGTCCTCTCTGTTCTGGGGAGATCTTTGGGATATGGACTACCTCCTACTGTGCATTTGTACTACCACTAGCATGGTGGGGTAGACTCTACTCCGAAGTTGTATCACTGATTACAGATTCACTGAGTCACAGGACAGCCGAGGCTGGCAGGGACCTCTGGAGACCACCCCATCCCACCCCTGCTCAAGCAGGGGCAGCTACAGCAGGTTGCCCAGGGATGTCTTGCAGTCCACCTCACTGGCCGCTGGTCCAGCCCGTAATTCATCCCTAAAGGCAGCCTGTCACCACTTGCTAGTAACTCAGACTAAACCAATGGCTGCTTCTTCGTGTGGATCTCAAGCACCGGAACAGGGTGCCCAGGGAAGTGGTGGAGTCCCCATCCCTGGAAGTATTTAAAAGCCGTGTAGATGTGGTGCTTAGGGACCTGGTTTAGTGGTGGACTTGGCAGTGCTAGGTTAATGGTTGGACTCGATGATCTTAGAGCTCTTTTCCAACCCAAATGATTCTCTGATTCTATCTGATAATCTGTGTCTTTGTCCTCTGCTTCTCATCTCTGGCAAAGACAGCATAAAGGGGGTGGACATATGGAAATTTAACTTCTGTACTTTGAAGAAGCAGGGAAGGTCTGAAACGGGAAGGGAAGGGTTTGGTGTCCCATGCGCCATGTTGGCACGAGGGAGAAACACAAACAAACCTTGAACACGCTGAAGGTGATCCACGCTGATAACACACGGCGTTTGCTGCTGCCCCTTGCACGGTGGGAGAGTTACGCGGGTGCCCGCGGGAGCGGCGTCCCCGAGCACCCATGGGGAAATGCACCCGGTGCCCTACGGCCCTTCACTGAGTTTCCTGGGACATTTGTGAGCAGCAGAGGATGGGAAGATAAACCCTGTGTTTCAACAACAGCAATGCAAAAAAGAGAAGAGGAAAAACATGAAAGAAGGGTCTATTTGGTAAAAAAATAGGTAAAAGCTGCAGGTACAGCAGGGGGCACAGGGCAGGTTCCCCCCCATCCCCGGCTGTACCAGCCGGTTGCCATAGAAACCCGATACTGCACAGCTCTGGGGCCGAGCGCTGCAAAGCTCCACGGATGCTAAGGAAAGCCATCCCTCCACGCCTGCTCTGGGAGGCACTGCCCTTCCCCACCCCGACGCCGCTAACCCGAGCGTGGGTAGCTGCAGAGTGCTGAGCTTGTATAGCAGAGATTCCTAGATGCTGTTTGTGTTACTTATTTTAAGTGAGTTACAAGCAATCTTTCATTTTATATCTGTATGCCCATATATGAAAATAACATTATGTGCATCATTTTCTGGGAATATACTTATACCGCAGTACGCTAGATAAAGTAAATATTGTATTGATGGAAAAGAAATAACAAAATACTAAAGGAAGATCAATAAATGCTTTAAAATATCATCCTTCGGCCTTACTTAACTTTGTTTAGGCAGGCAATAAAGTTCCGACGAGCTCTGAAGGCGGGCACACTGCGGTGCTGAGCTGACCGCGCTTACTGCCGGCAGCGACACAAGCTGGAGAGAGGAGCAGGTAGCCTTCATAGAGACATCAGCACTTCCCTGGTGCCTGGCAAAAAGCACTAAAGAGAGAAGCTGCGTTTTTTTTATAACCCAGGCCTATATTAATCAACAATTAGCATTCATCTGAGCACCTCCAAACTGGCCCATTACACTGACTACTACCAGCTGTAATGCTGCTCAGGCTGTAGGGCAGGCAAAGGAACCCACCACCACTTTGCTAATTGTTCGAATGGATAAACCTTAGCTTGTTTCACCTTTTTCAGCTGGAGATATTCAGCATCATCTCCATCTTCCAGATGAGGAAAACGGCAGGGGAGCAGGTGGGCTGGGAGGTACGCCGGGCTTCTGCCGCAGACCCCGTCTGCCACACTCATTCAAGACGCAGGAGAAGTTGCTGATGTTAAATGCTTTTATATAGGCCAGTTCTCTTTCAAAAGTGGGTCCAGAATTAGGTTAGTAAGTCGATATTTACACACAAGATGATGTGCCCTGGTTTTCCAAAGTGCTGAATACCCAGCCCAGAAGTTCCCTTGTGGGGCTTGCAACTTTATTTTCGGCACCTTGCTTTATAGAAGGACCATCTGTAACAGCTAGCTCTAGCTGCCATGTAATTAATTCCAAGTTACATAAGCCATTCATGAATAAGCATTATTTTCCATATATTAAACTTGCAGAGAGGGGTTTCAGAACTGAATTGGTATGTAGTGAGGTAGGCCTCAGAAATTGTCAATTAATGCTCCTTGACATTTTGTAAGTATGATAATTTATATTAAACCTACTGCACCTAACTTTGCATAAGATAACTCCGAGCCTCAGTCATAAACTAAAAAGACTTATGCAGTTCAGGAGCATTATGGCCGCTCTTTATCATCTTTTTGACATAACGCACATTGTGTATGCAATGCAGTGAAGATAAACACATATATAAAGCAGGCAATTACCTCAGTTCACACAGACTATCATATTTATGACCATTTGTAGAGGCTTAATATAATTCATTTACTCTAGGTGCTAGAGTAAATACATCATTATAAACCCACGAGCCAGGCTATGAGAAGCAGGTATCAAGATTTGCTGCCATCCAGCTAAGTCAGCAGAAACTCACTACTCCTCTCAAAGGCGGTTAGCGGCGGGCAGGGGAAGGCTGACGGGAATAGCCGGGTTCAGAGCCGCTCGCTGCCAAGCAATGGCAGGGAATGCAGCCAGGACACAGCAAGGAGAGGGTTAAATTTGGCTCCAGAGATTAAAAATCCTATTCATTCGAAAGGCAGGTGTTCCCCGCGTCAAGTGGCCGCTCGGAGCGGACCACGGCAGGATATGTTTTTGCAAGGAGCTGGCATACTTTCGGCGGGGAAGGGACGGTGGCAGGTCTAAGCACGGCCGTAGCTCGTCTGGTCCAAACGCTTTGCTTCCCTCAGGCTCAGGTATCCACCGTGGGCTCAAGAGGATGGAGAGCCAGATTCAACACGAATTTGAACATGGGTATTTGAGCAGGACACAGGGAGAAGGCAGGGGAAACGCAGGAAGCGCGTTGCCAGCGCTGCCCACGAAACGCAGCGCAGTTGCCACTCGACGGCTCTGAGCAGCCGCTGCTGAGCTGGGTTTGCTCTTGCGCTGGAAGAAAACCGGCAGTTTGGTGACCGGCATCAGGGTCGCTTCCAGCCCCGCAAACACCTTTGATTAACGATGGGGGATGGCTTCCCCAGACACTTTGCCCATTGAAATTGCCACTAATATTGGTACATTACATGTGACTAATCAGGGGCAATTAAGGCCTAATTGCTCTTTCTCTGTTGTGCTCGCTGCAATCACTCACGCTGCTACGAACGAGCGGAGGGTGGGCAGACAAGCCTGCCATTTGGATTTCCTATCATTTCACACCCGATTTGATCTGATGCAAAACGGGGAAGGCAGTAAAGAAGCAAATCAGAAAAACCATTTAACCTCACAGATTATGAGAGGATGTATCACTCAAAATGCAGCATTTCCCAGATTCTCAGTTAAACTGCACTTGAATCCCAAAGACATACAGGCTGTACACGCACAAAGCTGTGACTCGACAGCACGGGAGGGGGTTAGATGAATGTTTAGTAAATGTAGTTTTTGATAGATATTTCCAGAAATCTGAAACATTTTGGGGTTATATCTTCAACAATCATTGTCTGTTCTATTCCATAATGAATATGAGCCATCACTTTAGGAGATAAAACACATGTACTTTTTTTTTTAAAAAAAGATCATAGGAATTGACAACAAATGAATTACACAAACACAGTGAGAAAACCAAAAAGAGAAGAGCTGTTCTAGAAGAAACACAGCTGATACCTTGATATCGTATCACTTTGGGAAAGGAAAAAGGGGGGGTAAATTAAGCACTTCTTTCTGTAAATAAGTTTTAAAGTAATCTGATTACAACAGCTCCCACTAGCACCATTCCATGGCAGTGAAGAGTAAAATCAATAATGAACATCAACATTTCCATTTTGTTTAGTGGTTTTGTAACTCAGCCACGAGAATCTGCTTTTCGCTTACGGCGTGGCCATGGGAGGGCCATGACTAACCCGGCTAGAACTTCTCCCGTTGACGTATCCAGGAATTGCTCATTTATTGATTAACAAAACCAACACGGCTTCAAAGGTGATACTGTGGTGTAATTATTTCAGAGAAAGTATAAAGCTTTTAGGACTTATGGTTTGATTTGATTTGACTAATGCTGCTGGAGGATTTGACAGAATTTAGTATTTAATAGTCATCTAACATCAGGACACTGTTGTCTTAATCTATCCTTGAATATTAAAACCACAGAGTAAAGACTAATCCTTGTTCCCAGTGGTTTAAACAGATAAAACAGAGAAGAAGTAGAACTTAAAACCATGGTCCTACACATCAATAGCGCAGTGAATGGACACCAGGCTCTAGGGTCATCGTCTACAGCTCTTCCCACCCGAGTTTTCAGTCTCTGCTATAATATAGTTTCCTTCCACTGAAGTCAGAGTGGTCCAAAACTTGTCTCAAGTCTATATCCAGCACTGCACCTGTGTACACACAAATAAGCAGCCCCTGCAGTAATCCACGCCTTGAATATCCATTGATTTTCATGTCCACACAGCTGCCCACATCTGAGCGATGGTTTCCTGCGTTCATCACTCAGCAGATGGGGCTGGCAGCAGAGGATTGCTGCAGCTCATTATAACAATACTGTTTCCATATTGCTAAATATTCCACCCTTGTATGACAGAAATCCTACCAGAAAAAAATAACTGAAAATCAGAAATTTGCCCATATTGAGGCAGAGCAGTCTGGCCCTCTTTCTCTATGAACACATGGAGGTTGGCAGTGATAAGAAATGATTCTTTAGGAAAAAGGTGAGCGGCAAGTGCTCCAGCCAGCAGAGGCAAAAGATGCTGAGCCTACTGTACAGCACCGGCTTCTGTGATACTCCTCTTCAAAGCCTAATAAGTATTTTCTTTCAGAAAAAAAGTAGGACAAAAGACTATAACGTTGCAGTGCTGAGGTTTCATGAAACAAATAAATGTGGGTCAGTGGAAAATTCATGCCCTTTTCCAAAAGCTTGCCTAAGTTCCTACTAACCACTCAGAAAAATAGCTTTGCAAATTGACAGAGCTTGTGTGGTGTCCCAGGGGACCAGCAGAAAAGGCAGGGTGCAGTTTTCAGCTGATGGCCCCCCCTCAAGCTCACCGGCTCTTGCCCTGGCTCAGGGGTTGTCCGTGCCCCCAGCAGTGCTGCGAACCCCACTCCTGGGTGCAGCTGCTTACACTGCAGCCAAAGGATGTGAGCAGCTGGGTGGGCCATGGTGCGATGCGCTGCCTCGAGCAAGCCTAAGGAATTTTAATCAACTGGGGTTCAAACCCCTGGGGCCAACTCAGGGAAGTATTAAGCATATTCCTATTTCACTTTGAAATAGCACCGTTGTCTTTTTTTGTATATAATGAAAACTTACATACTTGCTTAAATCTGGCACTGAAGAGCTGTTTTCTTCTCACAAGCTGCCATCTGCCATATTTTCTGATTCAGAGAATGCTTTCTAAGAGGTGCAAAGTGAGTATAAAATCCGAGACCATGGCAGGCTAGTGGAAGTTGGGCTGAGCTCACCAGAACTGATATGCTGAGGAAGACCAAGTGACAGGAGAGGCTGAGGCCAGCCAGAGCATCGCTGTCCTCGGCCTCCACCTCCCTCCTCCGGCACGCACAGCCCTCAGAGTGGGATGGCGGTGCTGCAAGCCAGAGCAACAAAAAAGAAAAAGAGATGAATATTTTTCTTACAGTAGTTGCAGATTTTCCTAATCCCATGTCCTCTGGACCACCTTGAAGGTGCTCTGAGTCTGTCGAGCACAGGCTAAAGCAAGCACGTTTCATCACACAGAGAAGCCCAAGCTGTCTCGCATTGTGGAAGCAAGCAGACCTTTTTGAACCACTAATGAGCAAATAATTCACTTTCAACTACAAATAGACAGTCTTGTGTAAACTCACAGAATAATCCTACACTGTACATGAGCCAAAAGCAATAAATGCTCTGCGCCATGTCTTGACAATAAAGCTAATGTACGTGGCTTGCTTCATCAGAGAGTGCAGAGCCTTGTTAGCTCAAGCATCCTTCAGCAGAATTTCGAAAGAGTTGGATTACACTCTATAAAAGCCCTGGCACCGCATCTGTTAAATGACATGGCAGTTTTTACACTTACTGCAACTGCTGGAGTAATTTCCTTCTTTGCAAGGCCACACTCTGTAACACAATGCAGCTGGAGGAATCAATATTATCAGTGCTCCATGCCAGCCTGCGTGCTGCTTGGGCTCTTTTGAGAGGTACAACAGCGGCATGACCCTCTCCAACCCATGCGGAATATATTTCAAACGTAACATACTGCTTACCTGGTGAAGCCATGAATTTGTGACAAGAAAACATCAAGGCAGTTCATGCTGGCCAGCTGAATGCCCTAAGTGAGGGATAACAAACACAGCGATAATGTCAGGAGAAGCTGAGAAGAGTTGAGCCTAATAAAATCTTCAGCCCTGGGGCAGAATACAACTGAGACTAATGCCTCAATAAGACTCGCATTTGTTTCTCAAACATGGACACTTTTCAACATGCAGTGTAGGACGGATTATACAGATCACCTGAAGGGTAACATGGGCATTTGCGAGGAAAGAAGCCTCCGTTTGTAATCCCAGGAAGGAAGAGATACAGTCCCAGTGTCCCACTACACGAACCATCTCCCAGTGTCTTTGGGTTTTGCCACATGTCTATTTTTTTGGGAGAGGAACAGAAGGCTTAACAAAACCCTTTTGGTTTTTTTCCAGTGAGAAAATAAGAACTGGTATGTTCACAATAAATGGATATTTGTAGAGAAAGCCATTTATTTGGAGATGAAATATTTCCAGTTTTTAGAAAAAGCCCTTTTTTCCAGATTCCATCTGCATTTCATGGTTCCCACTTTCTCACCCTTTTTACTGTCATTTCCCTCACTGAGAAAACTGAGGAAGAAAAACAGCATGAAGAAGTTCTGCCCAGATTTAAAGTAACAGTACCCTCAGAAAAGCACTAGTTTTTTGAAGGGCAACTTTTTTCAGACAATATGCCAACAGGAAAGACAGGGATATTTGCAGAAGGTCAAATACTGTTGGTGTAACCAGACTCTGTGTCTTCACCAGTTTTATTGCTGGTTTTGTGATTGTTTCACCTTAGGGTTCAAATCCAGACAATTTCAAAATTTGGAAATGCACCGACTGCGGGCCGTTTGGCTTCTTTCAGAGCAAGGACAGCTTTGAGAGCTGGACGTCCGAGACCTGCTGGGCTGTCTGAGCCCCAGGAGATCCCACAGGGCTGGAAGCTCGGGTGGTGGTTGGGAGAGGAAGGAGCTATGGGTTACAGACCTCAGGGTGCCCACCACAATGCTGATATGCAGACCCACTTTCTGCATAGACACAGACCTGGTGGTACCGATGCTTTGGCTCCCATCCATATCTAAAACATACAATCCTCCGAAATTGAGATCTTCATCTTATCCTGCCCCACGGCGCTGCGGCTCATTGTTGTCCTCCCTGCCACGGGTGCCGGTGGGAGGAGAGGTGATCAGCAGCGCGACGGGGGAGCAATCAGGAGGAACAGATCGCAACAGACAGCAATCTGGAGACTGTAAAAATGAATAGTTTGTGTTTCACTGATTTTGATGTGGTCGAATCATCTGTAAATTATATACCCAGCTATTTTTCCAGTTAGCCATTATTCTGTCAGGTGATCGGCTGCCAATTCCAGCCCTCCTAACCATATGCACGGCTGTAAACCCTGAAAGCAGCTGTCTCCAAAGCAAGCCAGTTCAGGAAGAATAGGGAAACAAATTACATAAAAGCAGATTAACTTCTCTTTAACTTCCTTCAAAATATTTCTTCCCCACAGCCTCTGTAATCCCATTTTTTAAGGGAATTTGGTCTCTTTATTTGTTATACTTATCAGTGTGACTTGAATTTAAAGCTTTATACTTCATGTTTCTGCCCATGGACCTGTTGCAATTATAATCCTCAGTCTTTTCAATGGTGGGAATGGCTCTTGGAGCAGTTTTCAGCCTGTTGCACTGCTACTTCCCACAAGACAACGACGGCCAGGGCACGCTTGGTGCATTTAGTTGAGCAGCTCCTCGGTGGGCAGTGGCAATATTTGGACAGTCTTGGGGTTTTTATTGTTTTCTCTCTTAACTTTGGACTACTTGGATATGTCATTCTCATTTACCATCTCACAGATGGGCAGGCGAGGCACTGAACTGGCAGTACCTGCCAGCCACAGGCTGGGTTTAACCAGGACTGACAAGATGGAAAGCTATCGCATAAGGACATTTCTAACAAATACGATACTTCACAAGGTTTCAAAAAGTGTCATAATTTCTTCCTAAGGAAGCCAACTATTTAGAAGAGACTCCTAAAATAATGCCAAAATGCTTCTGTGTGCACACTGGTCTTCATTATCCAACTTAAATACAATAAACCTAAATGCGATGTACCCTCCCACATCCTCTCCATTCTGCTCTAAAACCTTTATCTTTTTGTCTGAAAGATAAAAAATAGGGAGAACAGCTTACCAGGTGCCTAAATGAGTAGGAAGCATCCTTGCACGGTGAGTGCTGCACACCAACGGCAGTGTGACCACCAGCGTGAGGCCAGGGCACCCAGCAGCCGAGCGGGGTCTGGTCAAAGCTCAGGCACCCCAGGGCTCCATGAAAGGTCCCACCGTTTCATACCAGGTGATAAGAGCTTTGTTTAGAGGATGTCTGACTTTATTCCTATGTTATTGTGAAGAAGGTCAAAGGCGAAGGTCAGGTGATGAAGCTGGACCAGCCCTGGTGTGGGACCACGGGAGGGTGAAGAGCACACAGAGCCCTATCTAAAATTAGGGTGCAGCATGGGAAGGTGGGGGTCCTGGGGGGAAACATCACCGAGGCCCCAGTTATGAGCAGGAGTGCAGTTGGAGAGCACGGAGAATAGTGGAGGAGATGGTGTTAGGGCTGTGGTTTATAAAGGTAGAGGGTACTCAGAGGCGGGCGCAAGGGCTGCTTGTAGTTTGTGACCAAGGTTTACTTATTCTGCCCTCTGTAAAGACCCCCTCTCCTTTCCTTACCTAGAGAAAGACCTCAGGGCTTGCAGGAGAGCTGCTCTACTGACCTGGCCCTGCCCTTCCCTGGACCGCGGGCAGCCGGGGCTGCTGCTCCGCTGCCGAAATCCCATGGGGAAGGGCTCTGTGCAGCGGAGGAGCCCCGAGGAGGGAGCCGGGCGTCCGCCTCGTTTTGCTCTGCTGGGCTCAATGCTCCGGGAAAATCGCGTGCAACGTGGGAGGAGAGGAAGACTGCTCCCTTTGGGGAGAGCAAGAGATCAGAGAATTAAAATCTGAATGAGCTCCCTGTGCCCTCTGCAATTAAAGGGAACTTGAAAGAGTTTCAATTTGGTGATATCATTAATTTCCCCTCTTCCTCCTCCCTCCTGCTGCTGTTCAGAAGAGGCCTTTTCAACTGTTTATTGACTGTGTGATGAAAGACTGAGCTGAAGAGACCCTAAGAAAAGGAAAGTTTGAAAAGTTTTCAGCCCTTTCATCAGTTCTTTAAACAATGTTCAGAAAAACATGACAGAAAGACTGTGTTTGAGAGAAATATTGTAATTAAAGCTGCATGCAGTGGGCTTTGCTGTCCGAATGTGACTCGAATACTTGCAGCCCTATGTCGTGTGAAGATTTAGTTCACAATTTTGTCACAAACAAGGCTGTTAAGAAACGCATTTATATTTACCCAGCTATTTCCTTTATTTGCTAAGGAACAAAATTGCTTTGATACACTAGCTAGGTAGGAAATGCAGCATATTATAGTTTAAAAATAAATGTATGTTCACAGAACATGCATACAGCATGAACCCAGGGATTTCGGGGAGCATGGGGTTGTACAGTGTGCCAAGCACCTCCAAAATAAAACCTGAGCGCAGGGCACCCCACACCCGCATGGGCTCTTGTCTCATGCGAGGAATCTGTGCCCGTCAACGAACCCACAACAATATTTTTTAACGTGTCCATCTTGTTCTGCCGAAATTTCCATCTTTCTGAAGACCACACCTGAAAATTTCTGCCCCTTGTTTCTTTTTCTGTAGTTCCTTGCAGTCTTTTCCTGTAGCTGGAGGGCAACTGAATCTTGATAACTCACAGGATGGTCCTGTAGATGATGGGAGTGACAGAGGGATGGGTTTCAACACTAACACACCAACTGGTGTAGAATGCCCTTGCCTGGGTCTACTTCAGACAACACAAACAAGCCAACGGGAAGAGCTGCTGAATCTTGCTTTTCATGACTCTTAAAATGGAAGAAATCCTCAGAAATATCCTGAGCCCATCAAGTTTGCCCACAGAAAGGATCAAAGACTTCAAACAACTTAATTTCATTGGCACAGATGGATCAAAGGCGCTTTCAAAGTCCAGCCAGCCAAAAGGCAGTGACAGGGACCAGTCCCTGATCAAAAGCATGTGGGCAAACACGTGTGGTTTGCCAGTAACCTCTTATCAGAGCTTCATCGTGCGACAGCTTTGTTGTCATGGCAAGAGACGAAAGCCTGACAAGGGACTACTCGCTCCTGGACGTGGTGGAGGAGGAGAAGGCACAGCCACATGCTCCCCAGCTACTGATGGGGGTCAGAGCTTACAAAACAGCTCCCGGCTTCTCACAATTACAATTAAAAAGGGAAACCTCCAGAATTACAGACCATGCCATCACACTGGTGTGAAGACACCAAGTGGGAGTCCCTGGGGCGAGGCTGCTGGCCGGCTGCAAGCTGGCAGCCTGTGCCAACGGTGACCATCTGGCCTGCCTTTGGGACCTGCTGGAGATGGCTCCTCTAAGTATTAATTTTTATTGAATAAAGCTTTTCTGACATACGGTTTACATCTGCTGGAGTCTGTTAGTCCATTGATACAGCACGGTGCTGAAGGCACCGGACGTTTGGCTACTATCCCCAAACTTGGCAGTAGTCACAACAGGGAGCACAAAGGAGGAGCAGGAACTAAAAGGATGATTGAGATCTGTAAGGCAGGACTGAACGGAGCAGGAAGGGTTAACATGGTAATCAAATTAGAAAGCAGTCCTAATTATTTCAGCAATCAAAAGCAATGACTCACCTTATCAGGCAGCCAAGTAATACCATCACAGACATTTTCCTTGTTTATTTTCTTGTCTTCTCAGACTAGAAGGAGAACGTGGGGGATCCCAGTCCTGGCCATCTGGCACTAGTGTGAAAAATACGGTAAGGCATATACAGTTGTCTCAGTAACTCCCTTGTAGATGATAAATTCACACATTCTCATCATCTTAGATTTGTTTTTTTCCCAGGTTTTACTTACCCATGACTACAACCCTAGGAGATTTGTCCATTTACAATCCCAACCTCAATCACCTTACCTCAGGTGCCTTATTAAAACTGTGGTTCCCAGAGAGTAATTTTTACTCAAAATCGAGAATTTTATAAATTGGAGTCACAGGCGTTGAGTCTGGCCGCTGTTCACACTTCTCCTGAAGGCTGCCCTGAGCGTCTGCCCTTGGCGTGACTCAAAGCACTGGTAGTTGATGGTGCGAGTTCTCCACACAGCTCATGGACTGACCACCAGAGACAAGCCAAAACTTGCCTCTGTGATTGGCAACACTGCATTTTTTCACTAGTGGCTTCCCTAGCACTATAAATTTAACACAAATGTGGTATAATTACATAATCACACCACTCTTCGCAGAGAGCAAGCCATGGCTGTCCTGAAACGTGAGTAATGTACCGAGGTCAGCCCGAGATCCCTGACGTTTCAGGCACGATGCTCTCCTTGACACTTGCAGTTGTCTCCGTATACTCTCACATTTGTCTCAGAAAGCTTGAAAAATTAAAATAAGCTCCCACTCACGTTTGCTTCTTGTTCTCTCGTACAAAACTGCTCCTTAAATTGCCCTCAACGCTGCTGTACAAATGAGGCAGCTGCTGAGAGCCTGAAGAGCACTGCACGCACGGGAAGCAGTCTCCTAGCAATAAGGAAGATGTAAAAGCCCTCAAAATAGCTCCTCCTTCCATTTCTTCTCAGTGATTCATACTGTTCAATATGGTTTTTTGGGTTTGGGGTTTTTTGTTGGGGTTTTTTTTTAACTTTCTTACAGCAAAACCACTCATACTGTGTGTGTGTGTGTGAGGTGAAATGAGGCGAGGAAAAGGGTGCATGCACTGCCTTCATTTAAGAACACATGAGCATTCCAGGTGTCCCACACAAGCTGCATGCATTTCACATTTTCTTGCTGACACAAGAGAACAAGATGTAAGTGCTGCAATGATTTGCAGTTAGGAGGCATTTTGCACAGCCTGGGCAGGCTAACCACCTACTCTGCCTGCTACGCCGTACCGACATTTAGTGGATATGTTGCAAAACAGAAGGTAAATAGTTGTGAATGCGTCTCGTGTGTGGAAATCTGGAACAAGCGCACTCAAGGCAATGGAGTGATACAACTCTGAAATTGGTGTGAGGGAAGAATTCTGTTGTCTGATCTGACAGGGGTTTTAGCAGCAGTGGTAAGTAAACAAGGAGCAGGTTTCCCATGGCACTGTCAGATTTACACCATCTCACAGCCAAGCTGCCGTGAAGGACTGTGGAACTGTCCAAGAGGGAAATAATTATTTAAAAAACAAACACACATAGCTGAATGGCCAAATTTGCCTTCAGTCCCATGAGAAGTACCTAGACATGTTTCTGAAAACCCCCATAATTTTCTTATCTTTTTTTCCTGAATAATCCTCAGCCTCTCATTCTGATGGAAAAATATCTAAAAATAGTTCCAGAGAAGAAGTCTAATGAATTATGCAATGGACATATGCTCTCGCATCAAATCTTGATGTTTACTTTATCTGATGTCATGCAGAAGATTGAAGCTTGGGACTGTGCTGGGAAGGATCCCAGATACGCAGTAGAATTCTAGGTCACATCACTTCATCTCTGATCAGGCGTGGGAGCACCTGGGAGAGCAGATGGCTAAACAATGTAGCTATCACTGGTGGTTTTAATTTTCCTGGATTAAGAAGCAAGTACTATGCAAGTACTTTGATTTGCTCAAGACACAGCAGCAACCCTGGCACCGGAAAACCTTCCAGAGCTCTTGTGACGAACCGCCTTCTCACATAGGTTCTGGTAGGACTGCAAATCTACAGGCAACTCATTCACCAGTCACTTTCCAGTTATTGCCATTTTTATCACATATCTCTAAGAAATATCCTACCAAAAAAGACAATTTAAAAACTAGCTTCCAACCATACAAAGCGCAGTGCACTTTCTACCAATGTGACTGTAAACAAGGGGAGAACAAAAAAATCTTTAACTTGCTTTGTAATTCCTTGCGACTGCATCTCCTTGCCGTTGTGAATCTGCAGCTTCCAGAGCTGCGAGCTGCAAACCTAGGTCATTTCCAGAGCAGCCTCCTCCGGCAGCGCCGTATTCAGGGAATGCACCGCATACCGCAAACCAGCAGCTTCGTTCTGTTAGTCCTCACCCAGGTGAGCTGGCTGCCAGCCATCAAATTAGCTGCTGTCTCCTACACTCTAGTCAAAAATGCAGCTGGCGTGAGCTGGGGCTACTCATGAAAGTCACAGCTGGCAGCACTGAGGTCTAAGAACTGTGAATCTGAATGATGATCTCTCACTCGGAGCTTTTGGGGCTGAACGTCGGGAAATCTTGTCCTGAACAGTAAGTAAAGAAGTATTCTCCTGGAAAAAGAACTGCTAATTTTAACACACTACAATTTAGTTCTGTAAGTAAGTAATTAATTAGCCAGTAGTGAAAAAGAGCGCTCTTTCAGAGAGTGATACAAGGGGGTAAATTTATTCCTAGTATAACTCTACTGCCGTCCACGGAAATACATTAGGAGTGGATTTAGTCCAGCGTGTGTGTACAACGTATCGCTACAACTTCATCCCTAAACCACACAGACAGATGTGAAGATTACCACGAGGGTTCCCAGATTTAGAATTCATAAATGAATTTCTTGTTTCTCTATAAAAAGGGCATAGCAGGATTATGCAGAGAAAATTACACATTCTTACACTAAATTTTAGTTAGGAGCAGCTTCAAGATAAAATTAACCAGTGGTAGCAAATGTATTATAATAAAACAACACTGATATTAAAAAAAGGGAATTACTCTCTTACTTTCACACCTATCAAATTTAGAGGAAGAAAAAACCTACAGTACCACTGTGTGTATTATCAGGACAGTCAATGAGACATGAAACAAGGACGAACTCCATTTGCCTGGGCAAAAAGCCCAGTTTGGAAGTAATTGCTGTGGTGGTGTAGCAGCTGCAGATATAGCCAGATCAAATCCAAAGATCAAATGCTTATTTCATTTTGATAAAAGTCATTAAACCACAAATCAACTTACTTTGGAGTACAGTCAGGAAATAACTCTGTATATACCATCTGCACATAACTCTCCCCTAATAAATTAAAGCAGTGACAGCAGCTTTCTTATGTGAAATCCCCAAACTTATATTTCATTAAGTATCAACATTTCTCATTTAGATTTTATTTAGCAGATAAGCCACTGCACCATGTTTAAAATCAGACCAGAGGATTTCTGAGCTGAGTGGGTGTGTTGGGACCGTCTGCCTCACTTGACAGCTCAGGACCAGGCTTTCAAAGGCATGCGAGACACCCCTCTCCCTTTGAGCCTCGTGATGATAGAGAAAGGAAAGGCATCGAGGACTTACCTGTAAAATTCAGGGAGCACCAAGGAAGCTCTGGAAGCGTGGACTTCTTCAAGGATAGTCAAAATATAAGCAAGAGCGCAAGAAAAAAAATTGTCGAATGTAGCAATTGCATCGGAGCAATTTAATTATTGAAGTGCACTCTCTTCAAGACATTAACCTGGCAATTTAATCAGTCTTTGGAGAGCTTTTGGCCATCCGTTACAGGGCTGCCTCAGCAGGCACAGCCTCTGCCTCTGCAGGGTTGGTGCAACACCAGCCGACCCCCCGGAGCATCCCTTGGGTCGGCAGAGATTTGCTACAGTGGATACAGGGTGGGAACGAGGATTTCACAGCAGCAGCAAGCTTTCTATTTCTCTCTGCTTCGATTTGAAGATTCCAGAGACTTCATTGATTATATCATCCCAATACAGACCATGATGCTACTCTGCATCCTGGCTTCTCGAGGGGCTGATGTAGGTTGTGCTGTAGAGCCTATACAAAGTTAATAGCCTCCCTATACTTATTTAGGCTTGCCTAAACTTGTATGGGCTCGTGAAGAAGAATTTAGGACTATTTTATTAGGATCAAATTATAAGAGTCTCACCCTTTCTGAATAGCATTTTGTTCTCCTTTTTAGTTCATCAGAATTTAAGTGGACAATTTTTGTGGCAACATACATTTCTGCAGTTGTGCCAGAGTCTGGCCCAGTTATCTATATCTACAAAACAAATTTCAGTTTTCATGCTGTGATTATAGTAATTAATCTCAAACTCTCACTACCTATTAACTTAATAGATTGTTCTGGATGTCTGGACCTGCAATTCTAATACCACTAATGCTCATCAAAACTTTGAGAGATCAAAGATCAAAACTTCACCTTAAGAAATTAATCAAATTTTTAGACTAGGAATCAATTTGTTGATTTACTCCTAACACACCTCCCACGAAAGGTAATTCACTGTTACCTGTGCCCTTCTAGAAAATCTCTGTATTACCAATTGATGGATTTAGAGGTTAAAAAATCATTATTAAATTCATGATTAACAAAAAGTTATTGAGATAATGTTAGCCAGACTAATGTGTAGATTATGAAATTTTCCTATCAATTCATTTTTTCATGGTAGTTCTTTTTTATATTTACCTGCTAAGGAAAAAAGCACTCACCTACTAGCCCTATGCTGAGCTCCCACCATTCCTGGAATGGCATTCTGTCCTCTGCAGAGCCCGCAGAAAAGCTCCTCTTGGCTTGAAGAAATGAATACTCATTTTTGGCAGTCTTTTACTGAGTCTCCCTTCCACCTGCATTAATGATTTGATTGGAAATTTTTGCCATATAAGTGGGAATTACTTCTGATCCTCAAATTATTAGAATACTTAGCATCCAGGCATGATTTTTGAAGATAAAAAGAAAAGTTTTAAATTAGTTTTGAAATATTATTCTGGAAACTAATATAATAGCATAACTATTGGATTTTTTAATAAAAACCCATCCATTTGAATTAATGTATTTATATTAATGGATTCTCTGTCTATGCTAAGCCTCGAGATGTTCTTACTTCAAGCCAAACTTTTCAAATATTAACCAGGAAGAAAGGGACTTAGTCTACAATGCACAGTTATCAGGAGACCCAGGCAAAGTTAGTCTACCAAAGGTGATGATATTAATAATGACATTTACGCTGCAGGAATTTAATTAGACTGAAAAAGAATTTGTAGTAAAGATGTCACAATAACTCAAGACAAAATGAAAATCAGTCCAAAGGCATTCAGTCCTTAATTAGTTTGGGAGTAGTAGATTAAAGATAAACTTAGAAAAATTGGTGGAGTGATTGGCTATTAGGGGCCACTAGAATGTATAATGTCACATTAGGTTTTTCACTTTTTGATGCTTTTAGATAAGACCAAGTGCAAAATATTTTTAAAAAATACAGGAGCTGATTTTTTTTCTTTCTTCAAAAGATCAAACGGTTTTGCTTTTAATAAAACCAATGACAGTCACAAGCCTTGGTTGTTGACACTGATTTTTTTCCTCAACATTATGAAATAATGAGCTGCATGACACCCGAGTTATATATGGAAAATAGCAGCTCTGTGTACAGACAACATTCAATTTGTGTACTGCCTTTCGAAAAAAACAGGGGAAAAAAAGCTCTTTCTGATCATCCACAATAAGTTATTTTCTTGGTGTTGGCTTGTTCTGTGCGAAACACATGAAAGGAATAACGAAGCAGAATGTTCATAAAAGAACCAGGAAGATTTTAAACTCCGTTGATTCATCTGTATGTGTTCACATTCGGGTAAGAACAAAAGCAGATCTGTGCAAAACATCTTGCAGTGACCAGTCAATGGATTGTAAAGCCGTGGGACTCTGGTAGAACTTTCAGCCGAACTCGTGTCCCGCCTGGCTCCGGGATGCTCACCCCCACTGATGTCAACAGCAACCTCACACCAACTTTCAACTCTAAGCCCGCAACATAATATATTGACCAAGCAAAAATAGAACCAAACACTCAGGTCATTCAAAAGATCTCATTTTATGTTCTTATTAAGGGAGGAGACCTGAAGGAGGAAGTAAGTTCACCCAGACCAAAATCCTGGGAAGCTGCCATCTCTGACCAGGAGGTTATCTGTCCAACATCTCCGGGACCCTCTGCCATGAATTCTCTCCCTGACTTAGGTACCAAAGCAAGTCAGGTAAGCGGCACATCCTTCATGTTCCAGTAGTATTCGTTTAAAACAAAAAAGTAGGGGAAAAAAAACCACAGAAAAGACAGTACTGTACTGTCTGCCTAATTTGGTGAAGGAACCTTAACCCTGCATCCTGTGGGATGGCTTTAACGACCTGCTTTGATTTCATACGATGCATTTTCTTCTATTTTTCCCCAAGTGGAACAGACTCAGCAGATTAGGGAAATTCAAAATTAGGAACAAAATACATTTAGTAGAAAAATCTAGCATTACATAGATTGTAAACATCCTAATAGTAATAGCAGAGGCTATTTTGAGAATGTTATTCAACTATATTCCTGCTTTAAATAACTTTTGCATCAAACCCTATCTAAAACAAGAACACAATGAACAAAGCAAAACAGAAGCTCTCCCTAATTTGCATTCAAAGTGGTTAATTTGCTGGATTGACTAATGGATTGCTTTTTATTGTAAACTTCATGCAACCATATCAATACCAATTTCTCATCTAAAGAAATACCCAACAGCCATGCTAGATTCCTACCTGCACGCTGCATCCCTGTGGACATCTACAGTGCCTCATTAGCATCAACACACTGTATTTTAAATAAAAGCAAACCTGCACTTGCCTAACATTAAAAGTATGGTCCTGAACTGTCCATCTTCAAAAACTCCTCTCTCTTTGCCCTTACTCAAGGACAGAGACATTTCCCCCATGTTAGGATAGCTTAAAATGCTGTTCTCAGCCTTTCGGTGCTCGGTGCATATGGTGCTCCCCATGCCATTTCCCACTGCAATCTTTCTGCCACTTTCCTCACTGGCCTCGGGCTTTCTGTACAGGTGCTGCAGCAGACTGCTTCTTTACTGCTGATTTGTGCTGTCGTTATTCACCCTCTCTACTCTTCTCCTTGGCTCGACTCATGCTGTTTTCTTCTATGCCGGATTGTTAAACCAAAGTACGAATAGCATCCTTCCAAAAAAAAAAAAAAAAAAAAAAAAAAAAGGCAGTGTTAAATCAGTTAGGCTTTTCTTTCAACCTTCCATAGGGTAAAAATAGGTTGAAGGGTTTGTCACCCGTATCTAAACATTTTTCATTATGGGAACAAAGTAAATTGCATTACATACATCAGCAGTGTGAAAGAGTCTACTGCTGTGAATTTTGGAGTACAATTCCCACAGCCAGTGAGGAGAGGGATTTTGTCTCACCAGCATGTAAGACAGATACAGTTTCTTCAAATCTCACTTTGTTTGGGTTTCTTTATTAGAATCAAGAGAGATTTCCGAGTGAGGAGCTAAACTGAAGCATCAGTGGGTGATGTGTATCTTGCAGGGAGGTCAGCATTTATACCCATCTCTTCCAGGTCACTTCTCAGCAGCCTTGTGACACTGGTCCAGCAGCGGCACAAGGGGATTCACTTGTCCAGGAAGCTTAGCAGGATGGAGAAAAAGACAATTCTTCTATCAGGAGTAGGCAGGGAACAGGGCAACCACGGCAGATGGCAGAGAAGAAGAAACACACAGTGGCTTGTGCTGGATGACTAGCTGTCAGTTAGCATTTCTGGAAAAAACAACAGAACTGCCATATAATTACATGCATCCCTCATACTTTGTCTTTTGCCCTGCACAGAGAATCCCCCTTCGTAACCTTTGGAGGTCTAGAGGCACAAAAAGAAAGGTGCCGCGCCAGCAAGGCGCGCTGGCCGGCTTCTGACGAGAGAAATCAGCTCGCGCTGTGCTGGGCAGCGGCGTGGCGGCACCGCTGCTGGCTCCTTCGCTGGCTGGTTTGAAGGAAGCTCAGACCTCTCTTCCCAGCCCTGCCATCTCTTTCACCACGACGCATCACTCAGCCAACACTGAGCATATCTTTGAAAGCCCGGTATGCTCAAGCCTTGTACTTCTAATGTCAAGGTCCAAGTTAGAGCAGAGAGTTGAGAGTTTACTCTCTTTAACATCTTCTGTAAAATTAATTAATGACATTTGACAAAATAAATTGACCTTATAATAAAGTTTCTAAAAATGAAATTAGTGTAATTCTTTAAAATTACTTTCTGTACACAGTATCAAGTTCTTTCCTGCCTTACACCTCCCCTACTGCTGTACTCAGTGAGTATAAGGCAGGGAAGAATTTAACCTCTAATATATAAGTAGTATGCACTTATTTCCCTAGGGAACTGACCTGATCTAGAGCATTGGCTATTTGTAACACATTCAAAAATAAATCATGAGGCAAAAGGGTAGACAGGCTCTTAAGAAAGGCTACATTTGTTGATAAAACCAGAAAAAGTAATATAGCTGTGGATTCCCACACAACGTTACCTTCACAGTACGCTGTAAATTTCCAATTGTTACTAAAACCGTGTGTTACTCACACCTAAGACAACTCGCCGCAACGGGCACAGCAACGCTGCACGGTCAGAGCAAACCGCCGCTGCTGTACGCTCGTCAGCCCAACCTTGAACAATTTATTCCCTCTTTGGACTACGGGATTTGAGGGCACTGCTCAGGACTAGTTCCTTCTTGAATGAGATGGCCTCATCTGCACTGCACACCCGCTGGGACCCGTAAGGCAATCCTCCGGCAGAATGGCAACATCAGTCCAAGATAGCTGAGATGGTACCAGAGATGTTTCACAGCTCATCAGAGCTGCGAGACAGCACGATGATGAGAATACACAGTGCCTCTGTGACAGCAGCCCTGGAGAGTTTCCTCTTGGAGGAAGACTAGCTGGCTTACTTCAAAGCAGCATCTAGCATGGACAGTCAGATGGTGAAGACCAGGAGCAAACAACGGAGTGAAGTTATTTGGCAACATAGATGGGCCCTGAGTCATTTCTTGGATCTGATCTTCAAACACAGTGTGACAGTCAGAGCTATAGTCAGGCTTTGGAAGAGCTTTGCAAGGAGCAGACAGTGGATAAATGTGCCAAATATTCTCTTACCTTCTAACTGTCCTGTTTTCCCATTGCTTAGTCTTGCCTGTTGCTGCAGTTGCTGTCAGCTGACCACGTGGCATTACGCAGCAGCTCTGGACACAACTTTTGTTATTTTGGTGAGGTGAGGGCTCTGGAGAGTTTTTATTCAAAAAAATCTAGGATAGTTGAGGAAAGCTCAGTTTAAGCTAACCCTACTGGATAATCTTTCTGAATAACATCCACATTTGGCCTGGAGCAGAGGAAAGATTAGAAATTTCCGATCATTAATTCTCATGAATACAGAATTTCCAAGCATTCCTCGCAAGCCCAGAGCATTACTTGCTAATGGAACTACTTTTCATTCTGCCACATTCAAAGCAGGCAATCGCAGGAGAAGGCGGTCGCAGGCAATATTTGCCCACGGCGGTGCATCCCGCTGCCTTGGAGGTGGTAGGGGCATGAATCGTGGGCACACGCTGAGGGCTTGCAGGGACTCCTGCAGCCAGAAGGGATGTTGTTTCAAAAGGAACTAAAATTCTTTCATTCTCTCCCTGTTTTTCTGGATAGCTATGAGCATTTGCCCCTTTTCATTCCCCTTGCTAACTTTTATCAGCAGAGAAAGCCATCGAAGAATGACACTTTAACAGAGAGACGGCTTACCTGCGCCAGCAAAGCGAGACTCAAAGTCTCTGCACCGACTTCTTATGATGAAATATTGATAGAAAATACTGTAACACAAGAAGTTTAAAATCACTCAGTCCTTTACATACAAATCTTTTTTGTTCAACTGTAGCCTAGCAGTACCAGATCAGTTTTCTAACTTACATATGAATAAAATTAACTTTTAAAAAAAGGCAAACATATCTTGTGAGAAATTTCAAAATAATTTTTTTTTCAGTTTGCAATTTTTTTTTTTTTTTATATTTTTAACTTTCAGCAGTATTGTGAAACAAAGGGTATAGGAAAATGTTTTTTTTTTTTTGTTTTGAAGACATTATAACTTTCAAATCTTCTGTTCTTTTTCCTGTGGCAAAAACGAAAAGGAAATAAAATAAACTGGAAGAAGAATTTTCTTGCACCAGAATTACCCAAAACCACGATCAATGTTTTTCTAACAGGAAAATCTGAAGAAATCAAAAGGCTTTCATGAAACATTCATTGAAACAATATGCTGACAAAATAGTTTTTCAGTCAAAACTTTTCACTGGGTCTACTCAACTACCTACGCATGGTACCTCTATGTTCAAAAACTTGTTTCTAGCGTACCAGAAGGCCAGAAGGGTTTGTCTCAGCTGCTTTTTTCAGAATAAACTCTACATATCTCTTGAGGTCTTTGCAATCACTTTATGGGGCAATTGCATAAACTCTCTGCTTCTCTTCGATGTGCTGAATTGACTCATGTACCCTAACTGTAGGGTCATGGTGGAGCTCCACTCTGCAGCTATCTAGCCCAGCCTCCAGCCTGCAGAGCCTTCTCAGCTGCAGGGTGATGGGCAAAACCGTGCTACTGCACCTTCTAGCTCAACCTCCGAGTAACCACGAGAAGTCTCTTTGTGACCAGACATCCCATTTGTACCCAAGCAAGTACACCCAGCCAAGGATCCTATCCTGGACATCACCACTGCAGAAGACCGGGACTTCCAAACACCTTTGTGAAGCAGATGTTTTGCTCCACTACTCAACACCTACTGGTCTGATGAATTTTGAAACTATTGCATGCTGATCATTAGTAAAACTTTCTGTAACTACATAATGACCGTGGTGAAAGAAATCAAGTGGCATCCTAGGAGCCATCAACTAATTATTTTGTATCTAATTAATGACACAATTTATTTCTTGACCTCCTTGCAAACTATGCGGAGTTCTAATTAATTAATAAAAAGCTGAAACTACCAAGGGTGTGCTACAGTTTTGTTTGGTCAACTTAGACACAGAAGAGGTACATACATTGTCTCTGGCCGGTTGTGTAGAGTTTAGTGACACAGATCGAGAGGAACCAGATCACAAAATGCTGCTAAGATGAACTTGGCAAGATTATGTGAGTAAAATATCATCGCCTGAAGCCATGCCACCTTGCTGGGATAACATCCAATCTCTCACGTCAAGCTACATAAACCGGGGTAATGAGTGAGGAGCACCTAGATGGCCCAGGAAGGGGCACTCAATAGTCAGCACGTAGCATGCTGCCATCTTGGTCAGAGGCACACTGATTTCTAGCCTGGAAGGGACAACTTGCCTTTGCACGAGTGCCTTTTGGATGAGTGGCAAAACCCAAAGGACAGATAAAATAATTACTGATCCTGTTGTGGAAGTTTCTCACACATGCGTTTCCATGGTGCGAATACAGCTCAGAGACTCGAGAGCCCTTTTGGGCTCTTCAGGAATAAATGAAACCTTATACTGTCCTCTAAGGTGTTTCAAGAGAAAAAAAGCTGTGCTGTGCAGACGTTGCAACCACACCATGCAGCCTACAATTGAAAGGAGAGAAAGGGTGGCCAAAGTGGAAGACATCTTCCCATATAGAATATACTGGAAGTATATACTGGAAATTTCTTTCCTTGAGCTCTTTCTGAATTGTGCCTTTTATTGACAGATGCAAAGCAAGACTAATGAACTATTGATAATACTGGCACAAAGGATTATTACACAAAGCAATTTTATTTTGTGGGCATTGATTTATATGTCACAACCACAGTACAAATGAAAATGGTAGTTTAGATAGATGAACTTGAATGCTAAACAGGTGGTCATCCTGTTTATTCCTTGTCCTGGACATTCCTAATACCTGGCCTAAATGCACTTATAGATACATTTACATGTAGCTCTGTATGTTCTATATACTTATAGATATGCTTGCAGATTTTTCTAGATTATTAACGGTATTTGGAGAGAAATCTAAAGCAACCCAAACATTAAAACAGGGATGCTGTTTTGAAAGGGCATGAATCTTGGCAAGACATCACACTGAATAGTTTCAATTTGAACCAGTGATTCCCAAACACAAAAAAAGGAGATGTCCAGGCACAGAGGGAATCCACAAGTAAAAGTATGTGAAAAGAAAGGGCTTGTCCTAGAGTACCTTAAGCAGCCTATTATAAGTATGAAATTTGCTGGCCTGAGAAAGAGAGCAGGCTGAAACAGAAGGATGGGTTTTACCATTTTACTGCAGGCCCATGACCACAGACCTGTCTACCATCAGCCCATGGCGACATCCAGAAACTCCGTCCACGGCCTCTTGGGGAGCTGGAGCCCATCCAGAGCCAGCGAAGCTGCTGATTAGCATCTGTGAGGAAATAAACTCTGTCTGATCCTGAGAACCAGGCAGACACGGCATCCAAATTTTAATTCTCATCTTCTGTGGCATTCGTCTGACATTTAATTTGACAGCAACTGCTGCGTTAAGGACTGTCTTAACCCAGATGGAATTATGAAAACAGTAGTGAAATTTGTTCTCTTACCCTGGTGAATCCGGAGGGAAATTTCGAAGACTAAGACATAGAGACCTAATTTTGCTGGCTTTCCCATGGCAAATAGGTGGCCAGCACCCCTTTTTGTCTTTAAAAGCTTCCACTAGCTCTGCTGGTGAGTAATCAATCATCTCTTAAAAAGAACTGCCATTGGCCTCTCCACCGTCATGATTAATACTCAAATCCCTTCAGATCACAAGCTCAGATAAAACAATACGAAGGGCATGTACACAAGAAGTGATTCGACAATGCTAAGGCAAAAACAGTCCCCAGGATTTCCAAGAGAAGGCTGTTCCACTTGCAGTTTCAGTCTGGAAAATAGTAAAATAAAACTGCACTTTAATGAACTTTTAGAGGAAAAAGGTTTCGTTTTTTTTAATACAAGGCACAAAAACAGGACTATTCCCCTACCTTAGGCTCTGTTAAACATGACACTCAAAAGCCATCTCCAGTACTACAGGCATTAAATTATTTTCTGAAAGCCAATTCGTTCCCTTTGTTATTACTGGTATAAAGCTGTGAGGTTGCTTCCCCCTCCTCTTTTTTCCAGTGCTAGAAATAGATTAAACTGGCACTTCAAGATGCAGAGCTGCAGTTTCAGCTGAGCTCTGTGGCTCACAGAGATTTATCAAAAATGACAAGATTCAACATCTAGGAGATGTCTCATAGTGCCCAGGAGCTCAAAGAAGATGCAGCAGTTCCAAGAGTAACCAGAGAGAAATAAGGAAAGTGTTAGAAAAAGAACTCTGTGGTCCTTGAAGATAAAAGGTCCAACACGAATGGGAAGATGCTGTGCTGATCAGCACTGTCCATTAGTGGGCAAGAAAGAGTCACTGCCTGCCTCCTCAAAATGGAAAAGCAGGGAAAGCTGCCCTTCGCTACAGCTCCAAGGGCTGTTATAAACTTCGTCGCAGTTACCTGTCAGAGCCTCCGAGATGCAGAGGTCTTCTCCTGTTCCATTTGCAAACAGCGTGGTATTAGCTGGAAAGTGATGAGTGTCTATTTGTGATCACTTCTTCTAAGTTAAGCTATCAATGGAATAGTAAAACATAATATTCCATAAGTGCATTCTCTTTTTCACACGCGTGCATGTAAAGCAAATTATGATATATTTGAAAAAGGCTAAGAAAAAATTGGAATATCTGCACAGTAAATACTTATGAACCACAAAATCATCTCCTCTGCATAATCAGCCTTCACTTGGATAACCCACCCTGTCTAAACTAATACTTATGATTGAGAACCACCTTGCACCCAGACTGCGTCACTTCTACTAAAACTAATAGACTGCAGGCGGAACGGAGGCACTGACAGGGGCTGGATTTCACCATATGAGAAGCAGCGGCATCTTTTCCCTGCGCCAGAACGGGGCCGAGCGCACCCTGTGCTCTGCTGCTGCAGAAGCCCTTCTCACACAGAAATAAAATACAGAAAACCTGGGGCTATTTCCAAGTCGCACAGTGAGCCAGGTAGGATTCTGCAGAGAGAGACTGGCTGCCTTTCTCCTCTTGATTCCTACAGTGAAAGTTAAGGGAAAAGTTAAGGATTCGTACAATGAAAGTTAAGTTAATCGGGAACACCAACATGTGGTGCTCTATATTATCTCTCTGTCCGAGTAATTTTTCTTTAGTGGTGTCGGTCTCTTGCATGTACATGGCAGACGTCTGCCTTGTCTCTCTCAATGTCGCTGCCTGTACTTTCGCCTTGGACAGGCTGCCCTTTCAGCACATTAGGCATCCTCACGTGCTTGTCTGCAGTCAAGGGAACATTGCTCCTCGTTACACTCCTTGCATCTACCTTTCATTTAGGTGTATTTTAGAAAGGGCTTATTCCAAGGTTGTACACAATAACAAAGAGATAACATTAAAAAAATTCAGTATCATAGTACATAAACTCAACCACCTTAAGTCCACTCCAATATTTCATTAGCTATTTCACATGCATAAACTGAAGTAACTAGAGCTGTAGACAAGGGCAGTGAGGATAACCACAGCAAGATATGAGAGCACCCAAGTTTCTTCTAATAAATAACGATTACAATAAACCCCTATAAGGGACACCCATTACAAAGCAATAAGCTTGCATAGCAAAAAGGAATCTGAAAAAGAAAGCTCCACAGTAAGGGAAGTCCTACACTCAGGTAGGACTTTGTAGGTCTCCTAATTCCTTTACAGAAGTCAAAGGCGAATTCCTCCATGAAGAAACAACGCACTGGCCATCCTCCCCTCCCTCCCATGTGCCAAGAGCTTCTCCTTTACAGATTTGGAAATAGCCTGCAGGCGCTTTAATCCAGAGGAGAGTGAAATGGAAATAACTCCCATAAGACTTTTGGGAAAGCTTAATCCAATCTCCTCTTGTGGACTAGATATTATTCCTCTTTTACTTGCCTTCAGTGGTGATAAACTGCAGACAAAAGAGATAAGGGACTCGCACACCTCACATTTAACCACTTGGTAGTAAATACACTTCTCGCTTTTGCTTATCTTAGAGCCTGGTATGGATTTCCTTTTAGTAACCTCCTGAATTACAATCAAATTATACTTTCAGGGCCATTGAATCGCATGACTTGCAATACCTTAATGGGTTCTGTTCCGGCCCCTCAGGAAGGACTGGTAATCCCTGTCGTCTTCTATATTTCAGTGAGACTTAAGGACATGCTTCACTGCTATGCAGAATAGCATGTACCCTAAATTTACCAGAGTAAATTCCGTGCAAACAGTGCATGAGCGAGACAACTGCATCTTGTAAGAGAAAATTTAATAGCATACGTTTCTTCTTTTGCCTTACAGTGACAGTACAGGGTTTGAATGGTACAGTAATTCCAAAAACTCTTTCAGACATTTATTCAATCTGGTTTAATGGCGCACAGTCTATATGCCAGGTGTTGGCTGCTCTGCAAACTATTCGAAAATAAATGAAAATATTAATGCCCAGCAATGGTGCAGCGTGCCACATTTCTCTTGACACCACTGACAGCATATTTCTGAGATGTGCTTTCATCCTATAATAAAGAAATTATCACTTTGTTAGTTATGGGCTACTTAGCAAAGAAAATACTGTATCTATCTGGTCTATAGCTTTCTTTGCTGCGCTGAAATCAATTTTTTAATTATATAAATGTTTAGGTAATTGAAATAAGAGAGAGGGAGAATAAACACAATCTAAAAGTCCTAAAGAGGCCTCTTGTCAGCACTGATTGCTCTCCCCTGAATTCTGAAGGTCAGGATTGTGTCCAGGGTAAATGTGCTGATTCGTCAGAAGTCAGTTCAGATGCACAGCTGTTCTGCTCCTCCTCCTGGCTCCCCCACTAAGGAGCCAACATGAAAACCAGAAAACACTGATATATTTATATTACACACCCAGGACTAAGCTAAGAGCTACAGCACTCTGCATCTCCTCTCCCGTACTGTCTGACACAGTAAGAAGTATATTCTCTAGTCCATGTTTGCAGCCAGAATATCCTGTCACCTCATAGTGATCCTCTGGCCAAGATTTTCTGTCGTCAGTGTGGCCGGTTACTTCCTCAACTGGGCAGGCTCTGGGGGAGAGGCACTCGGCTGGTTTTGGAAATCAAAACTTTTAGGGTGTTTTATGCTGACTTCCTGAAGAGTTTCAATAAAATTGACAAATTATTTTTTCCTCTCCCTCCCCCAATATACAGGTACTATCCTGCAATTATACGGAGTAATAAAATAACTGGTGATAACTTCTATTTTTCAACAAGGTATTTCCCAGTACAGTTCAATGAATACATAAATAAGCGAGTATAGCAGTAGACGAAGGGATTATTGACATAATGGAGTAAGAAATAAAACAAGGTATTGAGATTTTGACATTATACTTTGAGACAGTGGATGAATTATCTGCTGCTGAAAATGGGTTATTTTTGGAGGGCGTCTCCAGACATCTCCAGAAGAAGATCACAGTAGGTATCTCTGAATACTTTCTCCATTGACAGCAAATCAGGGCTATATAAATAATTAAGAAATTCTGCTTAGAAGACAACGCATGGAGAAAAATTGCTTAACTTTCAATACTGCTGATTTTGTACCAGTTAAAATAAATGCACTGTACCATACCACCCCTGCCACCCCACCCCCCCCCAAACATAGAAGAACTGGAATAAACTGAGCTAATTTTAAAAGTTTCTATTGGTTTGAGCAAAATCACCTTTGCTGTGGGTATTCCCACTTGGGTTTGAGCTTCTGTGCAATGGGGTACCTTACTTCCATTGACTTTGCTCAACATCTTCAAGACCAACAGCACCTACAAGAAAGTAGTTATTGAATAGAGATTACAAACATGTGGATTGTGTGACCAATGCAATTCTCATTATTTTCAAACAAAGTAAACTACAAGTAAGCTTAGATCTGGAGAGGATCTGAAAGGATCTCAGGCATGCAAAATGCCACTCCTGTACCTACCAAAGTAGCTCTTATTTAGCAGCTCCTACAGCTACTGCACCAAAACACTCAGCAGAGGCAGCAGGATATTATTTAGCAACATGGTGGTTCACACAATCTGAAAGCACACCAAGGAGTGGTGAGGACATTTTGGAGGTAAGAACGTCTGTGCCTTCAAAGAGAAGACAAATGGGAAGACTTTCCTTCTGCAGGAACCAAGCACATGGCGTGTAACAATAACAAAGTCTGAGGCGTCGGGCTCCCCACCACGCCACCACCGTCAGGCGGGCAGAAGTCGTCTCCTCCACCGCTCCATCGGAGGGGACAGCCCGCACCACTCATGAGGTGACGGTGGGGACCTTCCTCCATGTGCCAGCACAGCGACCTTGGGAAGCCAGCAGCCCGTGACACTCATGCTTTTCAGCCGAGTACTTAATCACCAGGTCCACTAAGAAAAATTGCATGCTCCGGAGATAATCGGAGTAGGAACTTCCTCTGCCTGCAACTACTAGGTGGGAGATACAAACCTCTCTTCTCCCTTTATTTCATCATGCTTTTTTTAAAATGTGATCATGTTTTTTCCAATTGTATTCCCAATAAGCCATCAGGTAAGAAATAGTGTTTGCCGGCCCTGAAAAGAAGTAATCTTTGCTGGCAACATCATTTATCAGGGTAGGGAAAAAAAATGTTCAAATAACACGTAGGAGGAAATGTCCCCATAAGACAATTTGAAGAGTTGTCGACAGGCACCAGATGAATGAAGACAAGCGCTGGATGCCACGTGCTGAGCAGAGAAGAGAGGGAATGGTTTTCAGCAGCACTGGTTTAAAATGGAAAATTAATTTCTTTCTGACTGGGTCCAAAGTGCTTTCATCCTCACCTTCCTTTAAACACCTCAGGATATGAGTCTGCTGAGTGCAGTGTGTGATGAAAAGTGATACACCAAAGGGGGACATTTCCAAACGCAGCCCATACAGCCCCGGCTCAGCTCCTCTGGCCCCTGCGGGGTCGCGGTGGCCCTTGCAGCGTTCACACACTGAGTATCTTTGACCATAATATTCATTATTTGTGCCACTCCGTCAGGGGAGGAAGATGACCTCCGTAATTTTATATAAGGCCTCAGTCAGGCAGTAGGATTTCTGCCGGCCAAATCTTGCACTAGTTTTCCCAACATTAATGTTTCTGATAACAAAAACAAAACAAATCGCGACGGATGTATTCTACCTTAAAAAAAGACATGCTGCATTCACATGAGCAGAAAATGGGTGAATATTAAAATATGCATCATGAATATTCAAATACGTTTGCAAACGAAGAGACTTCAACTGTGTCCTTGTCCTTTGTGTGTTTTCCACAAATAATTGAAAAGCGAACTTTCCTGGGAGAAACATTCATCAGAATGTAAAGTTTTTAAGAAGTAACTCACTCAAGTTACAGCAAATATTCACAAAACAGATACTTTAAATTGGTGTGTATTCATGGGAGAAATTTGATTCTGGGAACCTCCAATTAGGCAGCAGAAACTTTTCCTACGGCATCCTCAGAAAAGAACTAAAGAAAAAGGCTTATTTTGATAAATTATTCAGCAAAGATTTTTGAAATGGCAAATATAAATGTGAGAAAAAGACAAACTTCATCTGTAAATTATGCACTCAGCATTGTGAGGGGAGGAAATGCCACAGCAAGCCAAGCTAGAAGCAGCAGCTACGCATAAGTCAAGTATATTAACGGTGTGCAGCCAGCAGCTGAATAGCTAGCGTGCACCGACTTCCCTGGAAGCTCTAAATTGGGGCGCCCTGCCCAAGAATCTTCCTCATCAGAGGAATTTCTAATAACCCAATCTCGCATCTCGGCGCATAGCGGCCTGTCAGGGTGGTGCGTTTCCGTGCACAAAACCCCACGGCCACCAACTCCAGCCGCCTCCGTCCCCTGCCTTTAACTAAGGGTAGCTACGTGTTTCACCTTTAAAATAGAACCATCCCTTTTCCTTTCATGCCTGCTTGCACTGTGTTCGCTTCAGAGGATACTGTTGTTATGTCAGTATCCGTGATAAGACGCCTCCAAACCCTAACAGTATCTAAAGCATTAGCAACAACAAATACTCAGCCTTTCAGTTTAATCATGATAATAAAGGGGCATGAAAACTTGTCCATGTAATTCCACCTGGAGGCTTTCTTCTACACACAAAACATTGTATGATTGTCCAGTTTTGTTAGATTTCCTCAAGTAGATGTCTAATAACCTTCAAACAAACCACATTCATAATATTACCAGATGTGTTCATTTTTCTTTTCACGGGAATACGGCATGAAAGGTCCATAGATAGGAGGTAACAACACAAACAAGAACAAGTACAGTTTTGCTGGTTTGAAAGTGGAGCTTCAAATATCCTGGCCTGTCTCTGAATGTTATTTAACTTACAAAATTTTTTTGTTTACAAAATGGCTTGACAAGGATAATTAGACCAGAAACATGCCTGACTATTCCAAATGCTCTCTGTCAAATATATAGGCTAACACCTATTTTTATTAATTCTCTGTTTTTCAAGGGAGATACAATTGTATTAGAAGCAGTATGTAGGTGGCTCATTTTTCCCTCCTCACATTCCCTTTGACAGTAGTTTGAAATAACATTCATCAAACAGTATAAAAAAGCCGAAAGAAATTAATTAAGCAACCTAGGAGGAAAAATAAGATGTCTTTTCAACAGTACTTGGATTATTCAGTCTTATAGTGCTGCATATTGTAATTTTCTGAGCAGAAAAGGCAGAATAATGCTGTACCTCTGCACGACTATGAAACATCACATTTTGAACATCACTGTTGGTAAAGTAACTTCTTGTCCCTCGGTCCTTGCAGCAGGACCCCGCACGGCCAGCATGGCTCGGCACGGCCCAGCAAACACCCGCTGAAATCCCTTCATTGCGGCAGCTCCCCTGCGGGAGGAACCGGGGTTTTCAGGTCCCCCCAATAGTCCTCCTGCCTTTTGGCATTAAGGGCTGAGAGCAGAGATGGTAATGCCGTGTTTCAATTTAATCTTATCAGATTAACAAAATCCTGTTTTTTAAAAATCACCGTTGTTCAATAGCATTTAAATTAATATTGTCCAATTTTTGTACAGCAGCCACGTGTATGCACTGCAGAGCCTGCTTCCAGCTCTCCAGCTGTAATGAGGATTAACCACGTGCTATATACTTTATTGCATACACTCCCCTTTCCACTCCGTGTACTTCTACAAGCTCCTCTGCCTGTTTTTGCTTCTCCAACTATACCAAGGCCACTAACTTAGCTACGAGGCCAGCGCTCTCCTCGTGCCAAGCTCTTATTTAATTAAGCCAATAACATCACCAGCAGAAGTGGCACAGTGAATTCGTTCGTGGTCCTCCCAGCAAAGCCAGAGGTGCAGTCCTCCCCGTGCTGAGCTGAGCAGGCGAGAAGCTGTTCAGAGACTTTACTCCACTGGACCACAGCCGGCTCTCGCTTTGCCGCACGGCTTAGGGCACACACAACTCTGGCTGTCCTGCTCAGTGCCCGGTGCCACGGCACCCATTGTGCCAAGGGACGGGGCACGGCCACACCGCTGCCCTCCCTGCGCCCAACCAAAATAACCAGAGCGGACCTGACACTCACATCAAACCTCCGATGTACCTGGTCTAAAGGAATCCTAACGTAACGGGAGACTATTCACCAAATTAATTTCCATGTATCCAAACCAAATAACTACTTAAGAACAAAAAAAATGGTTATGAAAACATGTACGTAAAGACCCTCGTATCTATTTCTGATTGCTGGGAGACTCCCAGCTACTTTATTGAACACAATCCTCAGGTAAGTCTTAGTTTCATGTTCGTATTATCAGTTCCTCAAGGTAATAACAAAGGAAAGACCACAGAGATAATGGCACCAGGTTCTGTTATTCACACGAATCTGCTTGGTACTAAGAAGCCATGAGGAAGGGATTAACTGTGACTTATGCAAGCAGCTTGCCAAACACATAGTTAATCTTTCTCATCAGATGCTGTTTTTACATGAGCAACGACTTGAGCATCTATCTGTCTTTGCATCTACCTGGCTTAAGGGCTTCTAACCCTTACCGGCATCATTCAAGAACAGAAGGCAGCTTGTCAGCAGCAGTGCATCAGCCTGACTAAATCTAACTTGTACTCGAGGACAGGACCGAATGCAGGCAATCTGGATTCTCCTTTTCTGCCTCTGCTGCTACATTACCTTGGGCAAGTCTGCTGAAGCCTGATTACCAGTGGAGCAACCTCCCTTCTGCACTTCATGGAGGTGGGTGCTGGAATTCAGCACGTTGCGGACCAGGATCTGATCCTCTCCAATGCTCCCTTTCTCTCTGTAAAGCGGGTAGGAAATGCTCCTTCCAAGAGGCTCTGGAAGACTTAGTCTGTAATTGCTTGTAAACCACTTAAGTGGTAAGTGATACAGAAATCCAAAGTGGTAATTGTAATAGAGGCTTGAGATTAATCTATTTTTGGCATGTTAGACACACTTATGGACTTGATTCAAGACAGTCACTGAAAACTGTAAAGTGTCCAAAAAGTGATAAAAAAAATAGTTTGATTAAAACCATTCCAGAGGCAATTCCAATCTTCAAAACACTCTCTGAAACCTATTGTTACGGCCTGCAGATGAAGCGCTCTTGAACATTTTCTGGTCACTACAGGAGACAGAGGCCTGGGAAGAGCCACAATAAGTTTTATGTCAAATAAAAGGTGCTCCAGCTTTGGATTTCCACGAAAGCAAGTGACGAGAAGATGCGTTTCCTCTCTTGCTTATCCCCAAAGCAAAACTCTGCTAGGAAAGTCAGTGAACAGAGGTAATGGGAGTCTGTCAAGAGGGGATAAGGTCCCCGATGTTAAGCTTTTCATCGTCCAGGATTCAGGGCTCAGATCACTGAAGAACAGCTAGTGGGTTATATTTTGCTCACCTGCCCTCAAGTGCATGACGACTAAGAGAAGACATTAATTAGTGACCATGGCATGGAAACCACGGGCAGAGTGGTATTATTTGGTATTATTCTCCACACGACACCGTGAAATCGTCAGTGCACTAATACGCTATTTGGAATGAGTAAAGGACCCAGAAACTCTTGGCTTACCTCTTTATCTCCCAGAGGCAGGTACCATCAGTTTGCTATTAGGTACTAGAAACATCCTCTTTCTCCACAAAGCTGCAACTTTTCCAAACTTTCCACCAACTTTCACTTTACATAACCTCAAGGTCAAGATTACCATTTATTACAAAAAAAAATTTCAATCATTTCCTTCCCATTTACTTTGGATTAGTGGATGTCGTGTCAATAAGGACAAATTAAATTTGCAGGCCAATATAAACTCTTACTGCAGTATGAATGGTACTTTTTTATACAGACTTTCTATGAAATAAAAAGTAACTGATGCCACAATATGTTTTAATTATTTTCTTCATAAATTATCAAATTAAATTTTAAGAAGCTGGAGACGTTATCTCTTATTAAATTGAGACTGAACTCAGAGATGTAACTTCTAATGAAACTTTCCACACCAGAAAGCTTTTTTGTAATTTTAATCATTTTCAGCAGCCTGCCACATACAATACCTTCCCAAAGTTTCTTATTTTCACGTTATTGCAATGGACTCCCATTTCTTGTGAACCCGTAAGAATTTCCTCATCTGCAAGCTCTTCACTCAGCTGCAGTCCAGCCCTCTGTATGGAAATATCAGTGATTTGCTACCGCACATCACCGTCCTCAGACATGTCATCGGCACGGCGGGCAGGAGGCTGTCGCACGCAGCCCTTGAGCCCTTCGGCACCAAGCACCGCTGTTGCCCGAGTCCAGCCCAGCCGCTCCATATACAGGAGCAGGAGCAATGTTTAGCCCTTCTGAACCACGTCATTATTCACAGGCTCCAGTATTTTATCTGGGATTTTCTACTCACTGTATCATGAAGTACGGTCCCAAAGACTGGTGTTGAGTATCTCGGCAATAAGCACTGCAGCACCAGGTAAGCCACAGCATACCTGGAAAACACAGATATTAATCGACACTCATTGTATTCAAGGGAAAAGTATTTTCACTAATTTAAGCAGCAGTACAGTCTCAAATTAGCAAAGAAGAGAAGCTGGTCTGCGAGTCTTTGGCTTACAAACCTAATGATCAAAACATGTCACATTTTGGGGCCAACCAGCAAAATATAAAATCCGCAGAAGCCACTGGATCATATTTTTGGATTATGCCTGAAGGGGAGAAGAGGAGAAACAGAGATGAAAATGCAGCAGCTGGTAAGAACATGAAAAAACATAAAGAAGAATAAGATCGAAAAGCAGAGAGAAGAGGAAATACTGAAGTTGCCGGGAGAAAAAAGAAAGTAACAAAGAAACAGAAAAAAGACTCTCAGTCTGCCAAAGTTTTCATAGTTTCATACAATGAAATGTGAAATTCACGTAGCAGAGAGAAAGGGAAAATAATCTATAAACCAGTTTCTGCCTCGGATAGGAGAGGAGTATACAGGTTATGCTCTGTCAGTCAGCATGGTTCACCACGGCGAGCCCCTGACCTCCCTCCCCTGAGCCCTTGTGCAACTCATTACAGCTGATCTGTTGACCAAGATCTTTTTGGTCACACAGCAACGGTCCCAGGGGCTCAATTTCCATGTCCTCCTTTGGGCCAATAACACCTAAATCAGATCACTAGCAAACCATCACTCATCAAGTCACGGATATAAACACTAATTTTTCCAAATGGTAATTTCTTTGTTTTAAGTGGTAAAATACGGGTGTACTTTTTTTTTTTTTTTAATTTTATTCATGAGCTGAAGTGACTTTGGGCACTCACAAACCAATTTTTCACTGTGCTCTGAACAGATGGTTGTTCCAAGAATACCAGCGCCCTGGCAATGTCAAACAAACTTGACCTGCCCAAGCAGCACTGCAGACTTTTTATTAAAAGCAAAGAAATAAAGAACCACTCGCATATTTCCAAATTTTTCGGGATTATTAAGACACAGCCCATGGCAGTGGACAATGCAGGCACACGCTGCACTCAAGGAAAACCTGAAATTTGGCCTCAGAGAAGCAAGAATGGCTTTTGGAGTTACTGTGTTATTTTGGTGGTGCAGAGCCAACTCCAACGTCACGTCAGACCCACTTTGCAGAAGCAGAAGAGAGGGACGTGGGGTGATCCCTCCACACCCGCTCTCCAGCTCATCCTGCCCTAAGGGGAGCTTCTGCGATGGGCTTTGCACACCCCAAAGAAAAACCTTCTGCCAGCCCACAAAATATCCCAGTCCTAAACCCTCAGGGTTTATTCAGCAACAGTCCGGTTATAATTTCAGTTATAAATAGTTGAACTTAACTGTAAGTCTTCTGCCGTCGTTGGCCAGCACAGCTTTAGGGATCTTTGCCGACAGAGCCTCCAGAGGGAAGGCAGCTCATTTTTTCCTGCTTTTTAATTTTTTTATAGAAATAATCCTATTTTTATGATCATTTAAATATCACCTGAAGCCACACAAAAAATCCAAGTTGATTATACTGCACTGTTTTTTGTTAAATCTCTATGTCCTTAATCTCAAGGAAGAGAGAGGCCCATTACCTTCCTGGAGACAATTTTGCTTTTTTACCATATGTGAAATATTTTGTACCTGATTGCTGTCTATAAAGAAACAAAAAGTTTGGGGGACGGCGCCCAGGGATCAGCTCTTGCCACTAGATCAATACCTCTTTATACAGTAAACGTAAAAGTTACGCCGTCCTTAGTTTCCAGTTGACGAAGAATGGCATAAATACCCACACTCGTTTGCGGGATTTTGTGCAAATTACTCACTTGACCTCCTTCTAAGAGCAAATGAAAAGACGTCACCCTTCCAGCAAGCGCTGCCTTTTGCCTATGAGCTCTAAAATATCGCAGAGGGATTTTGAAACGAGTCCAGTGTTAGCCAGAGAAAGCGAACACAACAATCTCAGCTGGTGTCCCCTTAGATGATAAGACAAGGATTGCAAGTCAGATGGAGTCAAATAGCTGAAGCTCTATGGCATTTTCAAGATAACCATGTGTGAAAAGTGGTTGGACTAAAACAGTCGGACTGCTGAAGCACCGCTTTAATGCAGGAGGCAATTACAGACTTATGAGGTGTGAGCACCTCTGAGCAAAATCCCTTCCATTTTGAAGACAACAGTGTGTGAAGTGATAGACCATCTTGGAAAAGACAAATCCAGCGCTTTAGTGTAAAGCGTATGGCTTCACGCAAGTCGCCCTGGGTACTCTCTGGCTTTTAATGCTATTGAGAACCACTCATTATTCCTCTGACTCAGAGGTTTAAGTAATTCAGAGCAAAGCTTTGTAACTGGGGAAGCAGTAACGGAGAAGAAAGCTCTGCTCAGAAGGTCTGTAATATGCCTCCAGCAGAACATCTTCACCGTGGGAAGAGGAACCCATTATCTTCTCTTTTACATAAGGCACAGAAAGAGCATTACAGAAAAACAAAAGGCACGTCAGCTGAGGGGCCAAGGGGGGTGGGGGGGAATTAATTTAGATTCAGAAATACTTAGCAGACCAAACTGTAGAAGTTTCTCATTCTAAAAACACGAGGCGTACGGGCAGGGGGCACATTTGCCGCTAACCCCATATTCAAATATGGGGTATTCTGGTCCATGTGTCTAACTCGGAGAGAGATATCCAAGTCAGTAAAAATGCAGCCCAACAAATGCAGTATCAACAATACACGCTATGCCTAAAAAACAGTGATTTTCCTTCACTGGTGTCCCCAGTTTACCATCATTTAACACTGAATGCTATTTTCATCTCTTAATTGTTTAATGATTGGTGGAAAAGCAGAGAAACGATGAACCTCTCACCCGGCGTGCAGGATAATGAAACCATCGAAGCAATGATCCAAACTCAACTAAGTGGAAATTTGGCCCTGAAAGTATTCATCACATTTTTTCTGACTTCACCATTTTACTTCAGCTGTCAGAGCAGCAGTATGAAATAACATCGTATATTCATAGTGCCATCTGCATTACAGTACAAAATCTACCAATCAATGCAAGTGTCCAAAGAACACTTCCAATTTGTCACAATAACCTTCAAAACTTGACAGAAAATCATGCAAATTATTTCTTTTGGATCTCTGTGTATCTTGTGATTATTTATACTTTGCCACTATCATTCTAAACATTTTCATTTGCGTTTCCCATATTTCTCAAAAGAAAGGTGGAATTGAGAGATTAAAACCTGCCATAGGCTTATTTTGCACTTTGTGCCCCTGTTTTGTATTTTTGGACATTTAAGAAACACTGTTATGACTGCGCTTGGAGAATTACCAAGAAAATCAGTGTGTTAAAAGGCTTTAAACTGGCATGTCTCAGAATATCAATAATCAAGCTGCTTTGCTCAATTCCACATTTTTTTCCTCATTTATAACAAATTTTAGATTTTAGTGGGAACAATTACACTAAAAAAGTACGGTATTTTTTTTAACCGTCAAGCATGATAACCCCATAAACTTCAGTTTTAGCCTTTAAAAAAAATTACCTTTTAAGGAAAAAATATCAAATGCCAGAGCTCTGGGTTCCCTGAACAAGGTGCTCCCTGGTTTTATGAGTCAGGAGAGAAGCTCGTAAGCCAGTTGCTGCGCAGGCTGTTACTGGCACTGAGCTTGTTGGTAAGGCTCACCCTGTGTGTGTTTTCAGCACCAGCTGGTGACACCTCTCCTCCCTCTGAGAACATCTGGCCAGCTGCAAGTCCCCCAGCTGTGTGCTGGGGCTTACCTGCATGCTGGAGCACCGCAGTGCCCAGGCATCTGCTGCTCATGCCATTTGCCAGTTCCTTTAGTGAAGATCGACCAGAGCTAGAAGGCATTAAAGCTTACGTGAGAGAGAGATTCAAACTTGTAAACAGACTCACCAGCTGGTTACATCCAGCTCCCAACCAGGAATCCAAGCAAGAGCCTGATCTGCTGAGCTCTGCTGAGAATATGGACCACAGCAACTTGCTTGGCTTTGCAAGGCATGAGAAAGCAGGTCCCTGAGCTTCAAAAACAAAGGCAATTTGCTCTCAGCACAGAGCGTTTTCTAAATGCATTCAGTATTGGGAAATGCAGATTACATTGCAAGTCTATAAAAAGCTCAGTTTAAATAACAACTATAGAGCTTCACAGGAGACAGTTTTCTAGGACAATGGGCAGACTACTGGGATGCACTTGTAAAGGTCGCACCATAAGCAACTGTCTGCACAAATTTTATGACTGGAAGCTAATAAACAAAAAAGTGAAGGAAGTAGTCAATACCCATTACCGACCAGAAAAGCAGACCACATGCACTGTAAAAAGAATTTAAAAAATCGTTAGTGGTGGATGTGCTAAGAAACCCATCAGAGAATTCGCAAAACTTTGAGAACAAATCCAGTCGTTGCTGCTTTAAATCAGAATTCTGCATTTGCATTAAAAATTCATCAGAGTATTTATAGCCAAGTTAAAAAAACAAAACAAAACAAAACAAACCAACCCCCAAAACCCCGAACATTGGTGTTAACAACCTGTTGCAAATGGTTATATCAGGCAACACCTTTTCTGAGAGCTCCTGGTCCGGGTGATGGAAATGAACTGTTGAGAGCCTGGAGTGCTGTTACATGAGGTGCTGCTGGCAGATGCTCCCGGCTGAGCTGGTGCAGCGTGCTGCAATGCAGCTCTTGTATAACCACCCTCTACGCTGGATTTGTGCAGCAGCTCTCCTCGCTGGCAGGGCACCATACAGCGCCCAGGGAGGTAGACCCGTGCGTGGGAAGGGAATGCCCGCAGCACATGCTCTCCTGCCCTGGGAAAATGAGCAATCCTGTTAAATGGAGATATTCCACCCTTCTTTGAGATGAACAGGGCCAAATGCCTCCGTGCACTAAGACACGGTGACCTGACTCAACTGAAACGGTTACTGCCATTTGGCCTTTGGCCAGTCAAACACTAAATAAAAACCTCTAATACTACCAGTAAAATAAATACTCTAGAAAGTGACACAGCCTCAGGGCTGGACCCTGCAGCTGGCCCGTGTGGCTGGCACAGTGCATGCATCTACAGCTCCCGCTCCCGGAGAACCTTCTGGGAAGTAGAAGTTGCAAATGTCAAACGTACAGGAGAAACTGGCCATTTATTCAAAGACAATATACAAAAAAAGAAAGAAAGGTGGCATTTGTCAAGTTAATTGTGCTCTACAAATCATCTCCTCAGTCACTTCCCTCAAGAATTTCAATGGCGTTGCAGCCGTCGCTTCCTGACCTCACTGCGGCAAGGACTGCCCTGCCTAAAAGCGGCTGCAAGCTCCCACCGCGCTCAACAGATCTACAGGAAGGACAGATGGAGACTTTTTTTGGGTCTGTTCCTGCCACGCAGCAATATATTTGGACTTTACCTTGGCATGCATCAGTGATAATGCAACATCAATCACAGGGAAAGTGCCTAAGATTTTTTTTTAATGTGGCTAAAAAACCCAGTGTGATTTCCCACTATTTGAGGTGCACAGTATCATACCCAAAGGCAAACACTGCAGACGACTTTTGACTTCAGGCAGTTAGTTTGGAGGCTAAAAGATAACTTTGTGAATAAAAGGTGAACTTTGATATAGCTATTTAATTTCTCATCTATTTACTAAGAGATTTAGAAAAGTTAGAGAAGAACAGTGGACTGTGAAATGAGCAGAGTAAGACCTCCTGAATTTCAAGGTGTTCTGCTTAGTTCTGTTTGACTTCTCATAGAGTATCCCTTACATTTATTCATTTTTGTTCATTTAATTGTTGTTATAAATGAATGCTATTGACAACAATTGCTAGGAAGAGGTTAGAGCACACCCAAAAACTGTAAAAATTTCTATACGCAGCTCTGCCCGTGGCATAGCAATGTTGTCCTTTGATTACGAGACCTCTAAGATTTGAAACTTAAGCTCCTCTAGAGCAGAAATTATTCCAGCTGCACAAAATTGTTCCAGATAGAAGTATCCACACATCTCCTAGACACATTCCCTAACTAGACCTGCACCAACAGAAATGTAGTATAGCAGCTAAATTACCAACAGTTATAATACAGCAGGATATACAGTTTTCTAATTGAATATGCTAAGATACAACCAATCAATAAAATAAAGAGTACACTTAGAATAAATAAAAACATACCTTTGCATAAAATATATTCTCATTAGAAGAAATGGTGACTGCTACAAAAAAAATCACTGAGATACTTTTGTGACTGGCAATTTTTAACCAAAGACAGTTCTATGCAAATTAAGGAAAGCAAATCCCTAAAGAAACAATAAAGTCTGGCTTAACAGTCCTATCATTTTTACTATATAGGTACTATGGATGCTATGTTGTAATTGGTGCTATATGGTGTCTTTTAAAGCTTGTTGCATATATTTTCCAAAGCAAGAACTTTAAAAAAAAAAAAAAAAAACAAAAAACAAAAAACAACAAACACAAAAAAACCCAAAAACCAACCAAACAAAAAACCACAACAAAAGGAATCACTAATAGAAAATATAGGTTTTGAGACATTTCACAGAAAGACATTTCAAATTATTTTTTTATATATAAGACTATATGTAGTCTTTTTTATATATATATATATATATAGAAGTCTAATTAATGATCAATGCAAAACAATCGGTTAGGGGATTAAAACTGTGGACTCCTACCAATTGTAGCACATAAAATTTTAGGGGCTTTCTTGGTCATGATAATCTGCATTCAGTGTATGTCCTGATCTAACAACTACTGAAATCAATAGCAGCCCTTGGATAAGGTCCACAACACCTATTATAGTCTAAGCAAGCTTGACCCAACGTATTAAAACAATTCAGTGTGATCAGGACAAGTATTTCTGGCCAAAGACACACAAGTTTTGAGTAGTCAGACAAGACACACATTGGAGAATGGGTGTGCATGCGTGTTTATCTGACACTTTCCTGTGATTAATTGAGTAAAGACACATATTTGGGGATGCCTGCAGGGTCAGAAGCTACAGAGGTGTCTCAGCACTAGATGAACACTTACTTTTTGCCCCTTGCATTTCTGAGCTGCCTATTTGCATCAGTTATGGGACTGATTGCGCCAGCGTTGCAATGCATTTGGTCCTATTCTCTGCTGCCTTGCCCACCGGCAAGGCCAGGACAATCCATCAGACGCAGGGCGCCGCACCAGCATAACGAGGTGGGACGGAGTATTGGTATAATGAGATGGGAAATCGATTCTCCTCTTTCCAACACCACATTTGCTGTAAAATTCTTCAAAGTAACTTTTCTTAACTCACAAATTGCATAGCTTAAGAACTGCTTCCAAACGTGCATTAAGATGTTATTCAAGCTTTCTATACCTTTATATAAGAACACATCACTTATTAGCAAAGGGCTCAGCAGCACCCCACCCGGACCAGCCCACGCTGTCCAACTGTGCTTCAAACTTCTTCACATTTTTAAAATATATATAATCAACATGCAAATTTATTCTCAGACTGACATAAAGCACCAATGAATTTAGTAACCACCTGGAAATTAACTGTGGCGCTTTAATGTTACACGTCTCAAATGAGAGCAGTTGTCTCAGGTACTGTGTGTTCTCAGAGTGGGGAAGGATTAATCTTTATTACACAGCTCACCGGTTTCATTTCAATTACTTTAGCAATTTACTACTATATATGGGATCTTTGGGGAACGATGAAAATATTTTCAGTGTTTTTTCAAGTTCACCTTCAAGTTTTAGAAAATGCGGTTCCTGATTTTCCTCATTGGGAAAGAATTTACAATTTTAGGAAAAATATTCCTGTGTACCATGGTGATCCATAGCTCTTCCTAGTTGCTACAACAGGACTCCTATTCTCCAGGGCTGGTCAGACTATCAAAGTAGGGGAAAGAAAATTTAACCAATTAACCAAATTTAACCACGCCATTGCAGAAATTATGCAACTCTGCCACCACTGCTGGATCTCCCTTCTACTGAAATGTCCTTGGCATAAGTCTTGAATAACAACTGCAATGACAAACCAAGCCCAGCCTAAGCAGGGTACACAATTAAGAGACAAAGGAAAAATTGCCAAAATATTTTTTTCACCAAAGCTTTTAAGCAGTGTCAAACTATCTGCCATTAAATGACACACAAATGAAGAGTGGGGATGCAATGAAGCTCAAGCACAACAAAGTGCCACCCCATGGGAACTGTGATATTTCAGTACAGCTCCCTTACGCCTTGATCGCACGACGATCGAGCCTTGAAGGCTGTAATAACACACGCGATTTAAGGACAAACCTTAAATTAAGGACAAACCCAGGCAGTCGGGAGGTTTCAGAGGACTGAGGCAGCAGGCCAGGAGGAACCCAACACCTTGCATGAAAACCTGGGGCCACTGGAGCAAACAAGCCTTGTCGTGGACTCGGGAGAGCCCACAAAGCCACTGACCCTTCAGAGAGACTTCTCAGGGACGCACCAGAAAAGGCAGATTGGGCTGCGGGCTCCTCCTGCGCACACACAGAAACCAGTAACAGATTGCTTTACATAGTTTAGTAAATACAAAGTATATAAGTAGAGCTCAATTTGAATAAATCTGCAGCTATTCTTTCAGCAAAGGTTTCTCTGTTTCTATTTAATACCACCTAGCTCTTCAGGCATCATTCCTATTGTGTTTCATTCTAACTTTAAAGTTTTTGTAACTTCATTTCTAAGATTGAGATGTTGGGAGCAGTGGGTGTATAAACTATTCAATACGAATTAATTTTAATAATTAATAATGGGTGAGGATTTCAGAAGGAGGGTTTTTTTCCTGTTCTAAATGAAGTTTTGCCTGATTAATGGTGTTACCTGGGAGGAGATGGCAAGCGTTACTGTTTTTGCTTTTCAGATGCCTCCAAACTGGTGACAAATCTTATCTATTAAATAGCAATCATCTTCTTCATTTTTGGCACAGATGGCTGCATGTCAACATATTCTTATCAGAACAATGTAAATTGAAAAATATTGAAAATACATTCAGTAAAGCACTTGAGAAAACTTTTAGTGCACATTGGGACAGTGAATTTAAATACCTTACTTGGATTTGTCCTCCAATTTACTGTAAAGTTTATTTTAAAGTTAGCAGTCTATTTTGAGTTACGATTAATGGTTTTGAAAAGGCTTTCTTCAGCTGCACACACCAACAAAGGATTTAGAATTAATTCACATCTTCTAACTTCTTCCTTAATGGATTTTTAAGGTCCACTGCAAAGAATCAATCAATACCAGGCTGAAAGCGTTGGCGTGTAATGCATCCTGCAGCGTCAGAAGGCTTCTGCGTGAAGCAGGGTGAATTATGATAGTCTGAATTAATTGGAATTATTTGCAGTTATTAAGGAAAGCAAAATAATCATTTGCATTAATTTAATTCCAGGATAAAAAGATAGCAACTCGGTCTGACTTTAAAAAAAGTACCAAAACCTGGGGGTCTTTTGGTACTCAAAAAAGTATTTTGTGAATCTTCCCTCAAAAACTTAAACGCTGATGTACTAATATTTTCTTGTCAGGAAACATTTCATTTCCAGGGCATTATTTTCAGGACAAAGTGACATTTGCCTGTTAATTTTGTACCTTGCATGACTGCACATAACACTAATGTAACTGGCAAGTAGGACAAGTAAATTAAAGCATTTCCATGTATTTTCTCTTTTTTCCCCCGCTATTGATTGCTTTCTTTAATTGGTAGCACATTTTGTTAACTCAGTTTCACTGTTTTTTTCATAAATCATATGAAAACTTTAAAAAATGCTCAGCCGTGGTGTGCACAGAGAAGTTGCCACCAACTGAGCTAGAATGGGGCCAGGGCAGCAATGAAGGTTTTTCCCAAGTACGTAGGTGAATGTCGGGAATACCACCATTGGTATTGGTGTTGGACAAGTTGAAAAGGTGTCAGACAAGTTGTAAATGCCTTTCTACAATACTATTCCTCCGGAAGCAGGAACTTTTTTAAACTTTTGAGTTACCAAAAGTAGTAACAAGAAATTGTCACGTCAATGGCACCAGTCTAAATGACGAGCTCACTGTCCAGCAAATTTGTAAAATTCTGAAACATAATTGGGTTCTAAAACAACAACAATTTGGAGAACTCTTCAGATAAAAAAATATGAATGACTCCTTTCATGTTGATTTCCAAATGGAATCCACAGGCCACTTTTCATTGATTTCATTGCTTTAGGCAAACGCAACGTCGAGTTGTAAAACTGCACGTTAAAACTGGAACCACAAAACTCCAAAAGTCAATTTTTCTCTGATATTACCTAAAGAGGTGACAAGAACTCCTAACTTTTTAGTGCCAAAATCTTTTATGAGAAAAGGACCAAAGCCACAGACTGGCAGCAAGTCACCAAGCCCTGCTGAATATAGCATATATATAATTTACTTTTACATTTTACCTACACTTTTTAAATTTTATTTATTATGATCTCCATATTTTATTACTTCCTGTTGGATGAGATATAGGCAAGAGTCTCCACGTGAAAAGATCAGTTCAGTGTAACGTTTGGGAGTTAATTCATCTCAAAAAATAGCTATGTCCTGAAAGATACATTGAGTTACTGATCTTAAAAGTCCTAGAGAGGGCAAAGAACAACTGTGCCATGTCCAAGGAATCAAAAACTAGTATCAGATATTTCATGCAGGCAGTATCCAAAATGTATCCCTTGCAGCAACAATAAAATAGGTTGAAATGTGGACGGGATCAAGCTAAAGGTCTGATGTGAAAAATACAAACCTGTAGGGGAAAGCAGGAAAAAAAAAAAGAAATTATTGCAAAAATTAGTTTCTTCTTGAAACACAGTCAGTGTGTGCAAATATGATTTTTATCTTAACATCCTGGAGTTTGTTTCTGTTATTGCTCAAGGACGTTAAGGTGAAATGCGTTCAACGTACAGGCAAATGTCTTCTCCCTGCCTCCTCAGAAACACAGAAGCCTTGCTATGAGCCCTGAAAACCACATTCATTTTCCTTCCGGCTCATGCGACAGCTTGAGAAATAAGATTTTTGGCCAAAGTTGCCTATTTCTGCAAAAATTTATAGAACAGTTACTGATCTCAGAATATTTACAGCATCTGAATATTCTTTAATCTGTTCCTTTTCTATGCTGACCTGCATGCTTGTCTACTTGTTAAAATTAATTAAATATCTGTAGAACACAATTAGCCTTTTTGAGAAGATTGAAACAACAACAAAAAAAGGGCCTTGCGTATCAGCCTTCGCTGGGTTATCTGCATTTGTCTTCTCTCCCCATTCAGGCTGCACTTCCCTCTGTTTTGTCTATAATACATAAAAAAGTCTGTGTAGGTCATATGGCTGTTAAGCAGAGTATAGGTAGGTAATATATCAAGAACACAGTAAACTATTAAAACCAAAAGATGCTTATCAAGCAGGACTGATCTGGACACTTACACAAGTTCAATTTTTCCCCATCACTCTGTTATTTATACTGCAACATTAGTATAAAAGATGTTTTTGAAAATCATAAGAACATTTCACATAGAGGAGATGGGACAAGTAATACTGCAATAAAAATTCATCATATTTTGCTACCTTAGCTACTCCTATTACTCTGACATAACTTTCACCTCAATACTTCAGCAAATAAAAATCCACACATCAGTTTTCGCTGAAAGGATCATATAGCATGAAATTAGACTTAAGAAAAAAGAAACAAATTGTCTATTTTCCTGCTGTTTGTACTCATCTATGTACAGATTATCATTAAAACGCCCTACAATACGGATACCCCGTAGGCATTTTGGAATGTGTTTCACAAGGAGTCTGTATGTTTTAAACACCACTCCGGTTACTTTACAGAAGATTAATTGTCTATCCTGTTTATGTAAATAGGAAAGCGAAGATTCCTGTGCATCCTTATTCATAAATTAAAAACAATGCTTTCCTACAGTTATTGCTATAAAGGGGAAATAGACCTTGACTAGATGTAATGAGGCATTTGTGTTCACCATAACTATAATTTACTATTACTGCTTGAAGAGCCATCAGTTCTTGTTTAGTCTGTTAAGTGACAATAAGTGCGGCTAAAATAAATTCTAATGAACACTCCTGGGTCACCTTACTGAATTTATGGGGCATAATACAGCATTATTTGAAACAACTGTAATCTTTGGTGCTGTGTGCATTAGTTTGAAGCACTGGTTTGATTTTTCAGGCCATATGTACGTATATACACGCTGATTCGTGAGGTGCCTGACTTTTGGAAGGATGACCTCTGACTGCGCTTGGCTCTCTGGAAAGCACCACGCAAGGTTATTTGAGTGAGTGCTCACAAAGGACGGGAAATGAATCACGAAGCTGCTGGTATGTCTCGTCTCAGAGAAGTATATTCAGCAGTAACGGAGCTGACCGGCCGCCGCGTGTCGGCAGAGCAGGGCCTTGCCAAGGCAGGGAGGATGGAGGACCCCAGCCCTCCACTAGCGCCATTGCCTCCACCTCCCCAGGCAGACTTCTTTATCCTCACAGCATGTTGTATGTGATTGCTCTTTCTGTAAAGAGATAAATTCAGAAACAATCCTAGAGGGCAAGAACAAAGATGGCTACAAGAAGAATGACTGGCGTGATGAAAAACACGGTGTGCCAGTCAGGTCCACAAAGAGACTGACACCAAACCATGCCTACGCTTACAGAAGAGGTCGCGAGAACTCCCCTGTCCTCCTCATTCTCCCACGAAGACGTTGACATATGTCTCCTGAAAGATAAAATTTTGAAGGGAAAAATATTTCTTCAAAATTTCAAGTCATTATTTGAAAAGTAGATAATTTTTTGATGTTTTATAGTAAATGCAATAAAGAGGAAAAAAGAGAGGAGAGAGAGAAAAACAACAACCAGAAAAAATAAACCTATTTTCCAGAAAATATTAAGCAGGAAAGCACAGGTTTTCTTGATAGCTGCTGTGGGAAAACTATTCCAGTGATTAAAAACCAAACACAAACCCCCATCTCACTTGGTGCCTTATTTACATACACATACACAGTGGATCTTCTTGTAACATATTTCACTGAACAAAATACTCACATGCATGTGGTACATAAAGTGTTCCATGGTTTGTTGCCAGAAAGATTCTAAATAGAGAAGAGAGATTTTTATAATGAATGAATCAGACCAGGCTGTGATTTCTTCTGTGCTTTGGGCAAGAAGAGCGGTTCCTCCTTCCAGCAGTGGCCATGAGGGACACGAGCACTTTGAGAAAGCTCCAGTGGCCTTCCTGGGCCTGTCCGGCTTCAGAAGAGATGCTGCTATGGAAGACTTCTTTAACCCAGCAAGGGACTTCTCTGTGCTGCAACACTCAGGACACGGTGACGTTGGGAGTGCTGCACGGAAGATACTTTGCTCCAGCACTGCAACGGTGCAGACGCTGCTGCGACCCCCTTGCAACGAGGAGGAGGAGGAGGATCAACGTCTGCGCCCAAGTCAGGGCTGATAGAGGCCACTTCGCACCGGCAAAACAGCTTTTTGGAAGATCTCCAATTCAAGCAGATCTCTCCAAAGACTGAGCTATCTGCTGTCTGCAACTTCTCTTCCAAAAATATGCTGAGCAGAAGTTAACAAGTGCAACTCACGACCATCTTTCGAGTCAAAGATGGCCAATGAAGAAACAGCAGCCTCACTTAGATCAAAATGCTGAAAAATGAGGATTGAAATCCAAAGCCTAATTTAAGTAAGTGAGAAAATCCTATTGACTTCAATGAGGCAAGATAGTCTATATATGGCGATGATGGCAAGCCCTCACTTTTTGTATTCCCTTACAGTCCGTGACACAAGCTGTTCCCAAGAAATGTAAGGACATTTTGCTTTTCAATTAAAATAATGTACTTACATAACATTACTGCTTTTCACTCTATTGTGCCTGGTCTTCACTTCAGGAGCTTATCACTGTGATCCAGATTTCTTTATCCACCTTTGTATCTTATTCCAAGGGATTTTGACAGAATTTCAATACAGAACCAGAGTTATTCTTTAGAAATGCTTTTCCAGCCCCGTTATGTATCTGAGGGGAGGGTATATGGTGGAGATTATTGTCATGTTGCCCTCCTTCATCTTCCTTAAGTATAAAATATAAAAATGCTTGAATACAGTTTTTAACCTATTTTTGAGGGAAATAAAAGTCTGAGCTCTCTACAGTGCCCAAAGACTAATCTTGAAATCATGAGAAAGACTCTTAATTCTTCTGTTGTGAAGGGAGTGGGAAAATAATACACAGTGAAACGTACTTCATCATACGAGCTTTCATTATGGACTGTGCTCTCATATTTATTAAAAATAATATTAACACTACTTCCTATTTATGTAATGCTTTTCCTCTTCAAAGCACTTTTTAGACATTAGCTAATTAATTTAATGACTTGTGATATTTCAAGTGTGCCTCTCCTAGGCAAAGCTGAAAAAAGGGCTTCTCTCAGAGCAAGGAAAAGAGTGTTTACAGATGTTTTTTTCACCATTGTGGTCTCTCAAAGGCAGGTCAATACCTCTGGCACCAGTAGCCTCTTCAGAGGAGCAAGGGTGAAACCAGGGCCATGTCTTTTTGGCCCTTGAATGTCCTTCTGGTGCAGCAGAGTGAAGTAAATGCTTTGCTCAGAGCACGGCACAACCACTTGCAACCTTCACCTCCCCAAGACATGGCTACCGCAAGATCTCCCACTTTGGGAATATGCTTTGACAGAGGTCCAAGATTAAAAAGCCCAGCAAAGTCATCAGAGAGCTGTTCTCCACTGAGGGCTGTACCTCCTTAAAGGCTCAGCTCAGTGCCAGCGGAGGCCAGTTCCAACTGCACGTACCCAGCCAGCTCCTGACACAGCTTCCTTGTAAACCAATGCTGTATGGCACACAAGGCTCTCAATAAGCCATTAAACAGTTTGAGATTTACTTGTCCTTATGATAGCTGTGCTCGAGACTCCTACATACCAAATTCCGTTTTGAATTGAATGTGAAATTGAATTTGAACCGTTCACGTTCAAATTCCGCAGACGGAACAGTTAACGGCATGAGCACCTACAGCCCTCCCTCCATCCCTGAGCGGTGGCTGTTTAAATGCCGCCCGGCCTCCTCTCCAGGGAGCGATCACATCGCTTCCCCGTGTTAATTACGGCAATGCCTTACAGCACACAGCGGGTTATAAGGACACGCGGTATGCTTTAACTGCCCCCCGATGCAACGCAGAAGCTGGAGCAGGAGCCAGTCTTGCCAGGCACACCAGTCCGCTCTCTACAGACCACAGCTGGGAAGCCACGGCTGCACTATACCGGCTCGTGTGCAGTACTGCACGGTAACGTACGGGTACATTAGATTGAAATTAGTGTTTCTAAACATAGTGCTCAGCACATGCAATATTGCACAGAGCAGATAATGCAATCCCTTGTAAAACTACTTTTACCTGTGTTGTTAATAACAAGGTGACATTTATGAAACTAATAAACTGTTAACTCCATTATGCTTTATTGCAATTTCTCAAATGTGATCTCTGTAATGTATTCATTTACTGAAACCACTGGAGTCATTTAAATATCATTAAACCATGAAGGAATTTGTTCTCTCCCTGCAGAGACAGGCGTACCACGGCAAAGCTGTCTTAGCCTCAGTCCTAGCATGGAGTTCCCCCCTTTTTCCCTAAAGCTGCGTGCTGTTACCCACGGCACAGGGACGTGGTCTAGAGAGTCCACCAAGGTGTTGGCAAACGAGCAGAGGTGGAGTGAGGAAAGCCGTGCCGACACAACCACGGAGCAGCCAGCACAACTGGGTGCCATCCACCAGGGCGGTGACACTTCTGAAGCATCAGGAGTTTGCCAAGGAAGTTGTATTTTAAGTGTATTTGAGACGTGGATGGTGTATTCAAAACATTTCTTATAAAATAGGGTTCGGTGTTATAGGAAAATCTTCAGTGAAACAAAAAAAATCTCCTGCTAAGACTTACATCAGTCAGAACCCAAACCTACGTAAAGTGTCTTTAAAAAAAGAAACCAAACCAAACACAAAACGGTCACATTGCACCAGGTCTGTGGACAATTTAACATTCCATATGCAAAGGAAAGGCTTTTTTCAAACTAACTGTAACATTAGAAAAGGTGAACTTTTGCTTTAAACTATACCCCACACAATAAAGTAAGAAGCGTGTGTGTTTTAGGAACTGGATTCAAGTGCCCAATGATTTGAAATATAAAGCTTTCTTCTAGGCAAGACTTTCGAATGGAAATTAGAATTACCATGAACTTGGTCTAATGGGGTTTCCCCATGTCCTTGGACTTTCCCGTGATTTGCAGACCCTGGTGCACACCGCCTGCAGCGCAGACGACGCTGTCTCATGTTGGGGACCGAACTCTCCAGCGACGCATATTGACATCACTGGGGCAACTCTGATTTAAGCCACCTCAGGACTGCGCCTATAAGTGAACTATTCAACAGGTCACTCAAAACAGCATCTCGTTATAAAATACCCTCTGAAAGGGTCATATAGCACACTTCATTCTTGTGTGTTTCCGTAATATATAACAACCATTCACACTCCCTCTTGGGCATCTCCCTTTTCATCTCAATCAGGGTCCAACTGCAAATCAGTTGTCAGCAGAATAATTTCCAGGTATCCTTCACATCGAAATGATCTACTGAAAGAATATTTTGGCAATTCCATTGAAATTTCAGTATGCTATTTTTTTTCCCCATTGTAGAAGTGGCAGTAGCAGTAGCACAGGATGTAAGGGAGCCTCCTTGTTGCTTCCATTCCTCTGAGTTAAACAAACAGAAAGATTTCGGCTGGCTTCTGTCACGGAGAATTTGACTCCTAAACAGTTCTACTCCCCTGAAAATAAATTTTCTGAATGGGAAATAAAATAAAATGAGGCACTTCTGGCACGCAACCGTTTAAGATCGTCTACTTTCCTTATTGTTCCCGGCACTGAAGGCGCTGGCAGCAGCAACCCAAGGGAAAACCTTGCGTTTCCAAACAGCATCCTGCAACCCTTAACTGCCCAGAGCATCCCCTCTGTCCCCAGCTCCTTTGAGAGCAGGTGGGGGGAAAAAAACCCAAGGCATTTCTGTTCAAAATGTGTGTTTCTAGATGACTTCCAGTCTCCAGGTTTTAAAGAGGAACATTTTTATTTCTTCAAAATGTCTTTCTATTGCAATTTATTTAGGGAATGTTTGAATTTTTTTTTTTTTTTAAATAATTCTTCTTTTTGTATCCTTGTGAGGATGGAAGGAAGTAAAAGACCTGGAAGAAAATTTTACTGGGGGGGGGGGGGAGTATTTTGGACAGAAAAGTCCTTCAAAGCCATTTTTTTAATTACCAAAGAAAAAGTGACAAGGTCTATATAGTTACAGTTGGACTAGATGATTGTTGTCGGTCCCTACCTACTGAACTATTCTATTATATTTTAAATATGATCAGCCCAAGCCGTGTCCACTGCTGGTATCAGTGGGTTTCCCTGGAGGTCCGTGAAGCACGGGGGATGAAATCTCAGTGGTTGTTAGAGCACAAATGCCATTGGGAGTTCCTGTTATTAAAACTGGGGTTACATGAGAAAAATTACAGGGCTGCTGTGCTGAATTATTTTCTCTACCGCACACGCAGTGCTTGGCACAATCAGATGGGCAGGCAGAAGAGCTGACCGGGTTCAGGAGAGCCAGTAACAACACAACAAACACATTTACTCTGCTGCAGCTTTCCAGTACATCACCTACTCTCATCCTCAGCCTTTCTTCAAAAACTCTTGGCAGGGCTCTGGCCAGCCACCGGTGCTTGCCCATGCCCAGGGGCTCGCCAGCCCCCCTTGCTCACACACTGCTGACCCGGCACATAAAACATTTCTCAGAATACTCCTATTCTGATGCCTGTTAGGCTTCTCTTCCCCTTGCCCACCCAAAATTTCTTTCAGAGTCAGTTAACCCAAAAGCCCCATTTTGCTCCCCTTTATCAATGACCTCATTGATCTTTCCAAGGGCAGCATCTGTTTTGTAGCAGAGTTCCCCAGAAATCATTTTTACATGCTTTATAAGCCTTCTCCCAGTCTCTTATTTGTTGTTTTGCTTTCACTCAAACTTCACTTGCTGAGCAGGAGGAAGAAGCAATAGGACCTTTACGTTCAGAGCTCAACCCTTGCTTTCACAGTCGCAAAGGACAAAGAAACGGCAAAGTCCTTGCTTGTCACAAGAAGTCACCAGTGATGGTTTGCATCAGTATTTCCTCCCTGCAATAATGTGAAGTAAACCAACAAGTGCAATGAGGGATTCAGGCACAGGGAAAAATCATCATTCTTTTGACAGCTCCCAAAACCTACATTTCCTTTATTTTTGTAATTGTTAGCTTGCCAAAGTCTTTAGAAGACCTCGCTCTCTGTATAACACCTGTCTGGGAATCACTTTGAAGTCACTAAAGAAAAGACATAAAAATGTGAGTGTGCTGGTGACGACTGCTCCTACAATTCTGAATATAATTTCCTAA